>NC_086160.1:47056687-47369687 GCF_035149785.1 Candoia aspera | reverse complement strand
ACTAATTGGATAATAAGTGAGCATCAACTGGGAGGGAGAGAAGAGGCTACCATTGTACCTAAAAATACTATGTCAAAGAGTGATTGATATGTATCAATATTCTTTTTTTTAATCAGTGTTTATTGAGGCACATGTTTATTAATGTTAACTCAAGTGATCAAAGTATGATTTGTATTGTTTACTTCACTTGTTTACCTTAACATATTATTTTGTCTCATCATGCTTAAAATAATTCTAATGGGAAAGGAACATAAGACTTATAAGATATGCATGGACAGAGCACATTGTTAGTAAATGCAGAAGGACACTACCATTGGAGAAAAGGAAACTATTCCAGTATTCTCTATTGTAAGGAGATATTTTAATAGCTGTCGCATAGGAAATTCCTTTGACATATTGCCTGGAATCACTTTTCTGGTCTTAAAACATCCTGAAGTCAAGAATCAGTCACGTGTGTTGACTATAGTTACACACTCCATGAGTTTATTGCTTTGACTTTGGCTGATCTGCATAGTGGGAAGGATATAAACACTCTAGAAAATATTTTTTTAAAAAAATTGGCAACAGCTTAGGTGTGTACTTGACAATACATGATGGAGGAAAAATATCCAGTGATAGAATGCAGTTTTAGCTCATATGCAGAAGCAGGAATCACTGTAATTTCTGGAATATTTGTGGTTAACCTCCTGGAACAAATATATTATTCTCAAATTCTTTTTAAGTGTTCTACCCTTTTTATAAACATGTGTCCACAAAGTCAATACTGTATATGGTCAGCTGCTAATCAACATGACAACAAAGTAGTGTTGAATTGCTGGCTTTGGGGCCAAAAGGAAAGTTCAATTATTCCCTTCCCAAAATGTTCAGTTTCAATTATCACATCCTTTCAGGAAGTAACAACAATCCTTTTCTAATTCAGACAATCTGTATAGTTATATGTGTTATGATTAGTTGACATGCAACTATCCCATGGTGCAAATAATCCACAAACCCCTGCAACAAATTGTTCAGAACAGTCTCCTTGGTTGAGATGGATAGCTGTATTTCATTTTAGAATTTACAAGATAAAAATATTTTTAAAGAACAAGTGATATAACAATGAAAACCTAAACAGTAGAATAAATTTAGCTTAGAATATTGCCTACATAACAATAATCCTGTAATCTATATATAATCTCATATTGCTTTATAAACTTTCATCTTTCAAGGCTTTCTCATCAAATCCTAAGAATTGATTTTAGTTAGGTTTATATTATTTTGTTTGTGCTACTTATCCTCCTACATTCTTCATTCCAAGTGTATAAGAAGTATAAGTGTATGGGAAAGGTAAATTTAAACAGTATTCCTTTTCCTCTTGATCTTCTATTTATGAGCTTCTTCCTCTTTTCGGTACCCTTCCTTAGTTGATAGATGTGGGGTCACTTCCAAAGAAATAATTTATAAAGGATTCAGATTTTTACTTTGTTTGTTTATTCAACTTTGGGTGGTTTACATGATAGAAAAACATCTGAAAATATCCCAGGTAGGTATAAAAAAGCATAAACCAAATTTCAGTAATAATAAAAATAACAGCTCAACAAAAAGAAAAGAAAAAGATGGCCCAGTCTCACTAAAATGCTCTCCAGAATGGCTCAGCCTTCATTTTCTTCCCAAATGCAGTCAGATATTGTTCCAGTCTGATCTCTATTCAGAAACTGTTCTAGAGCTGCAACCAAGAAGCAGAGCCCCCTGACTTTTGTTTTTTTACTTCCTGAAAGTGGAGCACTAGGAGTAGATTCTCCCTAGGTGACCTAATACACCAGCCCATTTCTGGCTGGAACAGGCAGTCCTATGGGTACACAGGTGTCCAACCTGAAAAGTAGTGGGAGAGAACCAATGTAACATATAATAAGGGCTAGTTAACTGATCAAAGCAGCATAATTCACAGTTACTTTTAATTTATAAGAGGAATGTCCAAAAGATATATTAACTTCAACATTTTACTAATAAAAATAGAAATATGTTATTAAAGACACCTCAGTTTTCATCCCAAAAACCACTGCTTAAGCATCATTATCACCACTCCTTGATGCTGCTGTAGATTATCTTCTACCAATTTAAAAGTTATTGATGATTAAAAAAAAGAATATAACTGGAAAATATGATTGTCCCACAGAAAAGTATAAAAACTATAAAATATCGTCCAGCAGCTCTGGGATGAGAAATGTTTTTCAGAGATTCACCTCTTTCTTTCTCTCTCTCATTCAAAAATAATATACATCCAGTTCCAAAACATAGATTTTACTTTTAAACTTTGGTAATCTGAACCATAGAGAGCCAGTCTGGTGTAGTGGTTAAGGCATCAGGCTAGAAACCAGGAGTCCGTGAGTTCTAGTCCCACCTTAGGCACAAACCAGCTGGGTGACCTCGAGCCAGTTACTTTCTCTAAGCCCTTGGAAGAGGCAATGGCAAACCACTTCTGAAAAATTTGTCCAGGCAGTCTCTGAGAATCGGACTCAACTGAATGGATTAAAAAAAAAAATCTGAAATGTAGATTTTTTAAAATATGCAATTAAAAATAGAGACATCAAACCACTTCAAAATTATTCTGTTCCCTGAAAAATAAACATTAATTAATCTTGTTATTTAACTCAGTTAATATCATGTTTGCTATAATACTTTTGTTATTTATATACACCCAGAAATTAAAATTATTTTGGCCCAAGTTGTTATTTTGCTCTAATCGTTTGCTTAACTTTCTTTGGCTGACATGTTAAAGAGTTTATTTTCATGAATGCATCTCAATGAACCCAGTAAGATGGAGTGTATCTTAAAAATCCAATGATAATTTTTGTTGATATACATATGTCTATTACTAATTCCAGGCTTTCTTTCCACTGAAAAAGAATTATATTCGCTGGGCAGATATGCAAGTTATAGAATAAGGAAAATTAAATACAAAAAACAATTCTTATATGTCAATATTAAAGAAAGTAACGCAGCATGTTGGGAACTTCCAAAGATTTAATGTATTTAGAAGAAATTCACTAAGAGTTGACTTTAGCAAAATTTATGTTTGTCAGGACTATATGAAAACACTTCAGGATTTAACTATCCCAACAAAAGTCTCAGTGTACAGCTGGCTCAATCAGAAACAGAAAACTGAATATTGTTTTCCATTTCATCTAAAATGATACTAGAATATATTTACAGATTAACTCCATCAAACCATGGACCATACTGTGTCTCTTAATACTGGTCTCACTTGTGAGCAATTAAGAAACATACAGAAATAAAAGCATCCAAATAGGTGCACATTTTAGTTCACTTAATCCATACCTTTATCTTTTAGCTCTGAATCTAGGAGCTCAATTATTCCTGAGATGATTCAGAGGAGGAGCTAAAGAATTTTCCTAATCAACAACATTTGATGTTCATACAGTATCTGACTCACAGTACTATATTCTTCAGACCAACGTTCAACTGTAAATCTACCAATGTAAATGACTAGATCCTGAAAAATATTCTGCAGAAACTATAATGGACTGAAGGTATTTTAACAGTCATGATAAAATTCCAAAACTTCCCATCATCATGATCACGAATTAGTATTGTTACAGACTGATTCTACACTTAAAGTGTATCTCCTGATTTGTTTATATTCTTCCTTAGTCACAGTGAGTAGGGATCAGTTTAACTTTCATGTTCAATCTAGTTCAGTTTCTTATTTTACTAACCTTACTTTCATTCTGCTATATATCTACATCAGTCTCTGTTTCTTTTTAAGTTCACATGAAAATTCACAAACATTTTAATGTTCAGATCTTCCAATATATACACCTTCTTCCTGATACATACATTTGTACAAAACAAATTTCTCTAAATGCAAAAGGTTTCTATTTATTTATTTATTTATTTATTTATTTATTTAATCAAGGTATTTTTTATTCACCTTCCTCCAATAGATGCTTGGTTACAGTGCAAATACTGTTGCATTGATGGCCTAAATTTAAATTATACAAATATAATAGTTTTATATATATATAAATATATATATAAAACTATTAACACACAAATGCATATATTAATCCATAATTGCATGATGATAAAAAAATGCAATTGCATTTTGGTTTACCTATTGTTTTAGGTTTTAGGCTCTCTCTTCTGGAATAGCTTGCCCCTAGACCTCAGAAAGGCCCCTGGCCTTCAGAATTCCATTAAAACATTGCTATTCCATCATGCCACAGGACACAGAATGCTCTGACTATTGCCTTGAGTATTTTAATTGTAGGCTATTGGCTGCAGCATTCCCAGTTTTCCCATTTTGTTTCTTTTGTTTCTTTTTCTTATTGATTTGGCCTGTGTTACTATTTATATTGTTATGCTTATTTTGTTTTCCATTCAAATTTATGGATGGGGAATTATACACTACTCAGGTCAGTTCTGGTGGCAACAGCTTATAAGAAATGCATATATACTTACATAGCATGGATCCAGCACCATTTCTTAACTTGTCAAGACAGAAAGTCAGATTTATCCTTTCCTCATCAGTCCATATTTAGATACCATACACTGGGAATTTGGCATTTCACAATAGGAATCAGTTGAGAAGTTGCCCAATTTTCCACAATCTCCTTTCATTGTTCATAATTTTTGAAATTACATTAATGAATTAAATTTGGCTTTAAGACAAAGTTTTCCATCTAGAAAGAGAACTGAAATCTTTGGCAAATGTTGCAAAACATGTATAAATGGGAACCAAAACTTAGTCTATAGAATTTCCTTTAGGTTACATTTTCAATGCCAAAATTTAGAACTGGAAGCAATGACATGTATGGGGAAAATAGGAGGAGGAAGGAGTATTAGGTATGTTCCCCACCTTAAGTTATTTATAAAAATAATACAGGCAGGATAAAAACTCTAAAAAGATATTTTCCTCCAGAGCTCCTAATAAAATTGTAAGAAAACTACCTGCACAGCATTATTATCCAGTCATTTTTACAATATTCTTAGCTAGTATGGATATACCTGTTACCAAGGTGACAATTAAGAAAGAGCATTTCTTGTTGCTTGTTTCATATAGAGGGCATCCAAGTATTAAATCAATATTTTTCAGGGATTTTTCAGGCCAGTAGTCGTCAGACAATCAAACCCTAAAATGCCACATGCCAATTTGTTCTTTAATATTGGGCATGATTCAGCTTTGAATTTCAGTGACTTTTCTTTTATTCCATCTTCTATTTCCATTTTTGATGAGGTGAGCTTGGTGAGCTCCATGCAGCTCCTGGAGTATAGGATGTGGACCTTTGATTTGAAACATGCTTCATGGATATTTCTTTCATTACAAGAGAAAGAACGTGGTAACCCTTGCTCTGATAGAACGTCAGTTTCTGCAATATATTTTCATGTTCGTGGCTGAAGTTATTTTTCAGGTTATAAGCATAATATTTCCATCCACAAGTTGTAATAGGACAGGGCTGGAACAGAAAACAGGACAGATCAAGTTCCAAAAGGAATCTGGGACTGAGGTTTAACAGTGAGTATTAAGTTGCTTTTATCAATATACATCCAACAAGGTTTACCACAATATACAGTATTTGTTGTATGCATTTTGTATTTTTCTTTCAGGCCTCAGTGCTTTTTTGAAAGAAATTTTGCTTTGATGATAAAACAGCTAGATTATTGCATTTGGCAAGAGAAAGCTGTTTACTCAGATTTAGCTTGGAAGAAACCATAGCTGTTTTCACTTTCAGTGTCTACCTCAGGGCATACTGGAAACGTCTGTAGCAGTACACTATAGTCTTTGCAGTTTAAGCACCATTTCACACCCTTTGTTTCAATATACTTGTTCCAAAATATATTTGTGGAGCTTATTGTTATGCTGAACACTTATAACTTTGGGCAACCTCGAACAACTTTGCATACCAATGTGTTAAAAATGCAACTCTGGGAATTTCTGGTTGGCTTTGCTTGTGAGAGGCTGATTTAGACAAATCAACTAATTTCACTCAATGTAACATCATTGGCCAAAACTCCACACTGAAACAGTAAGATGTCATTTTGCACATCAAATCAATCACTCAAGTCCATGATCAAGCCATCAATGCATCTTTATTGTAGTTATTGGTTTGAGAAGTAGAAACATAGGCCTGATAAAACTATATGATTGATATCTGTCTTCTCTGACCATACAAAAAACAGGGTAGCAAAAACAAGTTTTCTTATCTCTCTAACAATTCCAGCCAAAACTGCTACATGAATCATGCCTGAATGACTAACAAACAGTTAAAGCTTGATTTCTTTTCTTTCTCTTGACCCATGGTGTATGTGTGTGTGTGTGTGTGATACATTATGAAATAGATTTGGTAGCTTAGTTAGTGAGAGACAACCTAGATGGTCTTCGCTTTTCCCCTAAACTATGAATGATGTACAAAATATGAATGGTTACATTCCCATAACTACTTAGAGAAGTAGAAATGTGTAACATTTAAACCTTAGATCGAGGGAAACACTCCTATTATGATTTCTGTAATCATTTTTTTTTAATTGTGCAAAATCATCAGAATTTGTACTTTCACTATCTTTTGATAAGGGATAATGTGATCTACTTGATTTTGAACATATGATTTTCTCAGAGATTACTTAACAAAAAGAAGAAAAAAATGAAATCTTACACTTGCATTGTTCTGGATTACAATAAATGCTGTCCTTTCATTCCCATAAGTCTTCAGTAGATCAAAGAGACTTCTGTAAATGAAGGGGAAGTATTTAATATAATTCTTAAGTCTTTTTATTATGCCCCATTACTTTTAAGGAAAGCCATATGCAAGGATCTCAGGGTCAGGTCCTCTCTGTCACCATTCCTTCTCTGGAACAGTGATCCTCATGATAATAAAAGGGATCCAACTCTATTAGATTGTCATAAATGTATTAAGACCTGGCTTTTTCAATAGGCTTTTGGAGTCTGAGAGCTTGATTTTGTCTCTCCTGGAGAGTATATGGCCGCTTTTCGGAGCTTGGGGAGTTATATTGTTATTCTGTTTATACAGTAATATTGTTTTACTTAGTTTTTAATTTTATTACTGTTTTGGAAGTCTGCAAGTTGCTCAGTCAGACATTAGGCACTCGCTCACTCTGTCTCTCTCTCCACAGTTCTATCAGGAATTTTCCAGCTTTTATTTTCCTGCCTGGTTAGAATTTATCAGTAAGAGCAACTCCCAATATTATTAAAAGTTTGTCCCAGCCTTACTTCCTATTTATGCAAGTCCCAGTGTAAACTCAAGGGTCCTTTAAGATTGATTTATTTCTTTGCTAGTTACATCAGTTCTAAGGAGAACACTCCCGAGCTGTTAGATTATTTATTTATTTATTTTTATTTATCAAATTTTATCACCGCCCATCTCCCCCCAAAAGAGGGACTCTTTATTACTTTATTTCTAACCCTGCCTTTTTCTCTTAGCTGGATATAGTTCACTTTCACTGTTATTCTAGATGGTAAAAAATGTTTCATTGCATTTTTCTTTCTAGCAATTTTTCTCTCAGATTCAGCATTTCTCTGCAGTTTTTCTGACATAGTAAGTAGTTCCCTAAGGTATTACACATTCTGTAGATTTAGCATTCACTTATATTGTTCTATATACATCTGATTTCAGTAAATGGTCAAGATTGATCATTATAGATTATTGCTTAATTCTCCCTATAGTTACAATCTTCTTACACATTTTTGAAGATTTGTCATTTCCACACATTTCTGTGGGAACAAAGTACACTTTCACATTCTGTCTCTTGAATTTATTTATAACATACTTTTGAAAAAGTCAAGCTGTTTTTGTTAGGAACAATGATCTTTTTAAAGAATTGAGTGTGCTGAGGCAGGCAGGAGTATGATTCTATGGATCTGCTATTGTATTTGTGTCAATTGTAATAAGCGAGTCTCTGCACATTGCCAATGTCGTTTGATACATGAGGTTTCCATTCTGCTGCCTTCAGTGTTTTTGGAATCAACTGAAGTTGAAACATCCTGGAAGAAAAATTCAGTTTTGCACTCCCTGGTTTCAATTATCTCTAAAAATGACGCACAAACTCTGCTTTTAAAGATATGTGACTGAAGCGCCATATAAGGATCTTTTGCTTTTTTTGAAATACATGTGGTTGAAATCTGAACTCAGCTGACTGCCAAGTTCCAATATTTGAAATAGAATATTGGCACAAGAAAATAAGCCATTGTTCAGAGTATAATTTTGAGAGGGACTATCATGCATAAGGGAATATTCTTACTCTAGCTCATAGTTATTGAGCAATCCAATAATCCTTCATTAAAATCATAAAAGTTCAGGCAAAGATTCTAGTATTATTTCTACATTATCTTTAAGGTAATCTCTTAATATAAGAACCCTCCCTTAAGCTGCCTATCTTAAGAAAAAATGAAAAGCTGGAAATATATATTAAGCCTTGACAAGAGAGGCCTCAAGGGCAGATACTGTATGAGCCTTACAGAAGGATATTCAAACTGAGTGTTGGTGGGGGAAAGGAACCTTTCTGTGATGGAATGTGAGGGGACCCTGGGAACAGAGGGAAGAGATGCTGCCTAGGGAACAATCAGATAAAGGAAAGAGAGTCCAAGAGAGGGTAACGGTCTAAGGAAGAAACTCAGGAAAGACCCACCATGCACACTCAAGCAATAAATAGGGAGGGCAGGAGTTTTCTACTTTCCAACTTGCAAGATTCTATTAATGTAGCCTGACAATAAAGTAGAATTAGTTCATTTAGTCATGTTTCCTGTCTGGTTTACCTAGAAGGGCTGTCACCTTCCTAACAGTAAGAGTAGTTCAGCGATGGAATCCATTACCCAAAGAGATGCCAGGCAACCTTTCACTGCATATATTCAAACAGAGTATAGACAGTTACTGTCTGGGTTGCTTGAATATTGATTGCTGATTGGAGCAACAGAAGGAGCTGATTGCCTAAATGTCCCTACCAACTTTATTCATCTATTATTTCAAAACATTCATGAAATGGGTGGTTATATAAATCTAATAAGTAATAAATAAATAAATACACCAAGCAAACCAGATTTATATTGATCCAATAAATTAAAATTGAAATATAGGTTCTGCCAAGTAAATGAAAATTGTGACGAAGTAGGCGAATATAGGTGAATATAGTCAAAGGTATTGAAAAACCTGATTGAGGAAAAAGTAGACTAAAGTCCATAAGAACAAGCTGTATTCATTTATTGTTCATGTTTATAAAATACTTTGAAACTCTTCTGTGACATTATAGTTTGCCGTGTGATTTATTTCCTGGCATTATAATGATCAAAGAAGAGTTGCCTAAGTAAATGGGAACAGAAACAGAGTAAACAACTTCTATAAGGGCTAACTTCAAGTAACTCCATTGGCAACTGATAACCTGGATAACTAGTGCCACTAGAGGCAGCTATAACTTAGAATCCTCCATGGCCAATAGGTTTGCCATATCATAAACTAACAGATAAATGTTTTGATTCCTTTGAACTGCATCTCTGTGTTTTCTTCCTGTTAGGGTGAGAAAAAGTATACAAATAATAGACTCTATTGCAGTCATTAGACTTTGAAAACAAGTGAGCCTTTAATAAGATCCATTTCCAAACTTTTTATCTAAGATTTGATCATACCGCCTTGAAGAGACATTTCTAAAATGCATTATTATATAAAACCGTAGGTGGAAACTAGCAATATGTAATTCCATCATGCTATTCTTCTCCTTCCTGTATCCTCTATCCCACAATCTGAATCTTCCAAATTCTGGATGGTCCCAAATCTCTGCAATAAATTTTAAGATGCACACACAGGACTGCGGGAACAGGAAGAGGAACCAGTCCATTTCCTGATTCCATTGACAGAAGTTCTATCAATGGAAGATGTAAATTGTATAATTTGTTTTTATATATTTAACTGTGATAAAAGTTTGATCCAAAACAGCAGCCAAGAATTTCCTCTGTCACAATAATTTTGCCCACATTACAGGACAGCATTTACTGGGAATTATTTCATTTAGTAGGATCATGAACAGAGCTTGGACAAAGTTCACTCCACATAAATCATTAGCCATACTGTTTGCTTTGAAAAGCAACAACTGAATTAATGGTGATACAATGCCTGACATCTGCTTTCAGGTTAATAACCTCAATTAAAATGTTCACTCTTAAAGTAAAAAAAAAAATTAGCATATGCTACATAGATTTTATTTTTTAAAAGTTTTAACATTATACAGAGATTTGAATCATGTTATCCAAAAACTTGGGGAAGGGAAGAATCTCCACATATAATAGAAATCTCTGAGGAATCAATGTTTTCCAGGCTTTTCATTCCCTAAGAAATTTAATTCTATGAATTTTCTCCAAATATTTCCCTTCTTATGTCTAGGAAAGGCATGAATATATTATATAAAGGAAAATAAGGTCAGAGCTTACTATGAGATCAAAAGTCTGGTCATTTGGTCAGATATTAAAGCTTTAACTCTAAGATTTCCCAATAACAGTGTCATATTCCAGCATCTCAGGATCTGTCTTCTCATCTCTGCCTATCATCTATATAATTCTACACAAGGTATTTCCACTAGGGAAAACTATGTAACGACAAAACTGTTACCATATTTATATTTTTATTAAGTATAAATACGCCTGGACTAAATAATTATATTGTTTTAGCCATCTCGTAATAAGACATACCACTGGCACAAAATACTGTTCATAAAGAGATTTTTTTTTTCAGATATGCATTTCTTTTAAAATTTTCCTTGAGGAATGTACATCTCCACACATCCCCATTCCCAGTATATCACTGTACAAGTTTCCTTTCCCTAGAACTGTTTTCTCATGTATGCGAAATGTATCAAATAGTATAATCCAGAACTGGGAAATTAAATTTAAATGATTCGTCAAACAGCTTGTAGTAAATGTAATCAAATGAGTAAACTTCACATTCCTATTCCAGAAAGCAACTAGTACCTGTGGTCTTTAACTATGGGCTAATAAGTGTGAATAAAACACATTTTACTAAATGGGCAGTTTAATTTAGTATGACAACAACTAGTTTATTGTCATATATTAGACATGAATGTCAGTACTTTCCATTTAGACAGTTGTGTAACTTACTGAAATGCACACCATGTGTACACAAACCAATGTCTAAACATTACTGGTAAAAGAAATGCACTATGCCATTTTTGGTGTCTCCTGATACTGATTGGTTTTGTAGGTCCTTCATTTTCTGTTCATGTGGTTTTGAAATTTTGGCTCATCTTTCTTATTAGAAACATGAAACTGGATAAATATGACTTTCATGAAATACTTCTGTTTACTTAAAATGGAAAAAGAAGCAATCAACAAAAACATATCAGTCTGTGAACACATATTTCACAATCTCATCCAGACATTTTATGTTTTGCAGAAATTGGTTTAGAGGAAATATGAAATCTATATCTCCTAACATGTTTATACAGTATATGAATGTAATGTGAAGTATAGGTCTTGTTTTCACCATCTGAAGAATGGATGAGATTTAGAATGACAACAGAGGTCTCAGTTTCCTCCACCATATAAATGCCATATAAATTTCTTCCCAATGTTCCTATCAGCATCTCTGGGGTGAAGCATCTCTTTCCATCAAGTAGGAATAATAAGGACACAAAGAATTATGTATTTTGAAGTTGTTTTCATCTTCCTTTCTTTGAGGAATTTGCTAAGCTACCATCTGAAGTATGTAAGTTCTTGTTACTTGGGCAATCTTTCAATAGCCACAAATTGGCTACTTTTAATATATTCCACATTTTTCAGCTTTTATAATTCCATTATTTGATATATTGTCGCAACGGGGACAGTTTAGTTTAAAGCCTTAACAAATACAAAAATAAAGTAAGACCAGAGAGGCAAATGCTAAGCAGTCATGAAAAGGCAGTTTCCAGTTAATTGTTTGATAACAGTGAGGTTAACAGATTTATGATTAGAAATTGGGGGTTCAGTTGGCTGAATCAGCCAGAGATGCGATAATATTGATACACAGAAATAAAAAAGCACCAGGCACAAAAAAAGCTATACTGCATACAACAAAGTATAAAGACTCTTAAGAGTATGCAACAATACAGTGATAATCCAAATTTTCACCACCATTAAATCATCACCATAAACACTGAATATCTTTCAGTTGCAGCTTTTATCAGAACTTGAAATATTCAGTTGTTCTAGCTTTTCCTATCATGTTCATGAATGCATGTGTTTTCCATCTCCCTATTCTCAAATGCTTTCCAGCTGCTGTTGTCCTATGTCTTTCCATAAAGATTTTCAATCCAGGCATGAGGAAGAAGTAATGAAGAAGAAGTAATAAAGGATAAGGCTCAGCTATGGATAGCAAAACAAAGATAATCATTGGTGGACATGAAGTTTGGGTTTTGAACAAAATGAATACAAATCAGTAGATTAAAGAGCTTGATAAATATATCCATATTTTACCATCTTCTGTACATACAGCTCAGGAAAAAAAAATGATATATTTATACCAATTGAAGAGAATATCTGTAGCTCAGGGTTGAACTGTAGGGTCCTTGGTGCTCTCTGAGCCTTGTTGTTTTCTTGCAGACATTTCATTGCCCAACTAGGCAACATCTTCAGTGCTAGAAGGGAGTGGGGTTCGCTCTCTGTTTATATACAGTAGTTTGCCCTGACAGTATTGGTGAGGGTGTTGTTCTCTCCTCAGTAGTTCTTTGATTAGGCTGGGGTTTGCAGCTTGATTGTTTGACTGAGTTGGTAGTTCCTTGATTAAGGTATTGAATACTGCTTGATTGTCCATCTGGTATTAATCTTGGTGTTAATCTTTGCTTATCTGGGTGTTGACTGCTGGCAAGGAGGTGTTCTGGTCTTTTTGTTTCCTTTTTAGCTTTTTATTGTCTCTTTTGAATGGTATATAAATGCTTACCTCTATGTGGCTGTTGATGGCTGACTTGACTGAGTGCCAAGCTTCCAGGAACCATTTCCCTAGCATTTCCCTAACCATTTCCAGGAACTAAAATCCCTAGTGTTTTTGGATTTAGCTTGGTCTAGGATGCTCATAGTTTCTCAGTTGAAAGTATGGTTGAATCTGTCCATGTGTTGTGAGATTAAGGAATTTTCATCATGTCTTCTGACTGTTAGTTGGTGTTCATGGATGCACTCTGCTAGTCTTCTGCCTGTCTGTCCTACATAGTGGTTATTAGAATCATTACACTTTATGTTGTAGATGACTCCTGTTTTTTCTTCTTGGGCTACTGGGTCTTTCAGTTTACTTAAGATGTTTTGGAATGCTTTAGTGGGTTTGTGTGCTATGGTGATGCCATGTGGTTGTAATAGACTGTTGGTAGTTTTTGAGATGTTTGTGATGTATGGCAGTGTTACCCTTTTCATAGCTTGTGCTGGTTGTGCTGTAGTGGGTTGAGTGGTCAGGCACTTTTTGATAAAGTTGCGTGGATATCCATTTTGTTGGAAAATGCTGTTTTAGGCAGTCTGTTTCCTTTTTCTGGTGTTATAGGTTGTTGCAATGCATTTGTGCTCATCTGAATAATGTTCTTACACAGCTCCTCTTGTGGAAGGTTGGGTTGTTACTTTGGTAATGGAGCACTTGGTTAGTGTGGGTTGTTTTCTGGTAGACTTGTGTTTCTAATTTGCCACCATTCCCTCTACTGATGAGGATGTCCAAAAAGGGTAGTGTGTTGTTGTTTTCTTCTTCTCTTGTGAATTTCATTCCTTTAAAGATGTTGTTGAATGTTTCAAGTATCTTCTTTAGTTGTTCCTTATTATGACAAAGGCATCATCTACATACCAGATCCATACTTTTGGTTGTATGCATGGAGTGCTATAGTTTCTAGACACTGCATTACAGTCTCTACGTGAAGATGGTCCAGGGATTATAGCACAATACTGTGACTAGGGTAGCATGTGTGCTCAAAAGATAGGTGTGCATGACCACTATTCTACAAGTAACTACATTCATTGCTGATAGAATATTGGGCCCATTTCAAGCTCTGGACCTGGATACCTGAGAGATTGACTCATCTGGTTCTGACAACACCACAGTCTGAGATCTGCTAGTAAGCACTTGCTGATGATTCCAACTTTGTAAGAGGTTATCAGCAAACCAAGGTTGTCTGTTATGGGGTGCTCATAACAGCAGTAAACCGTTGGAATAAACTTCCAATGGACCTGATGCAGGTCCCCTTACTTTTTCATATCTGATTCCCCTGGCACTTCCTGAAACTTGAAAGTTAATTATAAATATTTTTACAATGTTTGTTATTTTAATAAAATTTTAAGGTTTGATGGTGATTTTAATGTTTTTAAAAGTTAACAGAACTTTAACCACAATTTTATTGTTGAAAGCACATGTTACTCAAATATGGTAATTTTTATGTTGCTGTCTGAGGCACTTTGCCTACTGGTGACATCAGCCACCTCAGATTCAAACAAGGGTCAGGTAAGCACGTGTCCAAATCATCATGTATCTGTGTCCCTCTCTGGAGCATGCAGTTTTGCCAACATGTAGAGACCCAACCCATTCAATTCCCTACTCTGAATTAAGGATTAATCATTGTGTGTGTGTGGGGGGGGTTACTTGTTTTGTGGGAAGAACTTGAATAATCCTACGCACATGTAGCACCTACATCTAGATCTTGGAAATTACAGCAAACCTGTGGTCCACCTTGGGAGAGAAAGTATATTTTAGCCATTTCGTGTTTTTTCAGCCTACAAGAGCCTTAGGGGGCATGAATAATGACAGCCAAATTTCTGGTTGAGTGAACCATACAGCAAATTAAGCCTTATTTTGGCCAACCAGTGCAAAAAAATAAAATAAGATTGGCCCACTAAAAATCAGCACTTGTGACAGAAGAAGTAAAAGACTTTTCAAGGCAATTCTTTCAAATGGAAGAATCCATCTCCTCCACCAAAACAAACATTTTAATAAAAAGCCATTCAGGGACAGTTGCAACTGAACATCTCCAGTGTGGATGTTGGGTATAGAACTTGGAATCTTCTGCACAGAGCCACAATCAGCTCTTCAGTGAAGTACAGCACAGTCTGTTACTAGAGTTGAAGAGCTGAATTCTGTCACCAGTTTTTGGATATGGAATGAAGTGGAGAAAAGGTATCTTACACTTCCTGTCAAGCAGCAATAGATTCTTCTTCAGCTTAACTAAGTAACTATCTGATCTGGTGAAGTCAGCTGCAGCTCACAAAAGCTTATATTTTTTAATAAGGTACTACCAGACTTCTGATTTTTAAAATAACTATCTGGATATGATGTACTTCTTTAAGAAGAATGTGTGACAATAAAGTATATGTCTACTCAGAAATGACCCCTACTGAATTCAGTGTATATGGATTTTCAACCTAGGTTAACAGAAGCATCTTTTTAAAAATGCTATTGGAGTTAGACCTTTAAATCAATCGGTGTCACATGTCAGCATGCGACCATAGTCTGGTACAGATGGGATCTATGCCAATGAACAAATGTAAAGTATTATTGAATGGGAATGGCTTTTTCCTTAGCTAGACAAGACTCGGCCTTTCCCAGTTAGGCTTTTGGAATCTGAATTCCTTTCTGGTCATGGCAACTGCTTCTAACAACTCTGTGCACATTGGCTTTAGCCAGAGACAATTCTAGGAAAAAGAAACCTCATACAACTTAATGGCACAACATTCCTTAGGTTTCAGCAATAAACCTTCTGAATGTTCTCTCATTTAGCAGTTGTAGAAGCTTCAAAGAGAAGGGAAGGAAGTCTGAGTATGATGTTACTTACTGGTGCTACTGAGATTTTTCAGCTTGCCCTTCTTCATTTTAGTTATAACCTAGCAATTCCTTTGGTAGAGATCTCCCAGAAATCCTGTTATTTTATGAGAACCCCCCAAAAGTTAAGAAGCAGAGCAAAGTCAAAAAACAACACTGTTTCTGACCCAGAGAGCATATGGATCAGAATGTTGTGCAAATTATCCACAAAAAAACAGAGAGCATTTACTCAACCCCTCAGAAACATTTTAAAGACAACCCACATCATTTTCAGCATTGCTAGTCTTGAAATGTTGAGAGCTCCCTCCAGCTGACAAAGACCACAAAAGCTGGCTTACAGTCTCATCCACATTCTTGTATGCTATATTCATGGTGATTTATAATAAATTGGAGTGGCCACTGTAAATGGAGCTGCAAAACCACATGGCACTTTTCCTTTTGGCAATTTGAAATGACTGGTAAAGTCATAGCTTGGTGCTATAGCAGTTGATTTTCTGTGGATAGGACAGGCGGCCTGGGGTTGGGAGGCAGGATAAGGCAAAAATTCCTACCTGTGAGGACTCACTCATGAGCCCCACAGAGATTCAGCATTCCTACTAAAAACTGCTTTCATAGCAATTCCTTCTCTACCACAGCTGATCCTGGTGATGAGTGAAGGTCTGTGAGCAAGGAACTGGTCCAGGAACAATGCAAAGTATCCTGTCCCTGTAAGAAAAGGTGAATATGACTTACTTCTGAGAAACCTCTGCCATATGCCAAGTTTCTGATGCAATTTCTTATTGTAGTGTAGGGTTTAAACAATGCAAGTGAATACTATACAGGTTAGGGAGGAGAAAATAGCATAGACAGGTCAAACTTAGTGCTACTGTATATTCAGACTTCGTTCTCAGCAAGTTCCTCTCAGAGTAAGTAGAGCCCTGAAACTGTCATGGTTCCTGTTCCAATGTTCCTGAAACATCGCAACAATTTCCATGTCATGTTGGTTCTGACACGTGTTGCTGAACAGAAGGGGGGTGCTATTAGTTTGTACCAGGCAGAGAGATAGATGATGCGAGTGCAAAGGAATTCATGTTTGGGCTATCTTGCCTGCCTGGCCAAGGCCATTACCCAGAGATTGCCGCAACCATTTGAACACCTACAGAGGAATGGAGTTGCACTGAAATGGGGGGAGCGGTCTGGGATTGCTTGTGGTTTAATTGGGAGAAATCCTGCACTTTTGGTATTCTCAGCTTTGCCTGTGTTTCTGCATACTATTCATCATTAAATTAGAGTTCCATAGACCTCTATGTTAGTCTGGTTATTGATTTGAATAGGCAGTCATTACAGAGACAGTTCAAGAGCCATGTTTGAAGAGGGCCTCAGTAAGATGCCTTAGGGCTTCCCATTAGCATCATCAGCTTCACTCTAGTATTGGTTCATTTCTCAGGAAAACCTTTGACATTGTGTAAAAGCTTTTAATGATAGGAATGTTGATATAAAAGAAAATTGCTATAGATTGTATCAGGCAGAGATTGTGCATTCTGTTTCCACCAGATTTCATAGCAATGCAGTACTAACATCAATGTTTGGCTAGCATTTGTCTCTTCCCAACCAAAATTTACCAAAATAATACATATAAAAGTTGCACATCCATAAGGGATCATGTTCTTTTAAAATAACTTTCATTTGGGAAATTCACATTAAAGAAACATGTACCCAAGAAGGGTACTGTTAAGGAACAAAAGTAAGATAATTTGTATTTAACTTTCAAAAAAGCTCTCAGATAATTTTAACAGCAACGTAATTTAAAATAGTATACATTAAAAGTGTTTGTATTTTAGGTGATGTGAATACTTTATTTAATATGTTTTAAAAGAAAAAATAGTCAATGAAATATTTTATAGAATACTGAGATGAATAGAAAATTGGACTGTTTTTTTCTGGATCCAAGCTTCTGAAATAGATTGATTATTTATAGATGCACTAATATTTTTAATTGTTTTATAAATTTATGTTGAATTTTGTGTTAAGCATAAAGTACAGAGAAGGAAGTCTAGGATAAAAGAAAAAATGTGTAGAATAAAAACAGTATAGCCCTAGAACTGGTCAATATTATTTATTTATTATTTATTTATTTAATTTTTATCCCACCTTTATTATTTTTATAAATAACTCAAGGCAGCGAACATACATCATACTTCTTCCTCCTCCTAGAGAGAGTGACTGGCCCAAGGTCACCCAGTTGACTTTCATGTCTAAGGCAGGACTAGAACTCACAGACTCCTGGTTTTTAGCCCAGTACCTTAACCACTAGACCAAACTGGCTATTCTTTTGCTACGTTCCATGTGAAATAACTGAAAGTTTCTGCAGTATACATCAGTCATTTATTTTAACTTTTCAGATTTTTATATTACTTAACCCTGCCCAAAAATCAAGTTTAGGTTTAATGCAACATCTATCAGTTCCCTTGTTATGGGGATTCACTAGCTTTCCCAGATTCTTGAGATTACATCTGTGCTTTGTCAGAATTTATTTAAAGTTTGGAAGAAAAATATCCTAAATTATGTTCTAACGTCACAAAGTTCATGCAACATGAACACATTCAAAAATAAAGTAGTGTTTTTAAGCAGATTCAACTTTTTATTAGGCTTTTGCCCACTTCAAAGTACAGTAATAAATCTAACACCCATTTTTCTGGACAGTTCTTTTCCATAAACCATACTGTTCACAATATTCTTCTAGTTTAGATTTCAACTAGGAAAATTTTAATGAGTCACAGCCAATTAACTTAACCAAGCAGCTAAAAATGTTTCTTGGAAATGTAATTAATTTCCTTAAGTTTAAATAAAATAATAATAATGGTCTTAGTGGTCTTCCTAACGTTGTTAAGTGACATACTTCTTTGGGAAAAAAAATACAATGAAAGGTTTTTAAAAATGATACCACAATAGCAGAATCTTGGAAAAATTGGTATAAGCAACTATCCCTGGATAAGAAAACATATACCCATATACCCATTATTGTTCAAATATATATATTCTGATTTTATACCCACATAACGTACCACAATTTTAGGTCCTGATAGACTTTATCTATTTCCTATTCCAATAATATCAATAAGAAATAACTGTAAAGTTTTTTCCGCACTCACAGAAATCTGTACAAGCTTTGTGTGACCATATATAGATAATGTTTTATCACTTTTTTCATTAAAGTTGGTGTCCCATGTTAAAGAATTCCCAAGCAACAGAAAGCGCAGAATTATCCTTTTTGTCTTATGGAATAGTAAGTAGGAAATGTTTAAATAAATAAAAATGGGACAGCAACATGTGAATCAAGTGAAACCAGACTATTCTTTTTACTGCATATTTGATTCAAGGGGATCAAATACATTTCAGGCTATAAACCACTTCACATTAGAGGAACAGACATCTTTAAAATCAGGCACAATCCTTTCTATCCTGTTTAAGACAAGCTATAAAACATCCATTTTCTACAAGTACTTCCTAATTATATCATAACTGTATGGACCAGAAAGAATGTCATCACCAAGTGGTGGCTGCATTGTTCCTATGGAAGCGCCATGGCAGGTCAGTAGCAAAGCATTTCTTTTGCATGAAGTCCTACATACTGTTGCAAAAATCTTGATCTCAAGGGGTTGAGAAATATTTCTGCTTGAGGTCCCTGTAGGACCTTGCATACAAACTTGTGGAATCTCACAAACTCTTCATTAACACCAAATGGAGACTGATGAATGATCCTATTATTGATTGCAAGAAAGGAGAACATTTTCATTGGGATTCTGGTTAGGGAGAGAGGAGTTAAGTTTCCCCATATGCTAGAATTCTAATGGCAATCTCCTCATCCATTCCTGCCTCTTGTATTAAAATATTAAAATCCCCTGATTTGGCTTCCACTGGACAAAGAACTTTCCTATATGATTAGACAGAATGCTATTATTTAATATGACTCCCATAAACAAAACTGCTAAAATTGTTAAGTTTTCTGATATTTTTCTAAACTCTGTCAATTCTTGTCTACATCTTTCAAGTCTAGCCAAGGATATTTTATTTTCTAAGTTATAATAATATCACTTTCCAACTGATAATATAGACACACAGGTTGGTTTAAGACAATTATGTCTGTAAGTGACTTCTGAATTAAGGTTTTCCCAATTGCTCAGATAATGCCATTCACATGTGATGCCAACATGCCTAGCAGCATTTGAACAGAATCTTTCTAGCCCAGAAACTGGAGATGTTGTTAGCTTTGTTGTATCTTTTTATGACCTTGATATTAAACATAATATCAAGAGAGGTGGGGTATTGGACTGCAGTGAGATTTCTGCAGACACTACCGATTTGAGAAACAAAGCATAGCTAGTGTTTCAAGGGAGACCTTGTTTCAACAAAAACAGAGCTCAGAGCAACTGGCCTTTTTCTGTGCTTTTCTTTGCTATCAGCTGCTGTATGCTTGCCAGCTTTTTATTATTTTATTATTGATTTAATAAAATGGGGAGGGAAGCAATGTTCTGGTTTATCTTCAACAGTAGTCCAAGCAGAAAAATAATTGGCTAGCTCTGCTTTTTTGCTGCACAAAACAAAGTGGATATTTGCTCACGGCACTCCTGTGAGTCTCTCTCAATCAGTTAATTGAGCAAAGAAAAGATGCATAGGCATTCTGAAGGATCACTGCCACTTGGTAGCTTTGTATTTGTGCAGTTTACTAGCCCTTATTTTATTCCTAATATTTGCCATGAACTGTGAACCTCATTGGCTGAGGCTGGGGAATCAAGCCTGGAAGTCTACCCTCCTGGTAGCTATTTGTAGCCTATCAGTATTCCAGATATATTATATGAAAGTAAATTGGGTATATAAAAATAAAGTAGTAGAGATGCTATAAAGAAGTAGACATGGCAAAACAAAAAGAAATAAGATTAAAAAATGTGTAGGTGTTGAATTATTTGGGACTGAATACAACAGTGAGTGACTAGTGCAAAAGATATACATTAAGATGGTTTGGTTTCATAGACAGAATGAATAAGGGTCAAATTCCAAAGCAAATATATGAAGGAAGAATAAGTAAGTTGGAAGGAAACAGAAAACTGAGAAAGATGTGGCTCCTTGGGATTGATGATATTGTCAAAAAGAGAGAGGTGAGAAATTTAAAGAACAAAAGGCATGTATGAAGTGAATATTGGCATGATGGAAGCAAGGTGGCTTTCAAGAACAGAAAAGTATGGAGAAGTGTAGTGAATGGTTCTACTGTAAACTAAATTTAGTTATATTTTTTCTTACCTCATGCCTTAATTACTTTGGCTTACTATTACTTACTCCTTTTCTGCATTTTGCAAACCATTGCTTATTTTGCAAAGGAATAAAATGGTAGATAGATAGGTAGGTACAGTATAGAGTTTGGCAGTTTGATATTTGCTTGTGTTTGCTGTTATTGTTGATATATTTTACCATAAATATTATACAAATGTAAATTCCATGCAGCTACGAAGAAATTAACTGATATAGCAGCTTTAAGGCAGGTCTGGTTATATAAAAACAAAAAAGTCACTATCTCCTAGAGCAACCAAATTAACAAGCCCTAACTTTAATTTGCAACTGAGTAAAACCTCCTATATACTATAAACCATTTTCTACATTTCTACCATTCATTTAAATATTTCCTTTCAAAATACTTGTTTTCACTGATCAAGCATCTCTGTTTAAATCTAGTTCCAAGGTTAACCATTGTGCAAGTTTTGGCCGATATGAAAAGAGAGGGTAAAATTCACTATTAAATGTATTCAAATTATGTAAATATTCCTTGCCTTTCTTCAAATTTGCTTATATTCATGTATGTTGAATTAAAATTCATCCACATACATTTTCATTATTCTGGCATTTAATCATATGGAAAATGTGGTAATTTAATTAAAACAAGTAACATCAGCTGGATATCCCTTAGGATGGAAACTGAAGGAAAATAATCTATTCCATCAGGTTTCCATTTTGAAAATGTATTAATATTAGACCACAAGGCCACCGCAAAAAAGAAAAAAGTTCATTTACAATGCTGTAATCTGATGCTGAAACAATCTGAGCTGAGAAAGCCAAAACATATACTGTTCTGTTTCAGTTTCTTCACCAGGCACTTGTCAAAGTATAATATAACTTAGCAAACTTAAAAAAAAAAAAAACTACTTTGAAAAGAGGCAAACGTGGCACTACATTTTATTAAGCATATGCTTAATTAAATGCTTAAAATTATTAAACAAAATCCAGAATTATACTGATGACAGAATGATACTGATGATGGAAGGAAAGATCACAGACCTATTTAGCTAGGAATCTTAAGAAATAAGATTTATTTTAAAGTTAGAATAGCATTTGAGGATTTAGAAATCATTATGTGAACTTTTGAATTTCTGTAGTCTCAAAACCTAGAAGGGCATAGTTCAACTACTGCTGCATAGTTGCTTTCATATTGTTGAAAAAATGTTGCCACCATCAAAAAGCCAAGTTCATACACTTTGGATTATATCCACTAGTGACTTGGCCTTAGCAGAACTCAGTGTTGGTCATCTCCTCCAGCCACTACAGCATTCCAAACTCTGGGATTCCTTTGGGTTGGGGTGGGCTAAGATATGTTCAGTTTCTCATATTAGCATGTAAAGAAATAGTGAGCTCATGCTCAGTCACCAGTGGATTCAAGGATTTGTCTAAAAATCTTCCATGTACAGAATACTATAAACCATTTAGTAAAGGAAAAGGTCCAAAACACTGGTTCATAAAGGAATGTAAAAGAAACATCAAGGATTTATAAGGGAATAAATTTGTGAATTGAAAATGATTCCATTCATGGTAGGACAACGGTATCAACCTTATTCTTGAAAAAAAATATATTTTAGACAAATAATCACCAAACAATAACCATACTCATTTATTCAGTAGTTGTTGCTGCTGCTGTTTCTACATTTTGTTGCTGCTGTTGTTGCTACATTCTCTAATCTCATTCCCACCTATCCCTTTAAATCACTAACAGAATTACTTTTTCAACTGGATCACATTCCTTTAGAATGTTATACTATTTTTTTCATTATTACTCTTAACTGGAGCTTACATTGTTGGTCCTTCATTCACAATTAAATCTATTTTCACTTCCATGCATTTATTAATCATATCCATTCCTTGAAATCAGACCACCTTCATATACAGTAGGTAGCATACATTCTTAGTTATTCTTAGTTACCCACACACACACACAACATACAGTATGTATTTTCTTTAATTTCATTGCATTAATTCATGCTCATTTCCATTCATGTTTCTTACATTCTAAGTCACAATTTTCATATGCCATGGTGATCACTAGATGGCCCATTCTGTATATATCTGCCGCTAATAATTGGCTTGGTTCAATCATGGCTTTCATATGGTACTTTGTAACTAGGTAGAGAACACATAAACTAGGCTACCAGCTTTAGTCACAGACAAGTCCTATGCAGCATTTCCTCACACTGGTAAGGAGACCAGTTTCAACTGATTCAAAGAATTGGCTCACATTGGATCCATACACACCTAGAAATAATCAGAAATGTTATTTTTATTTAGTTTACTTATTATTAGATTTATGTTCCACCTTTATTTTATACAACTCAATGTATCATAAATAATGTTTCCACTTCCTATTATATCCACAACTCAATCCTGTGAGGTGGCTAGGGCTGAGAAAAAATTACTTGCCCAGAATCACCCATCCAGCTTTCATGCCTAAGGGAGGCCTAGAAATCATAGTCTTCTGATTTCTGTTCCAACACTTTAGTACCAGTACACCAAACTGACATATAAGAGACAATGGTATATTTTTCAGAGGACACTTTACTAATACTTTATTTTACTTTTTATCACCATAAAAATTAAGCTACTGAAGATTTTTTCCTATATATTCATAATTCTATGGTTTTGGCTACCATATATCCCACCATATATACAAGTTACTATAGAGCAGCCTTTCTCACCCTTTTGACCCTGGAGGAACCCTTGAAGTATTTTTCAGGCCTTGGGGAACCCCTGTACATTCAGGCTCAAATAGAGGCCAGAAGTTACAAAATTATTATATTTGTTTCATTTATAGGCCTGTATATATGCATTAACAGTGTTCTTAAACTGAAAATAATGAAACTTACCTATTTAATGTGAGGTTGCCTGAATTTGAAATATTTTTTTAAATAAATAATGATCTCCCAGGGAACCTCTAGTGACCTCTCGCAGAACCCTAGAGTTCCACAGAATCCTGGTTGAGAAACCCTGCTATAGAGGATGCAAAATGGTTGGTAACTTATTACATAAGTAGAGAAAAATGTATCATTAACTGAACATCTGCCTTAGACAAATGGTCATAAAATATCTCCAATTTCTTTGTTAACAAGTAGGATAGATAATTTTGAAAAGCAATTTCCACATACCAGCTATTTTGTAGCTTTCATTTATTTGCAAAGCAACCATTTCTCTTTTCAAAATGTGCTATTCTATATTTATTCTTTCCTAAATTCAGGAATCAGTAGTTTATTTTCATAATATTAAGTTGCTAGATAAAGACAAGTAAAGAATGCTTCTCAGTCAAACGCTGTGATACAGTTAATGAAAAGAAAGAAAGCTGAAGAAGTGTGCATATACAGGAATGAAAGCAGGCAGGATTGTTCTGACCAAAGAATGTAAAATATGCAATAAAGAACTTAAATATCTCTTTACCACAAGACAGAAGGAATTCAGAACATACCTTCTTAGCAGAAGGAAGAACACACAGCTTTTGGAAATTCAGTATGAGTTTATATATCTTTTAATTGGCCCACTGGGGAGATAAAACCCTTCAACAATAGCTCCTCCTCAAAATAGAGAAGGAAAGCCAACAGCTTAGCAAGCCACTGGCAGAGCAAAACAGAATCTGTTTTTAGAGCCTGGTGTACCAGATGGCAAACAATGAGGGGAAAACATGATGAAACTTGAAGCAAATCCATATTCATAAGGGATGAGTTGAATGTTCAGTTTTGATTAGCATGCTGAAAATTCCACTTTCAATGAGGTACAACTTATGTCAGAAAGGTAACTAGTATTTGGGGGGGGAAAAAAGTGCCTTGTAGTTTCCAGGTTAAATCTTTAGCCTGGAAATTTCCTTTGAAATTTCCTTTTAGCCTTTGAAAATACCCAGTGACATGCTTTGGAAAACTAAAGCAATTAAACAATTATTAACACTATACATAGTATTACCATTCACTCTCAACAATAACATGCTAGTAAGACTAACTGTACAGTCCAAGTCAGTCTATGTTAAATGCTAGCCTCATATTGGTCTTGATTGCTGCATATCAATTTAAAGACCAGCACAGCAATTATTTGTATGGAACTGAAGAATTTGACTCAGAAAGCTTACAAGCCCTGCATGGTCTGGGATCTCTGAACTAGTCCAAAGGGTCCACTTAGGGGACTCCCATCCCATCACATCTTACCTAATTGCTGCCAATTTAAATCATTTCCTCATCATGTGATATTCAGTAGCTTCATGCCTGTCTTTGGCTCCACTTATACTTAAGCCCTTAAAAATATATTTATGATAGGAAATAGAGATAGTAGCATTCTGTCTAGAGTGAAAAAAATGAGGATTATACTTTAGTTGTGAAATTATATTCTAAAAAGTCACCCTACAGTATTAGATATACAATGTTTGCTATTTTTATGGCCAGCCTAGACCAGATTCAAAAGAATAGTTCTCAACAGAGTTACTTTGCCTGTTTGGTCAAGAAAAATACATCATTGTGAGAAATTAAATTTTTGGACTTAATTGCTATATATTCATTACAAACAGCTTTTGATCTCTCCTTGGAAACTCCATTAAAATAAATTTTGAAAACCTTCTCCTACTCTGCTCATGTCAAAGGATTCTTTGTTCTGAAATGCACCATTGCTGGGTATCAGTGCACTCTATGAAACCCTAATGAAGATATTAGGATTGAATTGTTTATTCAATGGCAGCTGGCAATGATATCTTTTTCCTGAGCAGCCAGTCCAAGTGACACTTGTAGACTTTTTTCTCTTGCTTTTCTCATGGATTTTTAAATTTGAATTCCCTCGAGATACATTTTTATTATTATTTTTGTCAACGCTTCAGCTGTACTATATCTTACCATGTTTTCTTTTTAAATTCACCAGGATTATCCTTACAAAATTCTTTAAAAAGTGAAACTCATAAACTCTTCATCTGTCCCATCCACAGCTAGAATAATATGGATTCTTCCATTCTTAGAGTAGCTCCTGCATTTTAAAACAAATTTATAAACAAGTGTAAGAAAGACATTGTAAGAAAAGAGAATTCTAAATTTATAATGTAACAAATTATCAAATTTAACTCTACATTAAATGTCACTTACAGCTTAACTAGTTCAATTGAGTTCAACTATGTTGCATTCAAGAATCATCAGGAACTCTGAAGACCCAGTTTCTGTCAATCAAGATAGACACCTGCAGCCCTAAAAACATAGACAGAATCCTGTGGGAGTCTCAAACAGTATTTTGACTGCCAGATCAGGAATTGCTTCTGTCTGATAGCTACAGTTAAAAATAAATATATGGTCAAATGAACTCTACTCAACTGTAGTCAATCGAGTAAGTGACTTCCTTTGTTGTAATTTAATTAGTCTAAGGAAAGAAGTGATCATGGGACTCTTTTATATTATGAATTCATTCAAGTTTCTGGCTGCTTGTCTTGGGTGAAGTCTGATGTTTAGAATTAAAGCTTGCAAACAATACTTCAATGAGTCACATGTTTCTGTTCTTGTCCACCAATTAAATATTTCAAAAGTTATGGAAGATTTCCATCCTATTCAAAAGAATATTAGAACATTTTTGTTACATCAGCATCCTATGTTCCAATCAGTTACTTCTATAAAGCAAGACATTAAGATAACAGTCCTCTTGGACCATTGCTGTTTCTAGTCACTGGTGATTAGTGGTATTTCTGCACTGAACTTGGAAGTTATACTTAAAATGGAAAGCTAAAAAAAAACTTACATTATCACTTTATGTCTACATTATGCTAAATAGTGTAAATACATTGATACCTAAATATTCTTGTTTTCCTATATTTCTGCCACCTCTGTTTTGTTTTGTATTATGGAGTTTTTTAAGTACAAGCCTAAGCAAAGGGAGTGTCCTTTTTTATTGGTATGTAAGCTGCTCTGAAAATCTTTCCAGTTGAAAAGTGATTATAAACAGTACATTAAGTAAACCTGTCATGTCTCACCACTTATAAAGTAACTTATTCTCTATAAATCAGTCTTTTTCTAAATGAAATTCCTCATAATCTAAAGTCAATTCTTAATATTTTATTGTACAAATTACTTGTTCTCTACCCATCTATTCATTCTACTTCCAGGCCAGAATTCTGGGAAAGAACACCACACTGGAAGAAGGATGCAATCATTAGCTTTTACTGGAAAAGGCACAGAAGGTTGCAGAAGTACTTTTCTGTGAAGACATTCCCCTGTGCATCTGACTGAAAGTATGAGGAAGATTGCAAAGGATGCTGTTCAGAAGCTTAATATATTCAAAGTTTACTTAATGTGCACATAGTAATTCTTCATAATTCTTGTGTGCCTTTCCCCCAATACTTGAGTACAAATCACATCAGTCTACAGTATGTTCTAAATATTTTTGCTTGCTTCTTTGTTTATTATTTATTTCTATTGTTTATTCTTCCACAAGCTCATGAATGTGCATTTTGCCCTTCTTCCTCCAATTTTTCACCACAGCATTCTCCTATCTCATGCTGTGGGATAGGTTGGGCTGAGGAAAAGTGACCAGACCAAAGTCACTCAGGTCAGCTTCCATGGCTGCAAGTGGACTTGAACCCTTGTTCTAGACCAGCACCTTAATCACTATACCACGTTTATATCTACAGTTAATTTATGGAAGAAAAAAACAACAACTCATGCCACCGACAATAGCTATAATATATACTGAGAATATCTTGGCCCAGGTCATGGCAGTAAGGTCAGCAGAACTGAGGGGTCAATTGAGCTGCAGCTTGATATCAGAAGATGATTATATGCAGACATACACATGCAGAAATACATATACAATACAGAGAGAGACAGACACACACACACACACACACAATAATGTCCTTCTTTCCTTTGGAAAGTAACTTGTACATTAAATGGAATGGGGATGAGATTTTTATTTTATTTTATTTTATGGCTTCTATAATATGTGCCTCTCAGTACTTCATAAAAAAACGAACTGTCCATGGTACAAGTAAGAGTAATAAACACAACCATAAAAGTAACAGTCATTAATTTAAAATCAAACTAATATATAAATAATCCCTACAGCTCTATCCTAGTTATATTTTTAAAGTCTTCCAAAATAACTCTATTTTAATCTACTTCTGGAAGGCCAACAGCATCAAGGAAAGTCTAGCCTCCAATGGAAAATTATTCTATAAAATGGGGAAGAAGCACTTCCTCATAGCCTCAATCTCCTTGATTCACAATAGTGAGGAATTATCAACAATTATTCCCAAGATGATAATATTGAACAGAATAATTCTGGTTTCTTTTGCAGTTAACAGAATTGTCAGAACCAAGCTTGCCTCTGACTCAGAAAGTGAAACTAATTCTGAGTCAGAGGAGGAATTGGAAACTTACTGGGCTGAAATCAGAGAAACAAAACTTCAGCATGACTCAGCAGAGCGGGAAGAATCCAAAACGCTGATTGGGCGAGATCTGGAGGAGGATTTGAGAAGGAGGATTCCTTTGCGTGCCAGAGATGGGTTGAAAAACACGCAAAGGAGAAGGCAGCCCGATTGGCTGCAGGAGACTCCAAGTGCGCCAAAGATCGGGATAAAAGGCAGCCTCTCAGAGAGTGAGCTGCCAGAAACAACTGATCCTCTACGCCTGCAGCTTCAGGAGAAGAGTCCTTACTAGTATCAGAGTCAGCGTCTGTGGCCAAAGAGAAACCAGCATTCAAGCTCCACTCCAAAGACGAATCGAATCCTGCATCTGCTGCCAGCGAGGAATCAGCATCAGCTGTGCCCAGCAGCCTTCACCTTGTTTCCAGCCATGAAACTCCATGATCTCCTCAGCAGTGTGGGCAAGCCTTGAAGTTCCATTGCCACCATTTGCCTTCAGTCCTGTGCACCTGCACTTTGCATGCTCTGTAGTGTACAGGAATTTCACACCTGTCATGTTCAGGATCTGGTTGCCAGCTTAGTCCTGGGCTTCCAGCTGAGCCTAGCCAAGTTCCAAGTTCCAAGCCTTGCTTCCAGCCTTCAACCCAGAGAATCCAGCCTAGTCTGGGGCTTCCAGCCAAGTCCAGCCTAGTTCCAGGTTCCAAGCCTTGCTCCAAGTCTCCAGTCCAGAGAATCCAGCCTAGTTCAGGGATTATCATTGTAAGCCACCCAGAGTCACTTGCTGAGATGGGCAGCTATAGAAATTGAATGAATGAATAAATAAATAAATAAATTTCAGCCAAGTCCAGCCTAGTTCCAAGTCCCAAGCCTTGCTCCAGTTTCAAGCCTTGTCTTCAAGTCTTCAGAGTACCCAGCCTAGTCTAGAGCCCCCATGTCATGCGCTGCCTACCGCTGAGTGAAACACAGACACTGTTTCAGGAAAAGCAGGTTCAGGTTTATTTCAGCGTAGTGCTAGTCGGGAAAAAAGCTGAGAGTGAAGGGAGCGTGCCGGTGCGGGGTTTAAATACCCCGCGCCGGTCAGCGCCCCCTCACTTTGGGTTGCGTCATCCCACCTTAGTCCTGCATGCTTTCGTGCCGGTAGGTGAAGGGTTGCAGGGCCCCTGCTGGTGCCCGGGCTTCGCCCATAATCTGTTTCTTCCTTTGGCCGGTGATTGCTGTCAGCTGGGCGATCTCCATTGTGCTTTGCTGACAGCTTCAGGTGTGCCTCGTGATCCACCCTGTCTTTGTCTTTCCTTCTTCCTCTTTTGTGTCCTGATGGCTGGATCATCCGGCCGGGGTCATTCCCTTCTCCTCGGGGTCTGTGTCTGTTGTTGTGCATGCTTTGCTTATCTTAAGTCCCTTCCTCTGCTTCCTAGGTATTGTCATGTGTGCCGTTGTGCTGATGTCTTCAGCTCAACGGCACTCATGACACCCCAGCCGAGTTTAACTTGCTGACTTCAAGTTCTGTTCCAAGTCTTCAGTTTATCCTTGTCTGTTGTTTGTAGTCCTGATCCCAGATCTATTGAGTCAGAGATTCAGCATCAGTGTCATTCCAGTACTGTTCCAGTTCGAGAACTGTTGCCTCAAACCTTTATGTTCCAGTTGGATCCAGTCGGCCCAGCTGGGCTTGCCTGACCCAGTCTCACACATCAAGGACTTAATGATTGTAAATAGTTATTTAATAAAGAATATTCTTTGAGAACCTGTCTGGTGCTTAGTCTGAACAGGACAAGAATAAATAAAAATGAAAAGGTAGATTACAAGAGAAAACTTTACATTTTCCATGTAGATATTCAATTAACTTCTCTAAAACTGTTTAGAGTGATGTGTTTGAGTCAGCCCTCCCAGGTAAACAAGACAGGAAACACAATCAGATGAGCTACTTCTACTTTATTGTTAGGCTACATTAACAGAATTTTGCAATCTGAAAGTACATATCCATCCCTATTTAATGCCTAACCAGTTAGGGCAGGTCCTTTCTAAGTTTCTTTCTCTGCCCATTACTCAGTTATGGACTCCTCTCTCTTTTATCAAACAATTCCCTAGGCAGCATCTCTTCCACCATCTTCCAAAGTCATTCTCACTTTCCATTATAGTTTGAGATGCCAAATACAGCTTTTGTGTTGGTAATGAAAGTAATGAAAGAAAAGGATTAAAAGGGGAAGGAATAAAACAGGCTAGGAAGATGATCATTGTTTGTTCTGAGATACTGAAACATATCTTAGAAATTCAGTGGTATCTGGACTTTTCAGGGGAGGTATGGCGAATTGAAGATGGCTCTGTGAAAGTGGAGCCAATGAGTGCAGTGAAGACCAAGGAACCAGTGAGTAGATCACTTCCTTGGAACCTCTCTAGATAAAGAGAGGGTGGGAGACTGCCCACATGTGCTCTAGATGGCTGGTCCCCATGAGGAGATTGCAGGTCAGCAGTTTTCAGTTTCTCTCTCTCTCTCTCTCTCTCTATATATATATATATATATAGTATGTATGTGTGTGTGTGTATGTATATATATATATAGAGAGAGAGAGAGAGAGTCAGTCATATCTGTCTTTTTTTTTATTAAGTTCTGGCTCAGGTTATATGAAGTTAGTTAAATTAGACCTAATTCTGAGCTGTTTAATTCAAATTTACTAATCAAATCTAAATATATGAATGGCCTATTTTGGGACTTTAAGCAAAGATAGGACCTAACAGTCTAGAAAATTTATGCTTAGGTCCAGGTGATTTTTTTTTAAGGAAGCTGACAGCTTACCTTGATAATTCTATTTAGATTTCACTCTATAACTGCTAATATAAATGATGGCACCTAGTCTTCTTTCTTAAGTCCATTTAATTAAAAGGAAAAACTGGGTTAATTAGATATCCATATAACTTTATTAAATGACTATTTAATGTGGCAAAGGAAAGAAGTGATAGTTCCTCCAAAAGACTCCAGGGCCAGAACTATTTTTGGTGCCCTCACCCACCAAAAATAGAAAAGAAAAGTGTAAACAAAATAATCTAGGGGTTTGTTTGTCTAGAAGAATTCCCTCTGATTTTTCCTAATCATTTATAATGATGAGCCCATTTTGTGTTGGTTGGAAATATGATAGTGTCTGGTCTTGGATGTTGTTTTTATTATTTCTGTTTCTGTTTAAACCCTATGTCAGCCACAAAGAATCATAATGAATTGAATGCATACACACACATATATATACACACACACACACAATAGAGCTTACAAAACTGGGAGAATAAAATATTTATCAAGACATTCCCTTGAGAATATTTTCTCCCTTCAAGCACCTTCAAATATTTCCTATTGCTTGGCTACTTTTTTTTTTTTTTAATTTCTGGTGATCAATTGGGATCTTGCCAAGAAAACTTCAGGGACTCATCCAGGCAGTTGCCAGAGTCAACACTGACTCAAAGAGACACACACAAAAAATCAATTGTGAGATAGCCCATTCAAACAATTAAATGATGCTGATAGAAGTGGTAGAACTTTGGAGAGCAGAAGCAGAAATGAACAAAGAGTGGCACAGCAGGGCTTGATGTAAGATATGCTTTGATCCCAAATATAGACACCTTGGATCTCTGAGCTGTAAGACGATATCCTATATTTATTGTTGTGTGAAAGGCAAAATGCTCGTGCATAAAAGGAAATGTATGGGAAGGGAATTAGTTGAAAGAAGGTTTATAAAGAAGGTTTTTTTAAAAAAAAATTCTAATAATTGAGAAAAGCAATCATTTTAGCAGCACCTTGTGAATACAGTAAAATGTGACCATTTAAAGAAGAAATACAAATGTGATTGGCAAAGAAACACAAATATGATTGATAAACTTTCTCTTTTCGAAACTTTTCTGCTCACTCAGATCATTAAAAATTAACTTAAAAGCTAGTAAGAATTCAAATTCCCTTTGGACACTGAACTTTCAATTACATCTAATAAATAATAACTAAAATCTGAAAGCACAATTCCTTTTAAATGTCATTTTATTATAAATTCTGCTGCCAAAAAACCACAGTTCATATGCTTCTAAAACATTGCCAAAGCATTCTCTCTGTAGCCACCTGAAGATACCATGTTTTAAAATTCCATGAATACCATCCAATGCCCAGTATCCAAAGAACTAGTTGAGATTAATTTAAAATGTATGTACTTTCAATGCTTTTCTTTTGAAAAGAAGATCTAGCATTTTCTCAATAGAGTACAATGAACCATTGCTTTGGAAACTGCTGCTTAATATTTAAAATAGTTTGTCATGTTTCACAGGGTGCTGTTGTTTCAGAAACCCACATGCCCTTAGGCTCATGAAGCTGATTGCACAGTTCTTTGGATCCAAGAAAGTTTTGGAAGGTAGCCAGAGCATACTCACAAAAACAGTTCTAGAAAAATTAATGAAATTATAAGTCTGAAATTTGCTTTTACTTCAGATGCCTTAATTATCACTGAATTATCAATATACTTTATGTGTAAATTAGAATCTAAAGTCTGTTGCAAAAGCCAACACCAAATTGCTTCCTAATACTGTATGAGACAGTATTCAACTTCTCTTAACAAACTTGAGAGTGAATTCCTGAGAAAAGGAATAGAAATCTAATAAATCAAATCTAAAATTAAAATAGCTGATAACAGTTCCTTAACAAAGTATTTTTTTTTCCAGAATGATTTGTATACATTATCTAGTTGTAATCCTTCCAACAACTTTCTAAAGTAAGTCAGTCTTATATTACCTCATAAAAAGGATGAGAAAGGATATACACCACAGCTACCTTGTAACTTCTTAGGAAAATGTTTCCATAATTTCAAGAAAAATCTACAAGAAATTATATGTAAACTTCTTAATAAATCCCCCCCAAAAAAACTTTATGTATAATTTAGCATAGTTATTATACTAAAACTGTGTTCAAATAGTCTAAAGAATGGACATTTTTCATAGACAGTCCTAGTATTCCAAAGCAGCTGTTCCCAGATCATAATCCTTGCCTTTAATTGCCCTGGATTTCTTATTTCCAATTGGGATTTACATTTTTCTCATTTTGCTTTCTATTCCAACAGCCAGTTTTAATCAACAAAATCCACAAGATTAATGGATTCACTTTTCCACTACTACAAATGTTTGAGAACTGAATATTGCCCTCATCATCTGGCTGTTTGTGCAATTAACTGTATCATATTAATTAGCATCTCAAATCAGTTATGATCTAGGGAACATTCTGGAATTCTGCAAACCCATCAAATCAACAGAACATGTTAAATGCCCAATACATTCATTATAGTACAGAAGGAAGTCAATCATACAAGGAAAGCTTTGGGGACATTTTTATCAGCCCAAAGACAGGATATCTAAATACATTTTTACTAAAGAATGTTATCATCATTCAAGAGTTGAAGGCCGGTACAAAATGTGAACACAAAGGATATTTTGCTCTATTTCAGTAACAGGGAGACATAAACAACATGCCAAATGATAAAAACAGAAACTAGATAATTATGGCTCAGATGTCAGAACTAAAATAGGAAAAAAAAAAGATTTAATTTTCAGTTCAGTTACCACTGAGGAAATCCCTTGAAGGATAAAAGAGTACTTTCACAAAGTGGGATGCTTAACTGATCATCAGTCCTGCTTTCTCACTTTCATCTTAGCAAATATGCAGAGGAGAACCAACAACTGTGCCAATTGCTGGCATGAGGGTTTGCTCTGAAAGGATGGCAGTCAGTTAGCCTCTGGACAAAAGGGAAAGTGGTGAAAGGCTGCGGCCAGCTCTGCAGTGACAAAGCAGCTGGCAAGAGAGAAGGATGAGGAAGAAACTTGTGCCTGTCTGCTAGGAAGACAGGATAATCATAACGCTAAAAGCCCTTCCCAAAATGGGGTGCCTGTGAAGGAAAGAACAATAACACAAAAAATCCACCTCCAATTACTGCTTGAGACAGTTCTATTAATCTGGAGAAGAACTCCTGACAGGATGTCTATTCAGTCTTCATCCAATGTATACTGCCTAATGGGAACCTTATTATGTTTGACACTGCAAGTAATTACCTCATGAAAAATTTTGCATATGAGAGAAACAAATGCTTTAATTTTCTGCAGGTGTCTTGGACACATTCAGTGTGCCAAAGAATGAGGTGTGCATTCTTGTTTTGCTGCAGTGATTTCAAACTAGGATGGTTCATGGTTGAGGGAAATGTGTTTATTGCATTCATCAGGGAAAGAGCATAACTTATTATTTGTCTGTCAAAGCCACATAAGCCAAGAAATTGCTCTCACAAAACTCAGTCAGAAAAAAATAAAATATTGACAATAGTATTAGTTACACAGAGAATTTTAATGTCCTTCTTTCTCAAAAGGTACTGTTTCAGAATATTCCTTATTCATAAGCATCTGTTTCTTGATTATACAGTTCAGTCATTTTCAGGCAAACCATCTCCTATTCAGCTAATTATTGATGTTCATTTTATTAAATATTTGTTCGGCAAAAAAAAGTATATTAGTACTTAAGTTTCCAGAAGTGAAGTATTCATTGGAAAGAAAAATGATAGTGATTCCAAATACATTATCTTTTATAATTTTTTTATTTAAAATATATTTGTTAGGAGAAAAATAGAAGTACGTACATGTATTCCATAGTAAAGTAACTTGATTGCAGCTAAAATGTCTGAAACAGATGGTGCAGCAGTTTAAGCCTGGCATCAGATAGCAACTAGGTTTTACAAGGTTTTCTTATTATGTTATTAAAACAAGATGTAAAATAAAGCAAATCTTGTTACTTTCAAAAGTTTGGGCTTCTTGCTTTAGTAATTAGGTTATTTAAACTACCAACAATATATATGCCATTCAACATTATAAAAATGGATGTACCTTAGACTGAAATGGGGTACTCAATAGTTAGAGATGCCCAAATTGTAGATTGGGCAAACTTATTAGGGCTATTGATGCTTCAAAATTTATTCAGAAGGGCTTTGAACTTCTGCCATACTCTGTAAATGATGAATGGAACTAAAGAAAGTGGTAGGCAAACATGATGAAGCCAAAAATCTCTTTTTTAAATTTCAGCACCCATTTTCCTTTTTTTAAACTATCTATTTATTTTATTTGGTGCTACTCACTCCAGATGACTCTAGGAGGCTCACAATACACTAAACAACATGAATACAATATAATAAGAAATAATAAAAAGCAAAAAGCAAACTAGAACAAAAGAAAAAGAAAGAACAGCCAGATGACAAACTGAACAAATTTGTTATAATCCAACCTGGCATTCAGCAGCAGCCACAGCACTGGAGCCTAGGGTCACTGAGGATCCAGCAACCATGCATTGAGGATGGAAGCCAATGGCCCCAAGTGTGACCTGCCCCATATTCCCACTATACCTTCTTCTGTCCATCACTGTATGGATGTTCCTGCCTGCTTTCTCAGCTTCCCCACCCCACTTCCACCCTTTGCTCCCTCCTTCCAGTCCAGAAACACATACCCAAACATACACCAACTCACCCAATGTGCACTGAAACCTGCCCCAACAACCCATTCACCCCACAGGTGACTCAACCCACCTTTCAGTCATGCCTGCCCAAGTACTTGGTGGCCTTAAGGGGAGGCAACCCCCTGCAGAGAAGAACACCCAGGTCCAATCCACCACCCCCTGAAAAAGTAGAGATCATCTCAGGACAAAAATGCAAAGAAGACACCAACCCTCTGGACCTCAGTAGGGGCCCCCAGACAGGCAGCCCCAAAGAGAGAGCCAAGACCCAGGGCCTGCTAATGGTCCCCGAGCCATAATCTGAGGCCTAAAGCAACACAAGTGCTCGTCAGCCTGCCAAGCACTGCCCAATGGTGCCCAGCTCCATTCCAGAGCAGACCCCAAGGGCCCTCCCTAGTAACCAAACAGTCCAGAAGAACTAGGGCAGCCACACCCTTACAGTCCAAATATCCAAGGAAGGCAGCAAGGGCCCAAGAGTTGCCCCTGGGCAACCATTATAGCTGCCATATCACAGATGTACAGACAGTCCATAGTCTACCACATCCATCTTCCACTGAAGATTGTGATGTTAAAATCAGTGTCTCAGGCTACACGGCCATCACCTAATTCAGTGGCTCTGGCAAGCTACCAGCCCCAACCATGCCAACAGCATCAGCCCTGCCAGCTCCAGCATGCCATGGGTCACCAACCTCTGGCCTCTGGAATCCACCATCTTCAAGGAAAGAAAACCAGGAAAGTATCCTCTTGCACCACATTAGAACAGCCAAAATTCAATTTCATCATGAATATCCCTGTGAGAGTTGGACTTAAACTGATGACCATTTCCAAAACAATAGGTGTAGTCTGTCCCTCCTTCACAAAATATACAAACCTCTACCTCTTTATATTTAAAAAATGGTTTAAAAATAAAAAGAACCAGAACCTTCTCACTCTAATTTTCCTATAGATACATTTCTTATTTAAAAGCAGAGAGCTTGCTGGAATTCTTGTATTGTTGTGTAGAACTTCTTAATAAATATTAGTAATCAGAGCTCTGAGAGACACTCCCAGTCTAAGCTGCTATCGGAGAATCGGATGCAGTATTTATGGACACATCTAGTAATAACCATGGGTTATAACTTGAATTAATGAATGAAATAAAAATAAAGAAACTAAGAAAAAGGTGCTCTGATCTTCTGCAGTAGGGTTCATGTCTGAATCCAGAGATATGAATGTGTAGGTTATTCATGAATGGACTAAAATATATGTCAAAACTATAAATTTATGTCATCTAAGAATATGTATGAAAGTAGGAATTGATAGGTTGGCGAGAGCTGCATATTATGCTTCAAGGAATGGTGATAATGGAAGAACCAGGGATGAATTTGAACCAGGGATAATGGAATATCCATAGAAGCTTTAGGGGGAAAATGTGCAGCATTTTGAATAAATGTGATCCAGGGATAGGGGAGGTGGGAAATATTTAGTTAGATGATATGAATGCAAGGGTGGGAATATATGTCACTACAGAAAAAGTGATCCAATAATAAATTAGTATGCTGACTGTTTGTGAGTAGGTCTGTTTCAAAGATTCAAAAATATAGTTTAAGCATAATTATATTCATACATAGACATTACAAGGGAATGAAATAAATTGAAAAGCATGATTGGTTCAATTGTTTATGATGAGAGATTGAGACAATTAGTAAAGATTACAAGGCTGAAAAGTAGTCCTGAATGTGGGACAATTTTGTTTGGTAATGTCAAAAGAAGATCTTGGGGGAAAATGCACATAAAAAAAAGAACTGAAAGGAGCAAAAGTAAAAGTAAAATGACTGCCAGAAGTTAAAGACTGGTATAAAAATATTAGAATACAAATGAGTCTCCCAAAAGAACGAATGGAAAGTACATGAAAGCAAACAGCATGTGAATGTGCCTGGAACAGAGTGAGAAGAATTGTGTTACAGAATTCCACAGAACTATGTGGAATTGTGCTAAGAAAAAGTATGAGAAAGTATGCTTGGTGGAATGAAAAAGTAAATGAGTCTATGAATGAAAGGCAATACATGTAAGAGAATGATTGCAGCAAAGGTGAAATATGTATTATAATCTATGTAAAAAGAAAAAGATATTTGCAAAGAATGTAATTGAAATCAAAGAATATTTAAGAATACAGGATTTATATGCATATGGATGTATATGGATACATGTACAAGAATGCTTGTGGAGATATTAGGGGTGTACTGCTTGGCTTCCAGATATGTTTATACTTTTGTATACAGACAAGGACATGCTGTTGGGTGAGAACCTGAATGCTTGGAGTGATCATTATACAAGGAGTACAGCTCTGAAAATCAGCATATCAATAAGCAAGGTGGTTATGTTTCACAGGGAGACTGGAGTGAATGATTGCAAGTTATTCATTCATGCTGAAAAACTGGGATAAAGCAAACATAAAAAAGAAAAGTGAATGGGGTTAGAAGCAGAAGATGGGGAAGCTGTGGTTGCTTGGAGTTGGTGAGATCTTTTGAAAGAGAGAGGTGAGAAGATTAAAGAACAGAGCAATGGATAAAGTAATGGTGGAAGGACATGGTGGAAACAAGGATAGTTTGCAATGGTAGAAAGGTACTAAGAGGGATAGCAGATAGTTCTGGGAGGAACTAGTTTTAGTTTTATATTTCTTCTATTATAACCATTTCTTCACTCTGCAGAATATTGCTTACCCCAGAAAGAAATAGTGAATAGTGTAGTGTTTGTGTGTGTGTGTGTGTGTGTGTGTGTATTTGGCACAGGCATTCTCACTCTCTCAGACACAACCAAGTATATAACACAAACATGAAGACATTTCCAAAATTTATTTTAGTTGGACATGTATTGCCCAAATCAAATCCAGCAAAACAGAACCAGACTGATTGAAATCAAAATGTGATACCCTGCCCCCACCCTTGTGAAGCCAAGGAAACCAATGGCATTCCCTTTTTGGACAGCTTGTTAAAATGACATTATCAGAGTTGGGGCTATTTAGGAACACTTACGTCATGAGCAAAAATATGTTTAGACAAGGAGGGAAAAGAGTATGTTTAAGCCTGCTTGGAAGCTTAAAAATAAGTCTAATTAACATTTTGGACAAACTAAGTGATGTTAATTTGTAATTCTGGCAAGATGCCTTGTAGCTGATTTTTTTTTTTTTAAGTGCATCATTATTCCTTAAAAGTCTTTTCTGTGTGAAGTGAAAATAGAATGCCTTACTGTTGGGACAGTATTTTAAAAGGATTTAACAAATAAGCTATAGAAAGCAACCCCAAGCTGTTTAGAACTTTGAAGGACAAGCATCAAGGACATTGGTAATGCATTAAATAAAAGGATAACAGAAATTAACCTCTTTGGATGGGTTTATGCAGTAAGTTGTTTTGTCAAAGAATGGATGAACCCTAGACAGGCTGGCTCTGCAGTAGGATCAAGACCAGATGGAGTTTATAAAAAGTGCATAAAACCCTACATGATATGGATAATGTCTGTTCAAGAGCTATTTTCAGTTTAACAAAGATGATGGAACAAGAGGGTATACATAAAAATTAAAGAAAATCTGATTGGAAACAGATGTTAGGAAAACCAATTGCAAAGAAACATAGCTGTTTTGAATAGTGCAAGGAAGCAAAATTGTTCAGGTAGAAACACTAGTCTCATTCACAAACAACCAAAAGGCAACAGGGATGTAATGGAGTATGAATGACTAATGGATCTCATTTAGCCAAGGATTCTAAATTTGCAATTGCCGTGTAATATGTTCAGAAGTAGATTACAGAGGAATTCATAGGCTGAGATGATTGAATTTTTTTCCAGCCAGCATTTGTTCAGTCAGTTTTTTTTCTGGTTGTCAATAGCTCCTTTATTTCTGAGTTTTCAAAACTGTACAGAAATTAAATTAAATTAACTGTGTGTGTCATTGCTTTGCCTTTTGTATCTTTTTGTTTGTTTATTAGTTAATTTTGTTGCTGGAAAGAAAAAAAAGTATATATGAATCCTGATTCCCTTAGATGGATGCTTTGGGGGTTTTGGGGGAAGAGAGAGAACTTCACAACCTGATTATATATCAAAGTTAGGTGTTGTTTCTGGGTTTTTTTCTTCTTCCTGCCAAATCTTGCATGGCAATTTAAATTACTAAACTACAAGCTATATTTCTCAGAAGTAAGTTTCATCAAGTTCACAGATAAATAGGCATAAAACTTCAAACTAAAAGAAAGCTGTACTTGTACATACTGTACATGCACTGACTTTTAAATAAGCTTGCATGATCACAGGAGGACAATCACAATAGCCTCCAAATCTACAGTATATTTGTTCAGCATAGGACCCTGAAGCAAAATACCATTTGTAACAAAAAACCAAAAGACAATCTGAACAGGATCCCCAATCTCATTGGAGAGTAAAACAGATAGCTTTATTTGCAAATGGTTGTTCAAAACTCAACAGAACAAAAATCAAACCAACAAGGGGAAGCACTGGGACCATGGCTTCCCCAAGTTCTTTACTCTTTTACCAGCAGTAGCCATAGCAGGCATCTGTATTTTCTTCTATGTAATAAAGTAATGTGTTGTGTCTGTCGGTCTGTCTGTCTGTGCTTGCCCTTTTGTGTTTCATCTATATGGAATGAAATGCACTGTATGCACTGGGAAGCAAAAGGAAGTTTCTGTACAGTCCCAAACCTGATCCATCCCATTTTCAACCTCAAACCTTCCTTTACCAGTTTCTTCTACCATGCCAATATTGGTCCCATTTTGTTCAGTTTTCAGAGAGTCATATTGCTAATGGACAGACAGAGTTCTGAGTCCCTTTACATAATTTATTCCAACATTCCATTGGGAAGGAAAAAATAACAATGTACTTTAAAATTAAGGTAGGTAAAAGGTACTTCAGCAAAGGATCGTTACCTTGTCGTGGTGCTGGAGCTTGAGCACCTCAATGATGCCATGAGCTAAACCGTGAAGGGCCACCCAAGACGGGAAGGTCATGACAGAGAGGTCAGACTAAATGCGATCCCTGGGGAAGGTGATGGCAACCCACCCCAGTATTCTTGCCGTGAAAACTAAATGGAACAGTACAACCAGAGATATGTCGGTATACCATCGGAAGATGAGACCCCCAGGTCGGAAGATGGTCAAAATGCTACTGGGGAGGAACAGAGGATGAGCTCAACTAGCCCCAGACGTGATGACGCAGCTAGCTCAAAGCCAAAAGGATGGCTAGCGGCCGACGGTGCTGGTGGTGAACGGCGAATCCGATGTTCTAAGGATCAACACACCATTGGAACCTGGAATGTAAGATCTATGAGCCAGGGCAAATTGGATGTGGTTATTGGTGAGATGTCAAGATTAAAGATAGACATTCTGGGCGTCAGTGAACTGAAATGGACTGGAATGGGCCACTTCACATCAAATGACCGCCAGATCTACTACTGTGGACAAGAGGACCACAGAAGAAATGGAGTAGCCTTCATAATTAATAGTAAAGTGGCTAAATCAGTGCTTGGATACAACCCAAAAAACGACAGAATGATCTCAATTCAAATTCAGGGCAAGCCATCTAACATCACAGTGATCCAAATATACACCCCAACCACAAATGCTGAAGAAGCTGAAGTAGAGCAGTTCTATGAGGATCTGCAGCACCTACTGGACAACACGCCTAAAAGAGATGTTATTTTCATCACAGGAGACTGGAATGCTAAGGTGGGCAGTCAAATGACACCTCGAATTACAGGTAAGTATGGCCTGGGAGAACAAAACGAAGCAGGACATAGGCTGATAGAATTTTGCCAAGACAACTCACTCTGCATAACAAACACTCTCTTCCAACAACCGCAGAGACAGCTTTATACATGGACTTCACCAGATGGACAACACCAAAATCAGATTGATTACATCCTTTGCAGCCAAAGGTGGCGGACATCTTTATAGTCGGTAAAAACAAGGCCTGGAGTTGACTGTAGTTCAGATCACGAACTTCTTCTTGCACAATTTAGGATCAGACTAAAGAGATTAGGGAAGACCCACAGATCAGCTAGATATGAGCTCACTAATATTCCTAAGGAATATGCAGTGGAGGTGAAGAATAGATTTAAGGCACTGGACTTAGTAGATAGGGTCCCGGAAGAACTCTGGACAGAAGTTGGCAGCATTGTTCAGGAGGCGGCAACAAAATACATCCCAAAGAAAGAGAAAACCAAGAAGGCAAAGTGGCTGTCTGCTGAGACACTAGAAGTAGCCCAAGAAAGAAGGAAAGCAAAAGGCAACAGTGATAGGGGGAGATATGCCCAATTAAATGCAAAATTCCAGAGGTTAGCCAGAAGAGATAAGGAATTATTTTTAAACAAGCAATGCACGGAAGTGGAAGAAGACAATAGAATAGGAAGGACAAGAGACCTCTTCCAGAAAATTAGAAACATTGGAGGTAAATTCCAGGCAAAAATGGGTATGATCAAAAACAAAGATGGCATGGACCTAACAGAAGAAGAAGAGATCAAGAAAAGGTGGCAAGAATATACAGAAGACCTGTATAGGAAGGATAACAATATCAGGGATAGCTTTGACGGTGTGGTCAGTGAGCTAGAGCCAGACATCCTGAAGAGTGAGGTTGAGTGGGCCTTAAGAAGCATCGCTAATAACAAGGCAGCAGGAGACGACGGCATCCCAGCTAAACTGTTCAAAATCTTGCAAGATGATGCTGTCAAGGTAATGCATGCTATATGCCAGCAAATTTGGAAAACACAAGAATGGCCATCAGATTGGAAAAAATCAACTTATATCCCCATACCAAAAAAGGGAAACACTAAAGAATGTTCAAACTATCGAACAGTGGCACTCATATCACATGCCAGTAAGGTAATGCTCAAGATCCTGCAAGGTAGACTTCAGCAGTTCATGGAGCGAGAATTGCCAGATGTACAAGCTGGGTTTAGAAAAGGCAGAGGAACTAGAGACCAAATTGCCAATATCCGCTGGATAATGGAAAAAGCCAGGGAGTTTCAGAAAAACATCTATTTCTGTTTTATTGACTATTCTAAAGCCTTTGACTGTGTGGACCATAACAAATTGTGGCAAGTTCTTAGTGGTATGGGGATACCAAATCATCTTGTATGCCTCCTGAAGAATCTGTATAACGACCAGGTAGAAACAGTAAGAACAGTCCACGGAACAACAGACTGGTTTAAGATTGGGAAAGGAGTACGGCAGGGCTGTATACTCTCACCCTACCTATTCAACTTGTATGCAGAACACATCATGCGACAAGCTGGGCTTGAGGAATCCAAGGCTGGAGTTAAAATCTCTGGAAGAAACATTAACAATCTCAGATATGCAGATGATACCACTTTGATGGCTGAAAGTGAAGAGGAACTGAGGAGCCTTATGATGAAGGTGAAAGAAGAAAGTGCAAAAGCTGGTTTGCAGTTAAACCTCAAAAAAACCAAGATTATGGCAACCAGCTTGATTGATAACTGGCAAATAGAGGGAGAAAATGTAGAAGCAGTGAAAGACTTTGTATTCCTAGGTGCAAAGATTACTGCAGATGCTGACTGCAGTCAGGAAATCAGAAGACGCTTAATCCTTGGGAGAAGAGCAATGACAAATCTCGATAAAATAGTTAAGAGCAGAGACATCACACTGACAACAAAGGCCCGCATAGTTAAAGCAATGGTGTTCCCTGTAGTAACATATGGCTGTGAGAGCTGGACCATAAGGAAGGCTGAGTGAAGGAAGATCGATGCTTTTGAACTGTGGTGTTGGAGGAAAATTCTGAGAGTGCCTTGGACTGCAAGAAGATCAAACCAGTCCATCCTCCAGGAAATAAAGCCAGACTGTTCACTTGAGGGAATGATATTAAAGGCAAAACTGAAATACTTTGGCCACATAATGAGAAGACAGGACACCCTGGAAAAGATGCTGATGCTAGGGAGAGTGGAAGGCAAAAGGAAGAGGGGCCAACCAAGGGCAAGATGGATGGATGATATTCTAGAGGTGACGGACTCGTCCCTGGGGGAGCTGGGGGTGTTGACGACCGACAGGGGGCTCTGGCGTGGGCTGGTCCATGAAGTCACGAAGAGTCGGAGGCGACTAAACAAATAAACAACAACAGGTAAAAGGTAAAGGTTTCCCTTGACATTAAGTCCAGTCATGTCCGACTCTAGGGGGCAGTGCTCATCTCCGTTTCAAAGCTGAAGAGCCGGCATTTGTCCGTAGACACTTCCGTGGTCATGTGGCTAGCATGACTACACGGAACGCCGTTACCTGCTCGCCGAATCGGTACCTATTAATCTACTCACATTTGCATGTTTTCAAACTGCTAGGTTGGCAGGAGAAAATTAAGGTAGAAGCAGCAAATATTTGATTGTATGTATATATGTTAACAAGTTTTCTGAACAATAAATACAGTAAAAACAGGGATCCTAATGGATGTTGCTAGCTGTTTATTTGCTAAATTGCTCTTACACAGAAGAAAGAAGGCTGTTGTATCCCCATATATTAAATCTCTCCTTTTCTTGCTTAACCACATCTCTAAATGAAGGATATGACCAAATATGGCAAGCAGCAAATGCATATGAATCTTCAACCAAGATATTTTGTATATCAGAGAACAACTTTAGATTTATGATCAAAATGGTATGCTAAACTGTCAAAGTTTGTTAAAACTTTGATCACCTAATTTTTAATCCCTTAATCAGCACTAAAATTTATTACATTGTGTACTTGTATAGCCTATTCATATAGACTATTGCAACATGCTCTACATGGGGCTACCCTTGAAGAGTATCCAGAAGCTTCAGCTGGTCCAGAATGCGGTGGTGGAGACAGTTACTGGTGCTTTAAAATTGGTACATGTGACACCACTGTTACGTAAGCTACATTGGGTACCAGTTTGCTTCAAGGTGTTGGTTATCACCTTTAAAGCCCTACATGGCATGGGACCAGGTTACCTGAGGGACCATCTCATCCCCATAACATCGACCCGCCCCACCCGTCAGGCAGAGAGGGCATGCTACAGACCTCATCAGTAAAGGAATTTCATCTAGCAGGGTCCAGGAGGCGGGCCTTCTCTGCAGTGGCGCCCACCCTTTGGAATATCCTGCCCCTGGAGTTGAGATGGGTTTCCTCACTCCTGGCCTTCTGGAGTAATTTGAAGACCTGGCTCTGCTGCCTTGGTTGGGATGGGAAAGGTAACAGTTCCACCTGGGGGTGGTTGGTACCATAGCACCCCCTATTGATTGTAATTCCATCTCCTCTTGGGTTTTATATTTATTTATCTTATTTATATTTTTAGACTGTAATTTAGGTTTATTTTTTTAATTATTACTTTTATTGTAAACCACCCAGAGTCCCCTGTTTGGGGGAGATGTGCGGTGATATAAATTTAAATAAATAAATAAAAAATGAAACTATTTGGAAAAGGCTCTAACCACTGGGAAAGGTGGAAGGAAAGGAAAGAAGAGGATGCTCAGCAGCAAGGTGGATGGATTCAATTACAGTGGCAATGAGTGCACTATTGGGAGAGTTGAAAGGACAGGTTAGGGAGAGATCATCATGGAGAAAATCTATGTGGTTGCTAGGAGAGGAAAACAACTTGTTGGTACATAATCAAGTTGAGACTAGCTCAACTTTTTTTTTTTATGCATCGACTCACATCCCAAAAAAATAATATTCAGGGCCCACAAAACAATATTAAGATCCCATAAAATAGTATTTTTCTTATAAAATATCTTCTGTCTCTACAACCTTCATCCTCCCCATTTTTAAAGTGTTTATAGTTATTTGCATTAAAAAAAACAGGATAGTGTGCAAACAACACTGGAAAGGAATCTCCAATTCCATCCAAGTTTTTAAAGTCACTTTAAACAGTAGCTTTCAGATTACTCAGTAGCTCTTATCAATAGCTATAATTACTAGATATCCACAGTGATCCACAGTGATGCAATGGTGAAGTACATTCTAATACAGACTGAAGAAAAAGAAAAAGGGAATAATAGTTTCTTAAACTATCCAACAAAGTTCATGTAGAAAAAAAATTATACCTATCATTTGTGACTACTAGGGCCAAACACTAACCTCTAAACAGGAACTGAAATTGTCATTTGATAAGTTTCATTCTAGAAAACTGTTTTAATAACAGCTATATCCCATATCATCAACCATAAACAGTAAAAGAATAATAATACAATTGAGACTGAAGTCAAGTGTGTGACATTGATTAGCAAGATCACATTCAGGCCACCCATTTAATAGAAAGAATAACATCTTTGTTTACGTGTGCAAAAGAAATTGGATATTCTTAATTCAACTCTAGTAAGACAATACTCAAATAGTTTGCACCACTGATGGTACCCAAAAGATTTGACCCATAGGACAGACAGACCACATGTATTTGAAAATGCCTCCAACAAAGCACCACTAATACAAATCTATTACAACTTCTATTTTTAATGTATAACATTTGTACTGTCAAATATAAATTATGCAATATTGGGTTGGCACCAAACTTATTTGTATCTACTATAGCCAAGAACAACACTTCTTTTGGCCAAGGAAACTAAAAAAAAATAAAATCATAAGCACTCTGGCTCATGCCATCATACTAGCAAACTTATGGTATTTTCCCACTGAGAAAACAGGTCATATAGTGATCCATGTTTTGTATATGAAGTACCACATCAAACATATTGAAGGCGATCAGTATAAATAAACCCTGGAGAATATCAAGACCATTGATCCATCCATTACTATGTTTACCATATTATTCATCAACATTCATGATGTGAAATTTGCAAGTATAATATAGTCTTATTTTAAATCACTGTAACTCATGCAGAACCAGTATTTTATTCAGTCAGTCCACAGTTTGGTCTTGGGCAATCTGAGACTGAGGTACATGAACTGGTTTTTTTTCCCCCAAATATTCTGATTTCCAAAAGAAATTAGATGGCATTCTGCTGGAAAGAGATCCCGTCTAGTATAAATAGTTGATACAGAATATTTAGTTATTTCTGGAACCTGAGTGAACAATTAGTATCATGCTTTAGTCTCAGAAGGATCAGCCCTAGTTAGTTTTTGAATGGAGACTACCAGAGGACTTCAGGACTGTTGCCCAGCCTGGAAAGTTAAAAAATGGAAGAAAGCAGAGGAACAATCCTTTTATACTATCTGAAGACATGTATACTATCTGAAGAAAACATTATACGGAAGTGGAAATCCACTTCCATAATGCAGCTAAGAAAACTGCATGGTTGCTGTCTCCAGGCTCAAGCTCTGTCTGAGGATGCTTTTATCTTTATCAAACTCTAAAAAGAGAAATTATAGATTAAAGTTGGGGTAGGCAGTCTTGAGTAAAATATTCCTCTATCCTTTTGTTGCTATATGACAAGCTGGTTGGGGCTGATGGTATCTGAGGTCTAAAATATCTAAAAGACAGCAAGTTGTCTCTTTCTTGGTTAAGCAAATGGGGTCTATGAAGAAAAGAAAATCAGGAAACAAAAGGCAGAGTTGAATGTGGGGAAAGGGAAGGGAAGGGAGGGATACTTCTTTCTTTCCCCCCACTCCAGCCATCAGCAGCACATAGCAATAGGGTTCTTCTCATGTGGCAGGTAAAAATAGAATCCAGGAAGGAAGAGGAATACTCCATCCCTCCCATCCTCTCTCCCCCATCTAGCTTGTAAGAAAACACACTGGCCAGGTCTGTTTTGGGAGAGTTGTGTACAGTGACAGGGGCAAATGAATTGATATCAGTTGAAACCAGACAACACCAAATGACAGCCACAAAGGAATGAAAGTAACCACCCAGCAGCAATCTAACTTAACCCAGTCCCAGCCACAGCCAGTGAGCATGAAAGGAAATGGAGGCTGAGGTGATATGTTATGAAGAGCTACTGGCATAAAATGAAAGTCTGTATTAAGGACTTATCAGAAAACACAATCCATGTACATAACCATCATAGGAAGCACACTGTCTTCTCCAACTCCCCTTGTGTTGTTTGACCATTAGTATAGTGAGGCTTGATGAGTATGAATGTGCAAGATTGTGTAGTTTAAGCAATTGTAACCAATAAAGCTAAGAACATAGACAATGCTTCAATAGAAAGATAGAGGGATGTATTATAATACTGTTGCTTGATTCTGCTGCACACTCAGCAGTGAAGAAATCTGTACAACTGCCTTAGGTACAACGCACTTCTAAGATGTCCAACTTCATGTCTGATGATTAAAATAAATAAAATATCTAGTTAGTATCATGTAGTGTCTGGAATTCCTCTTGGAAGTGTTCCTGACACTGTTTCGTGGAACATCTTTTGTTGATTCAGACTGTGAAATATCAAACCAGATGTAGAAAATTTCACTTGGAGGCGTCAAGAGAAGGAAGGAGACAGCTTGATTACAACAATGAAAGTGCAGCTTTATATTCATTGAACAGATTGTGCTCCCATTCATTTCCTATTTTAGCTATGAGACCTTGGGTTATTTCATTCTTTCTTTTCTGCTGTAGCTATTTTCTCTTACAGTTTTATTATCTGTATTTTTAATCTCAAATGTACCCATTTTGTTTTCATTTTCTGAAATTTATTAGAAAGTTGAAACATTAGTCCACAACAAAGTAGTATAACTGAAATCTCAGCATGACTAGTCTGCAAAATGTTAAGCAGCTAATAGACCAAGTTGTATACATAAAGGTGTCTCTTCAAGAGACACTAGAACAGGCAACAAACCAGATCCAAAACCCAAATTCACTTTATGGTTTCACAGATTTAAATGTTGATTCAATACAAGACAGAGCTCTGGATTAGCACTTGAGTTACAAGCATTGCCTTTGTCCAGGAAAATATTGTGGGTTTGGGGGGGGGGGGATAAAGGGGAAGAAAAGAGAGGGAGAGAGAGATCAGTAGAAATCCAGTCTATTCTATTGTCTGCACAAGGATAACAGTACATGGAGTTTCCTTTGTTTGATATTTGTGTAGAGTCTATATACCTTTGTGTTTACCTTTTGCAAAGAAATCAATTCAGAGTTCTCACTTGAGACACAAATGACCAGGCTTAAATTATCATATTTTAGATGTATTATGCAAAGACCAAGCTCTCTAGAGATGTCTATATTGCTGGGAAAGGTGGAAGGAAAAATAAGAGGACAACTAGCAGCAGGGTAAATGGCCTCTAATTACAGTGGTGAGAGTTGCATTGTCAAAAGACCTGAAGGGCCAAGATGTAGACAGATCATCCCGTAGAAGGTCCATCTACATGGATACTTATAGTCAGTGTCAGAGATTGCTGGAAAGCGTTTGGCCTGAGAGATCAGAAAAAACACACACCAGGCATTTCTATAAAAATAAATGTATTCACAGAAAGCACAAAAACATATTTACCAGCTTGTGCATTCACACACACTCTGAGCTGAGAGGACTGGGAGGAAGGCAGATGGAAAGGAAACTGAAACTAACTAGTCCAGGGAAGTTTCTTCCAGGCAATTTCCTTATATGGTCATTCTTTTCACACCCAAAACTGAGGATACTTAAGTTTGACCTGTTCACCCTGCCAGAGTGATTTGTTACCATAGTAACTTAATGGCTCTATAGCCAAAAGCAGAAAAAAACAAATACCAACAGTCAGCACTAATTTGATGACATATAACTAATCAAATCAATATAAAGCACAATGTGTCTGATGACTTGGGGATAAAACATGTGCTGTGGATGTGGAAGAAAAACCACATTGTGGGTGTCTGAATGGATAGCTGGGGAAACAGCACAACATGGGACAGAATTCTAGGATAAAAAAGACATTCTGCTCAATTTTGGATCCTTTGTAATAAATGGTGTTCAGTCCATGTCCCAGGTGAAATCAGTTTCAATAGGTCATGCCTGTTGCTGGGGGCACACAGATAATGGGTTCAGTCTGATGGTGCAGGCAAAATCACATAGTTTCCCAATTTTTTCTTGTTTATTCAGAAGGAAAGAAAGAAATAACCAGTTTGAGTATATGCCAAGTCTTACTATCTTACTTACATTTTACTGGCTTCATTAGTTGTTTGCATTATTTGATGGGAAATTTCTCACCTCCCAGTTGATAGCCTGACACAATCTAAAATAAAATTATGAAATGAGAATTTTTTGCCTATTAACTTTGCTTTCCAAAATAATCTATGGAAGTAAATCTTAGACCATATGATGTGTGCCTAGCATATGCATGTTCCTAATATATGTGCCCAGCCCTGGTCCCTAATTCTAGTTCTACTCTTATTTACCTTTCCAAGGTCAAGGAAATTACTTAATTAATTACCATTGTATCATCCATTCTCACACCAAAGAGATTCTAAGTAACTGCCTGCTTAATGTTTTGGCATGCAATTCTTTGAATTTGTTTGTTCTTTTCTTCATCATGTTCAATCCCAGAAAAACCTTAAAGTCATCTGGCTGCGTAATCCCATGATGCTTTCCCCCTTCAGCATTTTTCTTCCCAGAATTGTACTCTCCAATACTTTCATGAGTTTTCTCCCAGCTTTACGCCAAATTCTATAAATCCTTATAAATGTAAACAGTTAGGTCCATTTTGTTTTACTTACTCTGGATAGAAACCATCTGAATACAGTCCATCTTTAACATCTACTAAAGATGTCAAGTCCATGTTAGCCTTTGTAGGACTTTCAGCTGCAGCCAGCTCCTCTATTCCTTAGCTTCTTCTCCCCAAAATCCTTTCAGATATTAATGTGTTGTCCTGAAAGTTTTCAAGACTTCCTCAGGGTTGATCCTAACTTCGTATCTTTTCTACTTCTTTATGAACACAATATCCTAATGAGAAGCTACAGTATTCTCTATTTCCAGCTTCTAATCAGTAAAGCAAAGCACAGAACTTATTTGGATTAGTTGCTCTTTTCCCAACACCCATTCCAGGATCCACAGAGATGTGAGGACAGATGATTAGACAGCACTGAAGCATGGCTGGCTGCTGGCTTGTCACAATGCCAGGAAGCTATATGCCCTTGAAGATACATATAGTTAATTTCACTTCTATATATATTCCCAGCACAACTAGAAATGGTAACATAAAATGCTAACCAATGTAATCCTCCTGTTTTTATCTTCATTGGCAAGCATAATGTTCCTTAGAATCAAAGCAATTGACCTTGAAAATAAACAGGTTGTCTACTGTATTGGCTTGAGTTAATTACTATTTTCAAATTACTACAATGATCTTGAAAGAGGATCTAAATGTTAAAACTGGCCATCTACATTTTCTTTGCCTGCTAATGATACGTGCAGTATGCTTGTGGTTAAAGGACAATTGGCATCCTGGCTTCCAGCTGAGATTCCCTACCAATGTCAAATTGGAGCAATAAAAATGGCCTTTGCAAGGACAGGGTTACTAAGGCATTCTTCTCCACTATGCTTCTGAATAAGAATCATACATATACACAAAAAAGTGAAGTACTCATTACCAAACCACAATTATTGCTCCTCCTGAAACCCAGATGTTATCTTGAGTCATAAGTAGTCCAAATGACTCAGAGTAATCTTAAATAGTTTTTCTGATGTTCTATAGATAAAAATTTGACCTGTTACACCAACTATAAAGAGAGAGATTAAAGGAACAAAATCTGTAATTATCAAGATCAATTATTTAAAGATGTTATTTGTAGTTTCCTTACCATAAAAAAGAACCTTGGAGTGGTGAATCTAATTTGCTGTGAATCAATCAGTTATTCATTATTACAAGTAAAACTATTAATGTTTTCTTCAATGAAGCAGGACACGTAATCATTGTATCAACCATAACTTATCTTAATATGAAAGATTTATATGACCTGAAAAGAAAATGGAGTATACATATAATAACAAAAGTATACATATAACTTAAGAAAACCTAATAAAAATATAAACTGTAATGGGATTACTTAGAATATATGATTGTTAAATTGACAAAATTTATTTCATTTTATCATTATTTGGAGATATCATTGAAGTATCTGGACATTTTGTGGATAAATGGAATAATGTGCTTTCACTTGGAGCAGCAGTCAGAAACAAGTTACCATGATTTCAGAGAAAAGCTTTAACATTTCTGTGGCCACATTCAGAGAATGCAAAAAGATATTTTATATTCTAAATATAAATTTAAGTTCAGTCATCTTCTATATTTGATCAGAATTTTTTTTCAAAAAAACCCTCCTTTTAAAATACTGTAATTATTCCATTCTGGTTTTGCCCAGTTCTATTTATTTGGTGTTTTTTCAGTTCTTATAAGCAGATCATTTTGTTTTTGTCCATCTAGCCAAGTGTTTTCTATTCTCCTCTAGTTAGCTGTGCCTATCTAAAAGCCAGATATCTTTTATATCACCTTCCAGTTGCTCATTTCATCAACCGGAATAGTCAAGTACTGAATTTGATATTACCTTCATTTGAAGCATATTCTTTTGAAGCACTACAGTTTCTTTAATTTGCTGAAATTTCAGTCAGCTCTAACCAAACAGTGCAACAGTACGTTATACTGTGAGGCAAAGCACAGATTAGTTTTGGGAGACAAGTGCCTTGTTCAAAGGCCCATAGGAAGAATGGGCTAGGCTGGCAGATAAAATTAAAGAGTTAGCAGGTCCTGCTGAGAGGTAGGACTGTAAGTCATTAAAGTGTCTGCCATAATGAAGATGTGTTACTCTTTAAGGTACTCTTAAAGGTTACTCTTTAAGATTATTCATTGCTTTTGCTCATTGTTCTATTGTCATCTGAGAAAAGACTGGTTGTTTTTTATTTAATCATTATTATGACCAAAGGACAATATCATCCTTGTGCTGAATAGTCTTCTTTTGGCTCTGGGATGCATGGACAAATTGAGATGGTAGAAGTGCCTTGGTTCCATCATGAAGTTAAAGTCAGGATGAGGAGCTGGAGGACTACTAAGCCTGAGACTTGAATGATAATGTTGAAAAAGTATGGAAAAGTATAAAGGAGGCAGGGTGATATCAGTATATTGGTCAGAATGTTAGTTACAGCCTACAGTGCTGTTATTATTTGCTAGATTGGTTTGGCTCCTCAGCTATTGTTCATGGTTTGTTTATGTTGTTATATTGTTTTTAAATGTTGTAAGCTACTCAGAGTTGCTATTGTGAGATGGGCAGCTATATAAAAGTAAATAAATAAATAAAACTGGACTGAATAATTAAACATGGATCTGAGAATAGTTGAAAATATGGTAAGCACAATGTGGAGAAGGAAGGAGTTGTATGTGATTGATGTTTGGTTGCAGGTTTGGAAAAGCAAATGAAGACATGGAAGCAGGAAAGGCAAGAACTTCTGACTAGGATCATATATGTTCAGCCTTATTTCAACATAGTTCAGGAGAAGGGTCATTTTAGAACCCTGGAAAGAGAAATCTGTCCCTTTTCTGAAGTCTGATGAGGAGGAGGGAATAAAAAGTGTCCAAAATAGAATGAAAGAAGAAAAATAAATTAGAAAAATCTAGGAAAAAACTCACTCTAATATAGCAAAAAATAAAAAAAAATCTAACTGAAAAATAGAATTACTACATCACTAGAGAACAAAACAAATAGTTTATTTATAATTTAATTGGGTTCACTGAGAAGATAGAGAATTTCATCACTGGAGAGTTATAAGGCCTGAAGCTAGTTCGTAGTGAAAGAATTTGAAGCTTATCTGTCTCTGTATCTCTTGTTAAAGATTTAAAGTACACCAATCATCAGCTGATATTTGATACAGAAAGTCAGATGTTTTGTAATGCTGAGAATTATATGAAAACCCCATTCAGGAAAGCAATAACTGTTCTGATTGCTTTAGATTTTAAAATCAGTGGTGATTGACATTCATATCTTCACTGTGAACGTCTGTTATCTATTTTTGAAAGAAAGACCAGTAGAGTCCTTGGAAACACTCAGTAAACTCAAACTTTCTTTTTCAAACCAATTGCACATAAATCAATGCAAACAAAAAAATCCTGCCTCCATTATGAATCCTACCCTCCTTGCACAGTTCTATCGGCTATTCCATAAATCCAGAATTTTAAAGTAACCTTTTTAACGTATAAGGATCAGCCAAATTTTATCTCCTTGGCTGCTTCAAAAAAAGGAAAAAAGAGAGTTTGCATGTTTGAAGTTTATCATGTTGGCTGAACCCAGCAATTGTGATTTATAAACTTTTTGCAGCCACATCGGGGAGTTAAATGGATGTTGCAGATGTCAAAAAAAAAGATCAAGAAGATCAATACCTGAGTCAAAGCAAACATTAGCTACCTGGGGAAGTTAGATTTGTAAATACCCATTATCTCTCTCCTAATGGTATTATGGTAAAACAGTAATTCTCCTCTCCCAGCAGGCATGGATTTTCAGAATGAAAAGATCATACTCTTCCTGTTCTGTTCTGTTCATCAGTCCCCAGAGTACAATCACTATGACTGGCAGAGAGCACCACACAAGAAGCCCAGGGGAGAAAACTTGCAAATGAGGGCCATACATGCTTAAAAAAATATTCAAAAGAAATGCTTCATATCTCATGCAAGTGCTGTATATTCAGTAAAGCACCTTGTCTTTTATTTCCATGCTCTCAGGTGAAGGGTTGCATTCATTTTAATAGCAGTGGCATTTTTTTTAGACTTGTGTGGAAGCCTCTCAAAAAGTTAAGCTATTTAAATGAGGAGCAGAGAGATGCAGTCTTCACATAAGATCCAAAACTCTTGTTCAAAAATATTTTCAGAAAATGTGCATCCTATTGCAGATTTTAATTCCTTTCTTCCTTAGTACTGTTAGCTTATTAATTGCCTACAGGTTCAGATGGCATTTTGCACAGTCTTCTGGAAGCAAAGCCATTTTTGGATTGGAAGTAAAAAGAGCAAAAACAATTATAATGTAGCAGATCTGGAAGCAGATCCACAAAGGAAAAGAAACTCACCAAGAAGCAATATTGTCAACAGTCCACCGTAGAATACTCTTAGGTCAAAATATGTTTACCTTTTTATATTACTATTCTTTATTAAATCCTGTCAGGTTCCTTGCTTAATACAATATATACAGTAGCACTATCTGTGGTTTCTCTCACTGTTTTAGGAATAAGTAAACTGAATAGAAATAATAGCATTCCATTTAAAGGTGACATTCTAATTAAAAAAACTTTCATAACAAAGGCCTATCTATAAGAGTTCCCATCCATCTTTTAGGAGATGAATTGGTTTTACTGTCAATGAAGGCTTGTATTAGCATAGTCCATCTTAGGTTCTGCAAATGTATTTCTCTAAAAGGGTCCAGAATTATGATTAGGCAATCCTTCGATTTGTTAATCCACAAAGCATTTGGGAATCTGTCTTTAAAGTGAATTGTTAAGCAAGCATTCCCTCCTTTCTCTAAGAGACTAAGGAGTTTCTAGAGTTTATACTCAGGACACTAGAAGGGATAAGAATTTTGTGATGATAACTTGCACATTGAAACTGGATAATAAAACAGCTAAAACATTAATCAATATAACCTTCTTCAAAGCTTGGCAAGTGTAACAGATTGAATATAACGATCTGTTACAGCAGTTATTCAGGGCAGATATTGGGAAATTGTGTTCAAAAATTCTGCCTTGTGGTCATTCTCAGATTGAAAATTAAGACATTATCTTTTATATTGTGTATTAAATTTGAGAGTGCATGAGTGGTATATTGAAAAAAGGCAGGCTTTTTCCCAGCTCAGTTCAGATAAAGAAAAAGGATATTTTCTTTTATCTTACTTTAATGAGGGCATTTCATAGAGTGCAGCCCTAGTTACACTAGCACCACAAAAGGTTCATTTAAGTAATGTGAAAATTAAATGGCAGTATATAGGCCCCCCCGTACTGAATTAAGTTCTTCTGTTTCATTGCCTTTAAATTTTTTGGAATGTAAATGGATGTAACGGCGTATGGCTACACATCTTTAATAAATTACTGTGAGTGTGAATATTCTGAGATATTCAGAATGAATTAGAAACAAGTGATACAATGAACAAGTGAACAGTGAACAAGTGAATATATACTGTATACACAGTATGTATGTATGTATATATATATCTGTATGTTTATGTGTGTATGTATATAGTAAGTATATACAAACATGTCAACATGTTTTAGAGACATGATGGTTAATAAAGATTATGTCACATCACAGCTAGGCAAATAAAATAAAAATAATAAAGTAGAAGTTGCTTTCACACTTTCACTTCCAGAAATGTCCATATGAGCTTGTGTTCCACTGAACAACTAGAATTCTTCCCTGCACCAAAACAAAGGATCCAAGTTATATCTTTTCCGGTTCTTTTATGGATCATTCTATAAATACAGAAATACAAAAGTAACTTTGAGTAGAGATGTGTGATAATGGTAAATTTAATTACTATGTAATTTGCAAATTGATCTATTAAACCATGTGTCATTTTATATCCTGGCATTGTTAGGGGGATAACCTGTGGCTTCCAAGAACCCCATCTTTTGGAAATTCCCTGAGATCACGTGCCTAAAATTAAAATAAAGGCAAAGAAGTTAGGCAAGCCATCATAGAATTATTGTGTTAGAGGGGGCACTAAGGCCATTAAATCCAATTTCTTGCTGAATTATGTATCCCAAATAGTTGCTGTCCAGCCTCTGCTTGAACATATTCAGCAAAGCGAAGCCCACCACTTCTCTAGTTAAATGGTTCCACTGTCAAACTTCTGTTAGTATTAGGATTTTTTTCTTCTTCTTAATGTTCAGCTTAGATCTTCCTTCAAGTAACTTATTCTATATCTAACCTTATGGAATGATAGAGACCAGATCTTGACTTTTGTCTGTGAAAACTACTGCTTTATTTATTTTAGCTTCTATTTATATGGTCACTCCTCTTGCCAAAGGGATCTCCCTTCATTTTATTTTCACCACTTGAACCTGGTCTACCAAGCTATAAATAATTGTCTCCATCTAGTCCTATGACATCATAAAGACACTGATTTCCCCACTTGTGCTCTTAACCACTAAAATATTTTTTGAGAAAGTGCAGGCACCTGAAAGTCACTTACATTGATTTAGACACTTAAAGTATCCTAATCACAAGGAAAAAAAATGAAAAGAATGACCAATAACATGGACTGATATGGCAGTTCATATGTTTGATAAGTGTGGGAATCTTTTTTAGTCAGGATGCAATCTTAATTTTAAAATTTCTGCCCTGGTCATAGAAAGCATCTCCACTTTTTTTTCAAGGTAGGTTTTTTTCAGGGTGTCTTTGCAATATGTTCTGGGAGATGGAAAATTCTGGCTGAAACCTGCACAATGCTAACTTCTGATTTTGGCTCTCCAAAACTTATAGAGGCTTCATCAGCTTTGTTAGCTCTCTACATATCCCATTCCTAATGTGGTGGCAAAAAAGGAGAAGAGAAATACTGGCAGGAGATGATCTAAACAGGTTGATTATCTCCAGTCCTTACAAAGGTAAGCTGTGTTAATGTAGCCAGCTCAAAAAGTCTATGAATGTGTCTCTCACATATATTACACACAATTCCTATGATCTAATGATTGTAATGCTACTTGGATGGGACATTATATATATTCTTAAGGGAACAACCTAGTCTTCCTCTCTGCAGAACCGAATGAACTAATAAGTCTTTCCTATATTAATTTTTTATTACTGAACAAGCTGCATAAAATCTCTACTTAAAAATTAAGTAGAGATGAAAGGGGCATTTGAGAGTCCTTTGCTATATTGTATTATGCACATGGGAAGCTACACAGCAGAGCAGATTTTTCTGAACACAAGATTCCTATGTCATGATCATCTGTGGAAGTCTGTTTCCTTAGCATGTGGAGTCTATTTGTTTAAATTAATATCTCAGCCAGAATGTATGACACTGTTGCAAGAATATTTGCAGCTGATAGGAGTTGGGTAAACACATATTAATCCTATTGGCTCTGTGCTGATGTTCCTGGAAAGCGAGAATACAAAAACATTTGTTATACTATTTTGAAAAACATCAAGGATTGTAAGGGGAAATCATATAGATCATTTGACATTTGTAGTTTAGTTTTTAATTATACACATACATGCACACATGCATGCATACACAGAAAGAGGGAGAGACTAATTAATAAGATCTTGCCATATCAGTGGCTTGTTATCACTGACTATGAATACAACCATCAAAACAGTGAATGATTAATTTATTTAGCAAGTTTATTTCTTAATTGCCTTTCAAAGCAAAGACTTTTCAAGGTGATTTACTTTATGAAAGATATAAGTCAATATCAGTATATAAGTTCATAAAACCATAAACCATTTTAAACATATTCAAAAGTATACTGTGAATTTAACAAACTTCTTGGCCTTTTGGCTAAGTCAAGTGTAGCCAAATCAAAAACAGTATTCTTAAATAACAATAACAATATAAATATAAAATCCAAGATGGGGATGTTAAAAAGTTCTTAGTTAAATTCATGTAATTCATGGGGGCCTCTTCAAAGTGCTAACCACCCCCAGGATTGATTACCCCTCCTCCTGCCCCAATACACACACTCAGCCACACTTTTATATACACACCCAGCCAAATATTTAACTACGGGTTAAGTACAGAAGTTGAGCAGGGATAGCCAATATGTAGCTGTCCAATATGTGGGAGGGGGGAGGGCAGTCAACAGCATCAAAGTGGCAGACCCAACCAGGCAATTATAACCAGTTGTGCCTGCCATTTTAACAATGTTGATCCCCCCGGTGGATTCCTCTTATCCAGACATTGTTCATTTACATACTTAATCCCATAACATTTTCCCATTATCCTATGTATCCTACTGCAGGTATTAGATATCTAAAGTATAACACTTTCAAATCTATGATCTGCTATTGAATTTCAATGATGCAATTTGGGGAGGGACTCTGAAGATCATAACAATAGGGCTATCTGTGGTGTGCAGCATGCAGGCTGTAGGTTGTCCATAATTCTTCTCATTACTGTTTCAGCATTCTCTCTTGCTTTGCTTTCCTAAATTTGCTTCATTCTTAAACATAAACATCTCTAAATTTCTCTTCCAGACCCAGGATGGCCCTTTGTAAGTTAGCACTTAGTGAAGGAAAACGTTGAATGACAACACAGCAACTCATCTTTTTCCTGACAAAGGGTCTGATTAAATTTTTCAGTAAGCTGCAATGTAATTTACAACATTATAAACCACTGGATCATTCAGTCTAAGTGAAAATCCTTATTGAAGACTAGGGCTCATCTTCCAGTTCTCTTGGATGTCTTGGCAAATGTCTAATAAGTAATATCAGTGAAGAAAGAGCTTAAGAATATATGGAATGTCACTATTCTGAAGCTTCCTGGACAATCTATGTTTTTTTTTTTCTTTTAATCGTATGGCATAGCAGTTCGGTGTTCATGCTGTTTTTTCTTGCTGGGAAATCCTTGTGAGGTCCAGCAGCCAGATGTGTAGACTATTTAACCGTGACAAGTCATGTTGCCTGGGGTGCACCATGAGGCGGCTAGTCTACATTGCACCGAGTTGGGCTGAGAGAGAGTGACAGGCCCAAGGTCACCCAGCCTGTCATGCCTAAGGCGGGACTAGAACTCACAGACTCCTGGTTTCTAGCCCAGAATCTTAACCTCTAGACCAAACTGGCTCTCGACAATCTATGTGATTGGTCAGAACTGGTGATAACTTCTTATGTGAAAATGGTTCAGCTGGTTGTCTGTATGGGAACTTTCCATGGCCAGTATTATTTTTTTTCTTCTTTCCATCAGTAGATAACTAGCAAAAGCAATAACACATTGTTTTTTCATGCACCCCATTTATATAATATGTCTTTTAAACTGAGAATATTTAGAGAGGGTATTCCTTAAACACTTTGGCAACAGTTGTTTAGTGGAAACAAACACACATTCCCCACAGACTGCTGCTCCACTAAGCACGTTGCCAAATACGACACATATTTACGTGCAAATTTCTCTCCTATTCCTTATGGACAACACTAACAAATACCACAGAAATGCAGGAAAGAGTTTGCAGCTGAGACAAACTTAGCACATTTCCTACAGGTTCAGCCAGAGGAAGAATCTTTCCTGGCTCTCTTGATAAAAGTTATGCCTTTGAACCACAAGGGTTTCCTCTTGAATCTTGGCTGAGGAGGTGTGGGGCCAAAATCCAGCCACACCCTCCAGACAGGGGACTCTGTTAATTGGTTAAGACCTCTTTAATGTCTGGCCACCATTTGGCAGGCCCAAGAGGCAGCTGCAGCACTCATCTCCATTTATAAGACACTCTTGATTAACACCATATTTTAATACAAGGCCAAATGAAGTTTCAGCAGAGCCAAACATCTGTATTTGTACATTCCTTTGGAGAAATCCTCTCTTTTCAATTGCAGAGATTGCTCTCATGCTTTTTTGGAGAACACATGGTGTAACCTGGCTTTTGTTCTTTTCCACAAAAATACTCAACCGTGAATGTTAGGATTCTTAGCTCCAAATTTTCATTGTTACCTTCCAGCTGTCAGCTCTCCTCCAGCAAACCACTTTCAGTAAAGGAGTAACTCCAGCAATTTTAGTGGGATTCTCTTTCAACTTTGTCCACAGCCATAAATGCTTCATGAAGCAGAATAAAGCATTGTAACTTTATGGCATTGTCTCACTCTATTCTATGCGAGCAGACTTTTACCTCCATCTCCTCCCCTTTCTAACACAGGTCTGCCTAGAATTCCTATTAACAATCAGCTTATTGATTAGTATGGGCACTATTAACTATGACCAACCGAGTAAAGAAACCAGATTTTTTAAAAATGAGCAAAACAGTTCAACAAAACTTAACATGAAAGCATATGCTACAATAGTACATATCAAAAAGAGTGGAAATAGTGTTGTAAGAATAGCTGCAGAAGTACCAATAAAGCAGTACAGCTACTTAGTGTTAAAAGTTCAAATGAACAAGAAAGTTTCAATTTAAGCTGCAATCATATGCAAAACCTCTTGACAATAAGACCTACTGTGAACTCAGCAAGATTTACTTGAAGCATACATTTCCAGTGTCAGAGGCTAAGGGTTCATCCAGATAGTCACTTCAAGGTGCTTTCCTCCCATGCTTGCGTTGGCAGAAAAGTCTGCTGATATAAATTGTTCTGCCCCGTGGCTGAGCTTTACTGTGCCTCAGCAATGAAATTGGGTGTTGTTGCTGTCCTGAAATGTGAGACAATTTCAGAGCAGCAGTTGGTGGATTCCCTGCCATCCTTTCCCCTCACACTCAGTGTGGCCAATCAGTGGGGAAAATAAGCCCTAATTGCTCTACAGAATGTGTGGCAGGATGGAGTTTGGAGGCACTGGGCACACCCAGATCACCCACTGGGCACACACCCCCAACTCAAAATCAAAATGTATGAGTTGTGGGGGGAGGTGGTTGCATTGGAATTAGCTGTTTTGAGATCAACATTCCTTGAAGGGGCTGGGGGGGGCGACAAAAACACAACTACAACCTTAAAGAAAAGCATAGGGTGAGGCAAGGATCATGCAAAAGAGTGCAGGGGTTTAAATTCTTTGGGATAACTTCCCAGGCCTCTTTTCCTATTGCCTCCCACCACTACACTTTCTTTTTGTTTACTCTGAGAGTTTCAAAAGACTTGTTGTTTCCACTAGTTTGATTCAAGGCACTCACTTACTCTTACTTCCTGTAATGGTTGCCTAATCCCAAATACTCAGTCTCACAAGCTCGGGCTTAAAGATAACTGATTTATTAAAGGAATAGTATGCAAATACAGAGAAAGCTGAGAATGAGCAAAAGCGCGCCAAATACAAACTTAAAAGCCTTGCTTCCAACCCAGTCCCGCCCCGAATGCATGACAACCAGCACCCCCTCCCAGGTGCAAGCAACCGTTACACGCGCCTGGGAAAGTAACCTTGAACAGGCTGGCAAACCCAAATATACATTCCAGTGTCGGGAAACAAAGAGGAGAGCAGGAATGGAAAACCCCCCAGCATGAAGTAACGTGAATATAATAAGCAGAAAGGTTTGACATGTGAACCGTTACGATCTATACAGATCATTGAAACGTGGAACATGACACTTCCAAGGAAGCATTTTTACTAAACCTCCATTGGGGTTTACCAAACCTTCATTGAACAGTAATCATAGCCCAAAAAAGAGAAAGAAAAGTTAGGTCTTACAGGAATTGATTTAATTAGAGACGATAAGCTTAGGTTTTTTCCCCCTCCATCACATTTCTCTCCTGCTTTCTCTTTTATTTCATTACCATAAACAATTCTTGTTTTCTGACTACAGCCAGTAACAATCTTTCCCCAGTCAATGGGTTTGTTTGTTGATCCACCACTCTCCAAATGCCACTGTTCCCTTCATCTAAACAAAACTATCAATTTCTTTTGAGATTGATCGAGCTGTGGGGGGAGGGGCAGGCAGTTCTTTTGCCAAAGAGAAATGGTATCTCCTGCTCTTTCACAAGCCATTTTTCTCTCACCACCTTTCCCCATATGTCTTACTACCACATTAAATAGCAAGGTTTCTGACTGCCAATTCTTCATCCATAGCAACAATGCAATCCCTCTTCCCCATTACAAATTAGATTGCTGAACACTTTGGGCAACAGGAGGCAATCCCACTTCCTTTTTGATAGTCAAAAGAAATCCTGATGCTTGGAAGCAACATATTTTTTTCATTCTAAATAAAAGTCTGAGCAGAACTTGCTGACTTACCATCTGCCATTCCCCTTCAAATAGGGAATCACACTACATGTCTGTTGGGGAAATAAAGGCGTGGAGGAGAACATGCACTGCTAGAATTAGTAGGACAGAAACTATTTAAGATGTCCTGTCTCTTTAGCAACCAGGATGAAATGGCAGTGGAGTCACAGTGCCTAGGGAGCAGATAAAGGAAAAGAAAAGAGACATAGGCAGCCATTTGGAGCTGGATGGACTGCTGCCCCTGACCATGTCATCCCCGAGCTCATCATCAAGGTGCCCTGGATAGCACATTTTGTGTTGGAAGAAGGAAAACACCACTTTCCACAACAGAACAACTAAGGATGACTTTAGTTTACATCTGCAGAGAGCTGGGAATGAAGCAGAGAGACTTCAAGAGGACATATCCCTTAAAAAGTACTGTTGAGGCCTCCATGTGCTGCAGTAAACAGGACATCAGGATGAGCCCCTAATGATGATGCCAATGCTAGGCACAGAATCAGTTTTAGAGTTCTCCTGATAAAATGTCACTTGCTGACATCTGTCTACAGTATATTTCCTTGTAATGAGATTGTAATGAGATTCATCCTAGTAAACAGAAGTTATGCAGTTTTAATCTTTTCACAATACTGTGGCAAAGAACTTCTCAGAACTTCCCACTCCCCTACATTATGTCAGCACCTGATCATTCGAGCATTCACACATACACAGTCAAGAGGCTGGATCTCTTTAAACTGTTTTAATGAAGCATAATGAAAGGTGGATGGATGATATTCTAGAGGTGACGGACTCGTCCCTGGGGGACCTGGGGGTGTTGACGACCGACAGGAAGCTCTGGCATGGGCTGGTCCATGAAGTCATGAAGAGTCAGAAGCGACTAAACAAATAAACAACAACAACAATGAATGGTACAGAAGGCAAGCTGCAAATAAAGATTTCCCGCTCAAACCTAATTTAAAACTACATCTGCTTAGTTAGTCTCCTTTCCCACGAAGCATGTCACTCCCCCTCCCAGCCAGATGGTATTCCTGGCATATCTCAACTCCTTGTCCTTGATGTGCTCCATAGCCATAATAAACCTCTTTACACTCCAACTTCACACCCCCTCCCATCTGGAAACCTGAGAGAATGAAATGATGGGAGATGCCCTGATAAGGGTTTCTGTGAACCTTTGATCAGGGTATCTGACACATTACAACTAAGAGACAGTGAATGGGGCCAATCCTGTACAGGCATGCATGATTAGTCTCCTTCTCCCTCTATCCACAAGGGATGCATGTAAGTGTAAGTGGTGCTTTTGTGTTTTTGTCATGATTTTAAATCCACAAGTGAATGCTATTAATCTGAGTAAAGAATTCAGCTGAAAAATGAAATATATACATACAAGCTAATGCAAATTTTGCATTTTCATTAAGCTACCATTTAAAATAATCCTGGTTAATCATATATGTTTGATTACAGGGTCATAGTATTCCAATTTCATTCCTAATGATAAAAACTAAAAGGGATTTTATAAATTATGATATTTACTAGTTTTAGCACTAGGTAGGAATTTAATGCCCATGCTGGCTGGGGAATTGGAGATTTGAAGTCAACATATCAGGACAATGCTCATGCTAATAAGGACTACTCTAGATTTTAGTACCAGCTACGATACTAGTAACTGAACCACAAGCCAGTCAAAATCCATCAGAGAAAGTATAACCTTCAATCTGAATAATCTGATTGGGAGAAGCTGTTGATTAGATTGTTCTTATACAGTCCATGCACTTTTTTTCTTTGTTTGCTCCAGACTCTGATTAGTGGGTTTTCTTAACCATATCACCTGTTTCATTTATATGTACATATACGTATATAATTGTATTAAAATTTTTGATTATAATAGTAAAATCTAATACAAATTAAACTTAAAGAAGGAAAAGAGAATAGAGAGGAGTAAAATGCAAGGAAAAAGAAAGAAGAAAAAGAAAAAGAGAAGAAAGAGAAAAGTAAGAATATAATAAAGAGAAAAGAAATATATAAAGAAATTACTTCCAAACTTGATCACAACAAGTGTAAACAAATTTAGTAACCCTCTCTAATGTTATAAACATTTATCTCTTCTTCCCATATCCCATCTCTTATCTATAAACAAATCCATAAAACATCATTTTTTCAGTCCTGCCATCAGCAGAAAGTCCATAAAGGGTAGCCAGAAGTAACAACATATCTTATTTTAACCTTGATCAAATAAACTAACTTTATATTCCTTCCTTTTACTTCTAACATTCTTAGTCTTTAGTTCATTCAAATTATTGTTGTAGGATTTGATGTCTCTTCATTTCTTCTTTGTCTTATTGCACAGAGTTCTTCAAGGCTTTTCCTACTTTTGTAAATCCAGTAGGAAAAAGTTATCCAGGTCCCTCTCTTGGTTTGTCATTTGTATTTTCCTTTTAAATTTTGAAACCTCAGCCAGTTCTTTTTTAGATGCAGTGAAACATCCATTTATAAATCATTCTCTTGGCCAGTCAGTTGTAAATTCACTTTTGTTACCATCTCTGTCTTGTCAGATAAAATTTGTTCTACATCTGACATTTCTTCAATAACATCTTTTGGACATAGTCTATCCAAAGAAGCAGACACCATTATTGACATTGTTGATATTGTGGCTACTATTTTCTGATTCCATTCTTCTAAAGTCTCCTTCAGTATTTTTACTGTCATAACATTTTGCGCTACCTTACAGTCCTGTATATCTTTCCTCTACCTAAAATCTTTAGTCCCCTCCAGTGTCCAGTATTTGAAATCATGAAATTCTTTATCTACGTTATGTCTTGTAAAAAACAAAACAGGATCTATTTCACATGAGAAAATGTTTGTACTTTATAATTAATTCCAAAATCTTATTGTAAAAGTTTTAATATTCTAATTTCATCCGAACCCTTAGTCCATTTATAACTTTCTAAGATCAAAATCTTATTTAGACTTTTGCTGTTTATTTCAAATTCTTCAAATTCTTAAGCTTATGATTAAAAGTTTCTTTTATTCAAGATTGAAGGCAGACTCACCTGGCGTTTTCAAACTTGTCATTCTGAAGGTCTCAAATAGCTTAGAAGTAGTTAATGATCAATTTCCAAAAGTGATTAGAAAGTGAGATTTGTGAACTTAGTGTCCTTTAAAGGTCTCTGCTGTGGGTGCAAGCAAGATGTCTAATCCCATAATCTCCTGGTGCTCAAACCCATGGAAAACTGCTGTCCTGCAATCTCCTCATGGGGAGCAGCCGTCTGGAGCACATGTGGGTGATCTCCCATCCTCCCTTTATCTGGAGAGGTTCCAAGAAGCTGGTTTACTCACCGGTTCCTTGGTCTTTGCCCTGATCATAAAACTGCTTTCAGTTTGCCATGCTTCCCCTGGAAACCCAACCATATTACCTGTTTCTGACTCACCTGATTCAGAATTTGGACAACAGCATCTCCCATGCTGATGCACAGAACACTAAGCATAAATGCTTTGTTTTCTGCTATTCAGCTTTTCTTTCCTACAAAGAAAAGTGAAACCTATAGCCCTAGAGCCACACTTCTGGATCCCATTTTGGGGGACCCTCAGGCTCACTCTGATTGTGCTAACAGATTTTGACAATGCAATTACTGAAAATCAGTAGAATACCTTTCTTCCTTTTAGAGACAGGAAACACATAAAGGTTCTAGTGCAAGTCCCAAAATAGACCTAACATAAGTAAAAAGCAAAGCAAAACAAAACAAAGAAAACTACCATCCCCCTGACCCAGAAAACCAAATTCCATATTTTTCCTACCTTGGAAGATGAAGCCCTAGTTAATTTGTACCATTACAACTTTGTTTCTCCCTGAACAAAATTTTATGAAGGTTGTTCAGTCACCACAGGTTTTCCACCCCTTCCACAGAGCATACAAGCTAGATCTAAAATCACAGGACAGAATGCTGTCATTCACCATATTATCCATATATGTAGAAATGTCCATGTATAAGAGGCAGTATTTTGCTCTTTAATCAGCTTAAATTGCTATTGTCTCTTTCTAGTCCTGTTAATCAGTTAACAGGGGTAACATAACAATTATACATAACATTATTATGACTACTGCTAATAACCGCAATAATAGGATATATGTGAAGGTTTAACAAATCCTCACTGAATCTGATTAAATACTTATATTTGCTGAAGTTTAAATTTTGTTTTAATTTTTTCCTGGAAAGTAATTTCACACCACCAGCAATCTGTAAAGAATGAATTCCAAATGTATTTTCAAGTTTTCATATTGTCTTTTAATAAAGATTTTCATATTCTCTCTTTACAGTACAAAATTAACTCTAAAGGTTGTGTTTTTCCTTCAGCACATTATAATCCAGAGTGGTTCAGCAGAATTTAAATAGGTAGTAGAACTATTTGCTACCTTCGTGCAGTGGTTAAAGCACTCCTAAAAACTGGGAGACTGTGAGTTCTAGTTCTGCCGTAGGCACAAAGTCAGCTGGGTGAACTTGGGCCAGTCTTTCCTTCTTAGCCCTAGAAAGAAGGGAAAACAGTGCCAAGAAAACTGCAGTAGTCAGGAATCAGCACTGACTCAAACACAATATAATGTAAAACAAAATACTTTATTTCACATATTGAACCTGTTACTTTACATATGCAGTGCATCTGTGCTATCTCTACAGTACCAATTCTCCACTGTCTCATACATCTATACAGTTTTAGCATTAATACAGTTTTTCCCCAGAGGAACACATGCAAAGCTTGTTTATCATTATATGTTTAATAATTCAGTCTTCTATGCTTAGTATACTCTGGATGTCTTATACTATACCTCCTTGGACTCCAATCTAGCACATTAAATGACCATGCTGCTGAGAAGGGATGATGTGGAATGTATTCTTTATATTGGGAGATTAGGAAATGCTACAGTAGTTATTTTCATGTTCTTTGTGTAATTTCTAATTTATTCTGCTATACACCCATGTAATGGTAAAGATTATGGAACAGGTTGAATTTGTCATGCTGGAAATATGTTTAATGTAAAGGATATCTATATCTATATCTATATCTATATCTATCTATATATATATATATATATATATATATATATATATATATATATATATCTACAGTATGTCTATCTACAGTATCTACAGTATCTCCATTCAGTGAATCAGATGTGCTGCCTTTTAAGAAAGTGACAACATCTGTTTTCTAAAAAGACATCTGTTGGGAAAGGGTAGAAAGCTGCTTGTAGATAATGAAGAAATAATTAATTACAAGAGAAAAATAGAATAAAATTAGAATCTGCACATAATTAGCTGCATTAAAAATGCCAAAACATAGCTTCAGAAACATAATTAATGAATTAGTAGGAATTCTTGGCAATTCCTTATAATGCAGCCATAAGGAGGTACTACCATCTGCTTGGAACGCCTGGTGGGCAAAGATCTGTAGGGAGTATACTTGCCAAGAGTAAAACTGTATTCTTGAGTTGAAGAAAATGGGTCAGATTCTTTGTAATTTCCCTTTTGATTGTGTGAGGCTAATTAAGAAACAGCAACTTACTTGCATAACTTCATTAATACATGACCATATTATCTTTGCATTATACTGCTGGGAAAAAATGCACAGCCATGCATAGTTATGTTCAATGAGATCTTCAGACTTATTCATGACATACAAAATACATGTCATCAGTATCATTTGTTACAAAATTATACCTTTTAGATTCCTGTAGGAGACCACTGAAGCCAACTCTTAAAATGTCTACAAGAAATTGAATAGATGTATTACCAATAATCATTCCTATTACTGATATTTCAGTACTGCATATGATTATACAATCTAAACACAGCTGTGTTACTGAGCTATATTCATTCTCAATAAGAATGCAGTCCAGGGCTGACTGCAGGTTGAGAAATCTAAACAATATATTGTTTTATGAATCCTGTTATATGTCGGTAGTCTTCCTCAAGCTTATCTGACAGCAGTGTAAGACAACTGGGATTACCACTGGAATTTCTCAAAATGTTCCATCATGCTACAAGGCCCTTTTGAAAGACAAGCGTAATGATAGCCTCCTCCAGAGCCCTATCCTCCAATGACACATGTTGCATATTCCTACCATGACTGATACACTTCTCTAGTCATGAATTGCAGACTATTTTTGCTACCCTACTAGGACTTCAAAATTAGGAAAGTCTATGAAGCACTGGCAGGCTCTTCTACATGGTTGGCAAGCTATGTTCAGCTTGGCAGGCCAACGTTAGTCTTCGAGCACAAATCCAAGCTTCTGTCATTCTTACCCTGGCTGTTTCCAGATCTGAACTGTATTTCAGTGCTGCTTTACTGTTATTTTATACTATCCTCATATAAATCTTGCAGGCTGGCCATCGAGAAAACTTGTTTTTTTCTGTTTTTCTTTATAAGATCTTCATGGGGATATGAGCACTAGACATTCAAATAAGACCTGGCAAACATAACTGAGTTTTCAAAAGGTAAAGTAGCAAAGGATCAAGTTGTTGAAATTAGTTGAAGCCTGAGAAAAAGAGGTTCAAGTAATTCCACTCATCTTCACATAGTGTAAATAATAATCTTCATATCAGGAGGTAAAGGCTATAAACTAGGATATAAGCCCTGCTGGATCAGACCAAGGGTAGGATCATAGTGGTTTTTCATAGTGGTCAACCAAGGTGCTTCTATGGTGCTGACAGGCAGGAAATGGAGACATATTCTGTCCTGCCATTATTTTCCTGCAACCAATATTTGGAGGCATTGCTGCCCACAACACTGTGTCTTTAGGACTAATAGTCCTTGATAAACCTGCCCTCCATGAATTTCTCTCTCTCCTTTTTAAACATATCCAAGTTAGTGACAATTACCAGGTCTTGTGGTAATTATATACTATGTGAAGAATTACTTTCTTTTGTATGTTCTAAATCAGCTTCACTATATCGATATTAGTACTTGAGTTTTTGCAAAAAAAGAAAAACATCTCCCTGTTCACTTTATCCATGCCATACATGGTTTTAAGTCACGTAAAGTCAATGTTTATTTCAGTCAAAGACCAGTATAGACTGAAACAATTAACAAACTGTTTAAAAATAAAAGTCTGAACACAAACCAAAGGAATGATACAGAATATTATTGTCACAATTATTACCAGTGTAAGCTACTTCCCTACAACTAAGAAACAGAATGGTTTTATACTTCAGTCAGGTTCTCTGCTAGTCACCATTTTTCCTAAATTAATGAATCCTAAACATTCTGGCCTGTTCTCATAAAGCAGGTATTTCAGCCTCTTTATCATTTTAATCATCTTCTTTTGCACTTTTTCTACTATAATAGCCAGAACTATGATGACCAGATAAAGATGTACCATAGATTTGTGTAAGGTCATTAAAAAGTTGATAATTTTGTTTTATATCCCATTCCTAAATCCCCAACATGGAATTTGCTGCTTCACTGAGTCAACAGTTTCATTGATCTATGATCCCATGATCTTTTCATGCTTAGTTACAGACAACTCATACCCATCAATCAATATGTAACATTATGGTATTTTGTTCTAACCTGTATCACTTTACACTTATTTGAACTGAGTCATGTTTGCTGTTTGGTTTGCCATCTACCCAGTTTAAAGAGATACATCTGATGCTCTTCATAATAACTTCATTACCTTAAGTAATTTGGTATCATTCATAAACCTGGCCAGCTCACTGCTTACCACTATATCTAGATCATTTATGAACAAGTGAAAAACCACTAATCCCAAAACAGATCCTTGAGAAATTCTTAAGGAATTCCACTTTTTACTTTCGTCCATGTATTCTTACTCTTTGCTTAGCATGTATAAAAGTTTGGCTCCTCTTATCCCAGGATTTCTAGGTTTATTTAAAAGCTTTTGATAAGGAAGTTTGTCAGAAGTATTTTTAACATCCAAGGATCTGATGTCAACAGGGTCCCTTTCATCCCATGCTTGTGGAAACTCTCAAAAAACTCCAAAAAGGTTGGTGAGGCAGAATTTTCACTGGTAGAATCTATATTGATCTTTACAACAAAGTTTATTCTTCTATATACTTAGTTACTTCTTCTCTGAATACTATTTCTACCAATTTGTTTGGAATAGTCATTAATCTAACTGCCCTGTAATTTTCTAAACCTATCTGCATCATTTTTTTAAAAAAATTGTTATTCTAAAGTCCTCTGGCACTAAACTGATTTGAGGGACAGGTTACATATTTTTGCTATGATATCAGAAATGCACATTTGTGTCCTTTAAGAATTCTTGGGTAGATGCCCTCAAGGTAGCCTACCTTGTCACTCTGTAGTCTCTTCATAATATCCTAGAATGTCTTGTTACCTCAGTGTTCTTTAATTGTTCTAATTACTTTCCTGACAAGGTCAATACACACTCAGGTATCATGTTCTGTATCTTCTACAGTAAAGACAGCTGTAAATAATTTATTCAGTGCCTTTGCAATATCCACATACTACTTAATTATCCCTTTCACTCCTTTGTTGTCTAAAGGTCTGGCCATTTCCCTGCTTTAAATATGCTTTAAATATGTTTAAATAACCTCCTCCTCCTCCTTCAATATGTTGGTTGATTGATTGATTGATTTCATTTACATTACACAGTTTTAACCAGAATTTGCACTCCTTTTGTTTTCATTAGGTCTACCCATTTTGTGAAGGAAGATTTCTTAACTATTAAAACTTAACTATTAAAACTCTTTTTTAGATTGTGGAATATATTCCAACTGAACCTCAATTATTACAATTTTTAATAACCTTCAAGCATCATTCAGAGTTTTATCCCTCTTAACTCTCTAGATCTCTCCTTTTGGCACCTTTGTCTCATCAACTGATATCACATATCATCCAGTAATTTACTATGTAGCTACAGCCCTAAATTTTTTACTCTCACAATAGTGCACTTAGCATCATATATTTAATTCCTAAACTAATGATAACATGACCTAAGTAATGTCCAATATTTCTTGAATCTCCAGTTCTGTAGTCAGTGAAAATGGTAAAAGTAATAAAATATGTTTAGGGTGAAATCCCATGCATATTTACCTGGAACAAGCTTACTAGTTCAGAAGCACATACTTCTGAATAGAAATGCATAGACATGCACTGACATTCCACCATATAAATGGTGGAAGCATTCTTCTAAAACAGAGGCAGGGCCATGTTAATTATGGGCAATGAGAGTTAAATTCCAAATGATCTGGAAGACACAGGGTTGCCTATTCCAGTGTCAAAAGAATAACAAAAGATAATTACAATGGGATCTTTCCTTACAAGTCAGATGTTAAAGACAGGGGCTTCTGCTGACTTGATTATACACTTTTTTCATCCTTTTAAATGAATTCAATTAATAGTATACACCCGGCAACAGGGAAGAAAGCATTGATTTGTTATTTCTGTAAAATGCCAAATATCCTGGAATAGGTACATTGACTAAATGAAATGAAATAACTAAGTATAGCCATTTCTAAAAACAGCCTCAGAGACAGCCATGGAAAACAGAGCTATTTCACACATAGTCACCTTGAATGTCTCAAACCATAAAAAGCAGAAATGGAAGAAAAATCTACTCTCCAAATTCCATTTCCCATAAACCACAAGCACTAAAAAATTGGCATGCCTGCATGTGTCTTATCTCCTCAATCAGCATCAAATGATTCAAGCTGTATTTCTTTTTTTGCAGGGTCTTGAAAACTGCTCTGCTATGGAAGTAGCAACAACCCAAATTAAAGTCTTAGCAGCAGCACTACACTTGTGAAGAAAATACTCAAAGTGGTGCTATAATGCAGCATCCAGTTGAAGTTGCTAGAAGAGTCACATTTCCTCTGCTGTTGCCATCATATTCAGCTATCAACCCTGACCCTGAATTTGCCTAAATGTCCCTGTGGTATTTATAGTTAAGACTGTAAGGCATGATTTAAAAACATCCTTATATCTTTTTCCCTTTTTATATTATTTTATTGTATTATTATAATAATACAATATTATACCTTTTTCAAAGTAAAACAAAAGTAAATCATACATTCCTGAGTTCCATATTACAGAAAAAAAAGTTACAGGGGAGACTTCCTTCCATATAAGTAGCAGCATATGAATCAGTTAAACACACATCCTGATATACACATATGACCTGCAGTCTTAAATACCACAGATGGTAAATCCCATTGAACGTGATAGAATTGCCCTCTAAAAGAATTTTTTTTATCAGTAATTACCATGAATATGAATATGGCCCATCTCTTCTTTGAGTTTTGATTAAAAATGCACTCTGTACTGATTGAATACTCACACCCTAGTCAGTCATTCCCCACTCATACTAGCCTACGAAAGAGAAATGGGCCCATGCCCATTTCATCCCTGATTTTGCCATGCTATCAGGCCCCCTTATAAACGAATAAAGTGCTCTAGAGCTCAGTTGGATTACCCCCTCCAACCTTGTAGGAAATTGGAGCATCTTATTCATCCTTTCAACTCCTTGCCAGCTTTTCTGGTTGAAGTGGAAATTCATGACTTTGAAAAGAATAACAGGGGATACTGAAGGAGTTAGGGACTGGGTTCAAAGTCTCTGAAGAGCCAAAGGACTTTCTGTATTCCTTTTCTGCCACACCCCATAATTGCCAAAAATTTAGATCAGCGCTTGAGTTAGACTAAATTTATTCTCTGTTATTGCTAGCACCAGAAGAAAAAGATTTATTTTAAAGAGCACTACCAGGAGGGGACAGAAAGATCACCAACGTCTCTTTGTTCTTCACTCTGCCATTATGCAGCAAGCAGAGCACTGGAAACATCTAAGCCTATAAATGAGCAGTGGAATTGCTGAACAGAGATAGTGTTCCAAAGGGGCAGCCATGTTCATAAGTTACTACAAAACTTTGATTCAATATTTGCTGAGCTTAAGTTTTTCAGTTAAAAAAAGAATAACTGAAATAATTTTAGCATTTATTAAAAACAAAGGTCCTTTTTTTCAGAATTCCAACCTACATAAATGTAGACTGCTTGGCTACAGCTCTAATTATAGTATATGAATTAAGCATAGAGTGGAAAGGATTAATTGGTCATATTGTTTGGAAACCAAACTGGTTAAAATTGACTTCAGTTTTCAGCAGTTGTTTTTTAACTAATTGCTTTGGCCCTAAGTTAAAAATTGATCATTTTTCAAACCCCAGAAATGTTAGAATACAGCTTCAGGTATAGCACTCTGACTGTCTTAAGTTTCACTTAATAAGCAGTGATGGAAAATAGTTCTCAATAGAGTTGCCTTTGTTCAATGTTACCTTCTCAATGTTAACTTGAAAAAACTCCTGCTTGTTGTTTTCCTTAGTCTCACACTGAATTTAATATCTTTAGGTTTAATTCCATGCATGGAATTAAATTACAGCACCAAGTCAACATCTATTTCTTGGCTCAGTAAAAAAAAGTTCCCTCATCCTCTATTTAAAGTCATTGTTTTCTATACTGTTTACATTTTTCTAAATAACAGAACTCCACCCTGTTTACTTTGTTTCCCATACAACTTTGCTTAGCCAACAGCATCACTCTTAAATGGAAATCCTAGTGGGAGGCAGCAGATGAAGCACAAGATCAATTAATGGGAAACAGACACTTTTTGAAGACATATTAGTCTTAAAGAAAAAATGGGAAAAGAATAAGCACCTTTGCTAAATCTTTTTTTCACTTTTTCTTTTGTCCAGTGGGCATTATGAATGTACATGTGTAGCTAGCAGACTACATACAGTTTCTTATATGATTGGAGAAACCTGGTTTCTACCTTAGTATCTATCACTCAAGCATATAAAAGCACCTGTCTTTTACAGACAATTTATGTCATAAAATGTTAGTGTCTGCAACAGATAAACATATAGGTAGCATATTTAAGTCTGGGGGAGTTGGGACTTTTTAATGTTCTCATGTTATTTATGTTGTAGTTTTTGGTTCACAATTTGGGAAAATAATGGAATGGCCTATTTATTTGCCAAATGTATGTCATATATTGGAATATATAACATCAGCTGAGAAATCCTTTTGATCATTATCTTTAGAAGTGTAGATGCAAGAACTGTATAAAATGGAACTTTCCTATGTTCCACCCAGATAACATCCAAGATTTCCACATTTATTCACGACAGGATGATCGTGGCAGATGGATACTATATTAAGTTAATTTTATTTTATTCATAAACATTAGCCAATTGTATTTATAGCACCATGGGTATACATAGATAATATAAGCACGGTATAAAAAAGAAATCATCTCATTTTCTGCTTGTGCAAATATAAAGGTATTACACTTGGCTCTGGAAGGATGCAGATTGTCAAGGGAAAAGGTCAAGTTAATCAGAAATAGTCACTCCAGAGGGTAGATAAAAATCTTCTAAATTTGCTTATTTGTAGTCTCAAATAGCTTAAAGGCGCATACACAGAAGTCCTTAACCTAGAGTTTCTTTTCTTATTTTCACCTTTCTGGTGCCATCTAGTGTCTTCAAGTTGCAACTGAAAACGCTTCCGTTTATTTGTCATTTCATCCCTCCTCTAAAGTGGCAAGACAGAGCAACATCAAGCAACAATATTAACAGTAATAAAAACATCCTCAAGAGGATTTAAAAGTCGAATTCATGAAGTTATTATGCTTTAAACTGGAGTCTGTGGGTTAGTATTACACAAGGCTGCAAAATTGGCTATTAGGAGAATGTTGTGCTCACAACTTAAACCCATCTTCTCTATTTGAATGAAGAATGGCATGAGAATTAGGATGCAATATGGCAATGCCTACAGAGCACTCATGCCCTTTTTGATCTTATTTATTTCAGAGAACTTTATTACCAAAAAACTTTCACAATAGTTCATCAGGGCAGCATCACTACGATAACTGAACATAATTAAAAATACAATTGAAAACCCAAGAAATGCCACAAATCAAATGGTAGCATCATTAAAAAAAAAAAAAAAAAACTAGTATGGTTGAATAGAACCAGCCAGATTCAAAATCACTTTGTTTAATGCTTCTAAAACAATTCAGAATAAAAGAGGTTTTGCAGATCTCTCTCAGATGACAGATCTAGCATAGCAGGTCTGCTGTGAAAAAGCCTTACTCCTAGTAAACACCAATCCATCATTTTAATCTTCCTATATGAAGAAACTGAGAGGAGGACCTCATCAAAAACATTATGTAGAACCTCAGATTAGACATACTCAAGCTATACTGCAGGGGCTGGCAGCCTGGTGTTTTCCAGAAATAAGCCATCTGCCTGCAATCTGGAGTGTTGGTAAAATGATTGTATGATGAGCATTGCTTGAACTTTTCTCTCTCTCTTATCTAAAGTTATTTCATTTTGTCCCCATATACATATATTTCTTTTTATGACATACAGTATGATTACAGATGACCAGTGGAGTATAATAAATAACATAATGGGCACTGACCAGGAAAGAGTGAAATTCCCCACTCAAGTCTGGAATTCTCTGGATGATTTTTGACTAATTGCTATTTCCCAATCTCTCACAACATTCTGTGAATAAAGTAAACTTTGAGCTCTTACATCAGATATAGGATATAAAGGTAATGTAAATAATAATTTCAAGTAGAAAGCCAATGAATAGATGACTTCTCAATGGTGAGAAATGGCTTCATGCCATTTTTCTTTGTAGCCTTTGTAAAGGAAGACTATCTTGACATCCTGGAGAAATTTCAACTGCTAGTTAACATACACAATACTGAACTATTTAAACCAATGGATTATTTCAACCAATGATACAGTGACCTTTTTCTCTAACCAATTACTGAATCTAAAAATGGTGCTCATATAGATTTTCTCCAGGACAATCTACCTAACCTGGTCTTTCAGGTCTTCCAACAGTACACTCGTCACCACTGTAACTGAGTCCATCCACCTCACTGCTGGTCATCTTCATCTTCTCTTTCCTTCCACCTTTCCCAGCATTAGAACCTTCTCCATCCAAATACTAACCAGTCTGACCCTGCTTAGTTTCTTGAGTTCAGCCAAGATCAGCTAGGTACTGCCACCGGATTGACAGGCTTAACGCACCGATGAATATTTAAAGTAATCTTCATGCCTTCCCCATGCAGTAAGATTCAGGCCCACCCACTCCAAAGATTATCCTAATTACCATCATGCCTCCTGTAGCTTTCAGTTACCAAAGTAATATTTACAGGGGGAAAATATAACCATTAGCTGCAAAATGGTTACCTGTTTCTGATCTAAATATTTTATTTATTTACTTTCAGATGCTTTGTGGAAGGCAAAATAGTCTCCATTTTTTGCATGTCATTTTCTAACATAACTTAAGTCATTTTGCTGAAGTGCCTTTTAAACCTTTTAAAGAATTCCTAACCAGATATACATAGTGTGTGTGGAGAAGGACAAAGTAGGCTATGCCCTGATCTATATTTGTTTACCAGAATATCTGTAGAAAGTAGTCAATTCATTTATATGAAGACACCCCACCATATGCTTTCATTGGTTTGGATTCAGGTTTAGCTGCATAGAACTGAGCTGATATAAGTGATTATTCCACCTCCTCACAGTAGCATGTCTGGCTCTCTCCTGAAAATACTGCACCCATCTTGCTGAATGGATGGATTGTAATGTGATTGGAAAAAGGAGGCAGCCCCACCCACAAAAAAAAGCAGTGTGAGGAACTTTCCATTAGTAGGTTATTCCAGACCAAATAATAACCGTGTATTATGTCAGTAATTTTTATTTGCTGTGTGGAATGACATATTATGGCCTGAAATTGAAAGCACCTACCTCAAAACTTTGGATAAAATTTTAAGGTTTCCAGAAGCCTTATTTTTTACAGTTCCCTTTGCTGCCCCTTCAGACAGCCAATGTAAGCCTTAGCCAAATTAAATTTTTATAAATTGGGTTCTTTCTGTTCAACTCAAACCACATACATTTGGAGAATCTCAAATAAACAGACATGTGAGAAGTTTTGGTAAAGTTTCAGACAACTTTTCTAATTCTTATTATTTTGGAAAAATACAGAGAGATTTGTTTTCCTTAACATTAATTCTTCTTCCATTTCTTTCAATTTTCCCTTGAAATAATAGATATGATTCCCCGTATGTTATCCAAAGGATGTGTTCATGTGTAACTTCCTTTGCTAAACACACTGTTGTGAAGGAAAAACACAGATCAACTGTCTACAGCAGATAAAGTCAGTATTTTGAAACTATTCCAGGAACATTAAATTAACCTAGAATTAGGCTTTGCTCTTGCCAAGGCTGAAATTAATTACAATGTAGTCTATTTATCTTTTCCTTTATTTCATAATTCTATCAGTTTTGAAGATTGTAAGGTAGAATTTTGAATGCTCCCTCTATTCTATTCCATTGTGTAAGTTATATGCTGTTTCCTTACATCTCATTTATTAATTATAGTTTCATCATCTGCAAATGATTTGGTAAAATTGGCACCCTCATCTAATCTAATCCCCAGTACTCAAAGACATCTGGAGAATATCCAGTGCTGTATACACATGGTTGTGTTTATATGTGTATACATGGGCATCCATGGAACAGCAAGTGACATTGTTTGCACAATGAGGTCATCATACAAATGACACAAATTATATATGCATGCACAAAGTGATCCAATTACATAACTTGGATCATTTACATAATGGGCTTATTATACACATTACATCATTTTGATGTCACTGTGGCTTTTGGATGCCTGTGTATGTGTATATGAGTGTATGTTGAAAACCCACAGGTCTCACCTGAAGGTATCTTCTTCATAGTTTATGAACAGAGCATGCATATCACAAATTGTAAGTAGACAGATTATGAATGAATAGCAGAATATTTGTTTTTAATTTGTATGTATCATTTGCTGTTGTTCCTTTAACATTGTCAGGGTAATTTAGAGATTATACATAAAGTAGGTCAAAATCTACAGTTTATATGTAGGTTTTGTTTTGTTTTTTTGTTTTTGTTTTTTTTAATAACAGTTAGGCAGGCTTTGGATTTTATCTCCTCCTCCAACATTCAAAAACAATATTACAAAGACTAGACTTTCAATACTTAAATCTTTTCTTTTTCTATGTATTAAGAAAAATATGATGTAGGGATTTTTGAGAATCACCATATAAGGTAATTATCAGTGTCTGGCTGCTTTAAACGTATGAAAAGTTTTTGGAGCATTCTGTCCAAGAAATTAAAAAAAAAACAGAGGAAAGTGAAGATCTTGTGCTTTAACAATGCAATTAGACATACACAATGACATACTAGTTAAGGAAGTTTCTGGAGTAGCTGTAGATAGACAAAGTTCAGTTTCTTGGAAATGGATCAATAAAAATGGATGGCATTTCTAGAATACAAGATTTATTGGTACATACAGTATGTGCAAGCTGAGCATAAAACAGAAGGTCTCAATATTAACATTACATCATATTTCATGGGGATCTCATAAGTTAATTCTACTTACTGCAGAATGCAAATCTCCTAACTTTTACCACCTAATTCAGAATATACTACTTCACAAAGACATTTCAGCTGCCCACTGCTCTTCTCTAGTAGGAAAAAGAAAATTGAGTTATTTCACCTTTCACCTATTCCTTCTTGGGCCTTCCTAGGTGCTAATCTTCAATGGCATATAACTATCATTGTCTCTTGTCAGATTTTAAGAGGTATTACATTGACAGTTCTACTCAGAGAAAACTTTGAGTCAAGAATCACATGGGAACTGTAGGATCAACTTGCCAAACTTCCAGAACTCTGCAGTACATTTGGCTATATATGTACAAGCATATATATATATTTGTCTGTATATCAATGCTGGATCTGACAGCACTGAGTTGAGTCAGGTATTATTGAACAAAGCCAACAGACAAAACTAAGGAAAATAAAAAGGACTATTGTGGTGTAAGATCCATTGATATTCATGAACACTAGACAACTATGATCATGCTAGCTTCCCACAAATGTTGACAGTATTTCTGAGCATAGTTTTTGTGCATTCATAACTTAGTTGTGTGATTGTTTCAAAAAAAAGAAAGAGCTGGCCATAGCTCACCTCTCATTAGACACACATACAATTATAGTATCATCCTATGATAACCTTCCCTTTCATTGATTCCTTGTTTTTATATTCCATGTGCAAAGATCCAAGGCATACACATTTACACATTATATGTAGAAATTGTGTACAATTTTTAAAAGAATTTTATTGAGTTTAAAGCAAAGATAAAAACTACAAAAAACTACAAAAAGAAAAAAGAAAAACTAAAAAAGTGTGAACACAAGAGAAAAGAATTTTAAAGATTACATAGAAAGGTGACTTCTGACTTTCAACAGGAAGAATATACAACAATTTCCATACTCAATCACTTACTCTATATCAAACCAAGATCGCATTATTTGTATAAATCCTTCCATTAACATATATACAAATCACTAATGCAATTGCTCCTTCCCCTTACATAAAATAGATATATATTTATATACATTTCTAAATCAACTTCCCTCCCCCATAAAACAACATGTATTTAATTGTTTCCTTCCCACCACTATTCTATATATTTCTGTCCACTACAATAAAAATCAAATTGTAAAAACATATAAATTGTCTACTTTTATAATTAATAATACTACAACAATCTTAATCCTATTAAACCTAAAAAACCAAGCAATTATTATTATACCTTATGAATACCTTATAAGTCTTACAAATCAAACAAACCTTTAAAAAACCAATAAATCTTAGTCCAAATCATTAAAGAGAAATAAAATCATGACAGCCTCATTATCAATCCAATTACACATTCTTAATTTTACCCTACCTCAAAGTATACCAAAGCATTTACATATCTCCCTATTACACTCAAGGCAGTTTTCTTGCAAAAATCAAACAGCTCAACTGCCTCCTTAAAAACTCAAACTTCTCAACAAAAAAAACTCCCACAAAGCAGATTCTCTTCTCTCCCATAACAATATCCCAGAAAGCTATAACAATCCCTCAGAAAAATTCTCCTTGTAATCTGCATCTCAGACTGCCTCTTTAACCCCTTCACTTCAGTCTTGCTGTCTCCGTCCTTATCAAAAGCTTCATCTTCCTCCATAACTTCTTCAGCCAGATGACACAGCTTAGAAATAATTTCTTCCCCAAAGTCCTGAATAGTCTGCAGAATAGGTTGACAACACTCCAAAAAGATCTCATTGAAGGTCTGCTCAGGCTCATAACAGGACTCTGAAAAGGCCTCTTTGAAATCTACCATGTTTCAGGCAGTAGATTATGGCACTCCCTAGATACTTGACTTGGACAGATAGGAGTTAATAAATTAATAAAACCCTTCCAAATGAAATTGGCAAGAGAGTGTGCTAACAAACAGGTCCCAAAGAAATTGAACAGAAAGCTGAAGATTCAAACCAACAAATCAAACGTGTAGGGAAATACTCAATCCTTCAAATTCAGTACAAAAATGATAACAGGGAGGCAATTATTTATTTTCAGTTCCCCTTAGTCTTAAAGTGGGAAAACAAGCCAAAATTAAATCCAGAAATAACTATAAGCAATTGGGTGTTTAAGAAAGGGAGCGAAAGTGGTGTCCTCCCGAAGGGCCAGACATGACTCAGTGCTTGCACAGGGGACCTTTCAGCTTTCACCTTGTTTTCACAAGAAATGGGGTGGCTAGACTTACTGTCCCTTTAAGGGCTGCAGTGCGGCTCAGAAATGGTAACGTCCCAGCCTCCCGGCAAAGCCCTACTGGTCAATCGTGCATGCTATCCGCAATCTCCTGGCTGCAACTTGCCATCTGGAGGACAAATGAGTCAATTCCAAGCATTTTCCCTGATCCGGAAAAACGCTCTGGGCTACAGGAGAAACCAGCCTATACCAGGAAAAACTGCCATGATGCCAGTCCTGCCCGCAGAGCTCGTGGGCAGAGCTGCTCAGTCCACCATATTCCCACCGGAAGCCGAAATTATGTACAATCTGAAAATATATTTAACAACTTAAAATGAAGATAATTAAAATCTATACAATTATAACATATTTCATATGATTCCAATGCAAAATCATATCTATAGCTATAAAATTATATGTATTCAACTGGAGACTTTGGCATTTGAGTAGTTTGTTAGCACTGGAGAGCTCTCAGGTTCATCTCTGATCAAAGTGTTTTGGCCTTAAGAGCCCTCTTATTGTCTTGATCCAGCAGTTTTAGAAGATAAGAAGTAACTTGCAGATATGTAGAGCAAAAGCAGGAAGGTTTAGCTTGCTTTATTACATGATTACAGAACTAGATCTTATAAGAGAGTAACAGAAAGAAGGGTATCATCTGTCATATCAGTCATGATTCAGCATTATTCTGTGTAAAATAATGCATATTAAAGCAGGAATTGCTAAATGCTGACAGCTCTAAGTGCCTCTAAAAAAACCAGAGCCAAAAGTGTGATAATTGATGTTGCATGAGGTATTATGTGCTACTGATGCCAAATTGGACTTAGATTGCATACTTTTTTCCAGTTTATACAATCCCTAATTTGCCAATCTTACTTGTGACATGACTGTCTAATGGAGATGCTGACAATAAAATAGTCTAGTTAACACTTCATGATTTATTGCTTATTCCCCACATCCTTGCAACTTAAAAAAATGTATCTTTTAGAATCTGAGTATATTTTTGTGGGCTTTTAACCAGCATAATTAGACTCTCTGTATAATGAAACCACATTTTTGTATTATACAATTATTGAATTAGATTGGCTTCAAATAATATGCACTTAAGAAAAGCATCTTGCTGAGACAGTTCGAAATCTATTCATAGCAAATTTGAGTACTTTGATGTATATTTGTCATATGACATGTTTTATATGCAGGATCATCTCTAAAGAGACTGGACATACAAAACTTAAAAGAGGAAAAGAAGAGATGAGAACTCCATTGCCAAGTTTATCAACCACTACTTAAGATGAAATCCATATCACAGCTTTATGAATCAGAATCACCATTCACCTAATGAATACTCAAGATTCAGTGCATTTGACTAGAATATTGCCAAGGTGCCCAGAGTCCCCTTTTGGGGGAGATGGGCGGTGATATAAATTTGAAAAATAAAATAAATAAATAAAATAAAACATGCATATTAAAATATGTGTTATTGTGACTATGACTGCATTCCCACATAATTCTAGGGTTTTTTTTAAAAAAAAATAATGGTTTACTAAACAAGTCATATTACTTTTTTTGCACATAATGCCAAATATAATTCTAAGAGACTGTCTTTCACCTGGTCACTCCTTGCCCTGCCCCTCTCCCAACTAGGGTAGTCTGGGGTGAAACAGCAATTATTACCTTCAAATGGTATTTCCTGCCACCACATTATCTTCTTCCCTTAACCAATGTTATCAGAACAAATCCAAAAGAAAGAAAATGTGTTCCCTTTCCTGCTGCTTGAGAAACACCAGACTTATTAAGCCCATATCTGGTACTCAATCTATAGAGACCTAGACATTCTGAAACATATTACTAGATTACCACCATTCAAAGCACAAAGTGGTACCCCAAAATGTCTGCCTAAAATAGTTTTTAGTTTATTAGAAATGCAAAAGCAAAGAAAACATGAATGCTAAATTTGAAAAAGAGGATTAGGACTCAAAGAGTTCATGTAAACAAAAGAATAATGGGTAGGCCATCCAAATGGGGTTGCACCTTAGACAAAAATAGCTTTGAAAGAAATTGAGAAGGGCTTGAGACATCCAAAAATGAAATCAATTCACTGATCATTCACTACATCTAGAAATCTGGGTACCTTAGACTCCTTTCTAAGGAGTATAGATTACATGAAGGCTTAAATTCTTCTTTCCCCCTATAGCCAATTGCTGCCCTACTGAGAAGAATCAAAGAACAAAAGCATCCAGCAAGCTCCTCCTTCACTACTCTCAAAGGCCTTTATTCAAGGACTTAGCCAACTATCCTTACTAAAAAAAAGATCAAGTTACAGGTCAATTGTAAGTAATTTTGATTTAGTGAAAAATCTCTGGAAGCAAGCCAAGGCTCTGAGGCAAAGCTAAGTTTGGTAGCAAGGCAAGGCTCTGTGGTAAGACTGGACTCAAAAATAAGGCAAGACTCTGAGGCAGGGCAGAGCTTGGTAGCAAGGCAAGGCTCTGAGGCAAGCAGCGGTGCAGCAGCAGGGCAGGCAGCAGAGGCAGGAAGCTCGGAGTCAGCAGACAAGGTAAGGAGGTCAGCTGAGGCGGTGCGTTCCAAAAACAAGGCAGGGAGAAGAGAACAGTTGTCTCCAACAACTGGCTCTGGCTTCTGGCACTTTTTATATCTTCGGCTTTCCCACATTCTTTGTTCAGGAGCCAATCCCTTCTCTTGCTGCTCAGCCCACCTTTCCAGCCTCCTTTCTTGCACACCGATAGGTGGAGGTGAGTCTGCCTCCTGTCTATCTTCAATCGGTGGCTCTGGATCTTGCTGCTCAAGGCTCTCTCTCTCTCTCTTTTACTGAGATTGGCTGATCCTCCTCCTCAGACTCAGACTCAGCCTCCATCCTGACAATAGTGGTGTTACCTAAGCAGCCCAGGGGCACACTTAACTACTTGAGTCACTGTATTCTGGAGCAGCTATACTTTCTAGATGGTCTTCACAAGCAGACTCATGTAGAGTGAGTTGCAATAGTTAAATTGATCAGGTTATCAAGGCATGAGTGACTGTGCGTAGGGACTTTTGATTCAGGATGGTCATAACTGGTTCATAAGATGAAGTTGTTCAAAGGTTGTCCCACCCACAGCTGCCATATGCTCTTTGAATAGGAACTGCGAGTACAGGAGGGTCTCCCAAGTAACAAATACATTCAGCCCAGGAGAGTGTGACCCAGTCCAAAACCAAAGATTGAATATATTTAAGTTGGTTTCTAAATCCACTCCAACTTGCTGGAATTGAGCTGGAGTCCATTTTCCCCCATTCAGAGCCTCCAGGCACTGGGATAACACCTCAACCACACGTGCTTCACACCAGGATCAAGATTTACAATTGACTGCCTATGGAGTTTGTCTGATACCATAGCACTTTTTAAAAAATCAGAGTATAGCATATGGTCTGCATCAGGCCAGTTTCCCATGGAAAAAACAGCACTTAAATAAATAAATAGGACCAGGCAGATCTAGGAATTTAGTGAGAACACCAAGGGAAATAATTTTGGTCACACTTGTGCCTTGGCAACCTTGTAATGTTGCCAATGCCTAATATGCTCTCAGTGGCAGTTGCTTTCCAGGTTTCAAACAGGGGTCTTTTCTTGTCTCATGCATTCAAAGCATGTGCTCCACATTTAGCTAAGTACTTCCCTTCTACCAAAAAAATAACTACCCTCTTAATGTCTTATTCACTGTTCATGTAACATATGCCAAATGGCCTACCTATACATATTTTTCTGGTCCTTTCAACCTAACATTTACTAAAATATTTTGTATTCAACTAAACTTTAACTGCATAATGTTAATACTTTTAATAAAGGAGTAACTACAAATATCTTGCCAAGTGGACTGTCTTCAGACTTCCTTTACATTTCTGTCTCAAAGAAAAACTTTATTTGCACTAGAATTGTTTATTTTATCATGTTTGTTTTCTAGATTTAGGAATAGTAGTATTTAATGTCTGTTTTTAAAGCTTTTAGGATCCAGTTGCCAAATCTTTTCTCCATAACTAGAAGATTAAGAAAGGAAATCAGAAACCATGCTTATCTTCACTATACAGTACAGTATAAATGGAGTGATTATCTCAATTCCATGTAAATTTCTATGAACAGAACTCTGTATGAATATTACTTCTGTGTATATAGTTAGTTTCAATTTTCCAGCCATCATTATTTGGTTAATGAAATAGTACTTGAGCTGCAATATTAAAATTTTCCAGCCATCATTATTTGGTTAATGAAATAGTACTTGAGCTGCAATATTAAAATTTTCCAGCCATCATTATTTGATTAATGAAATAGTACTTGAGCTGCAATATTAAAGCATTATCAAGAAAATTAACAAGTATCACATTTGCTATCAAGTCATACTAAATACAATTTGATACTATCCAGATGAAATAATCTCTCTTAATATAAGAAGCTATTCTCATATTGTATATCTAATTGTGCAAATCTATCTGAGTTCATCTTTTCAAATAAATAACAGAACAAATCTAGGTATTTGAAACTTTACATTAAAAAATTAATTGGTGTACTCTTCTATAGAACTGAAAATTCCTGATGGCATTGAATATTTTAAAAATGTTTGTAACAAAAATTCAGTATGGTGTCCACAAAGTTCAGTCTACTTTATCTGCATTAAGTGTCTTCTATTGAGAACTAGATGAGTCCAACCATGATTGATCACTCTTACAGAAAGAAAGAAAAAAACAGTGCTATGGATACAAGAAACAAACAGAATAGGCAAAGCAGATACAACAGTTCTTTTTAAAATTTATTTATATATCAAATTTATTCCCCGCCCATCTCACTAAGGAAAGCTCTCTGGGTGGGTTACATAAAACAGGAGTAAAACATTAATTAAAATACAATAAAACTTTATACTGTATATATAATTTCTTGTATGAGCAATAACACACAGCAGGGAGCTATGTCAGTTTTGAAGACTGGGTGCCAAGGAGGCTTACGTGGTGTATCATGTCTGGACTTACTAGCAGTAGCACCAGGCTTCCCAGCATGAACTTATCTTGTTAAAAAACGTTCATTATGGCCTTTGGGCCAGAAAGCACAACAATAAAATACACAGACCTGCAATTATTAATAAAACTTTTAAAATGCAATAAAATTACACAAAATAAATTAGCATAGTAACTGTAGTACAAATAGCAGTGGCAATCATCAAAAGTTGTGCTAAGCTTCAACCGTAGGTAGTATGGATACAACAAATGATAGCACAAAATCAGGCAACCTGGAAAGATATGTCAGGGTCCTGGTCAAATAGAAGCAGTGACAGATAGACATTTGATCATGTGACACAACTTCTGCAACAGTCGTAATTTTGGGCACAGGTCATAAGTCCATTTTTTCAGTGCCATCGTAATTTTGAATGGTCACTGAACGAATGGTTGTTAAGTGAAGACTACCTGTAGTGTTATTAGTCTAGTGCAGGTCATTGATTTTTCTTCCTCCAATTTTAAAACTATGCTCATCTTTCAATCCAGTCTCTCTCAATATATATTCAGCATATAGGCTGAATAAATAAGATCTTGTCTCACTCCATTGCTAATCTGGAGCTAGTCTATTTTGCCATGTTTCACCTGGATTATGGCTTCTTGCCCTATGTTCAGGTTTCCCATGAGGACAGTGAGATGTTCTGGGGTTCCCATTTTCCTAATAATATCTTTTTTGAATCAGTTACTATCTGTCCATTGGCTTCCATTAGCATGCCAAATTGAGGTTAGAACCTCCTTCTGGGCTTGGAGATCTCATGCAAGAATTTCCTTGTTTTTCCATGTCTGTTTCCACCTTCAATGTCTTTACAGACATCTTTGTAATATTGCTTCTTCTCTGTTCTAACAGCTCTCTGAAATTCTTTGTGAAGTTCTTTCCTGAGATTTTTGTCTTTCTTGGCTTTGGCTTCTCTTCTCTCCTTGGCAATTTCCACTGTTTCTTCTAACATCCAGTTTGCTTTCTCTTGTTTCTTGATCTTTGGCAATTTATTTTCACATTCATCTTGAACTTCATTTATTTTATTCCACAGTTTCTCTGGTTCCTTATCAATGAGGTTCAGGATTTCAAAGTGATTCCTGATGCTGTCTTTGAAAGTAGTAGGTACTGTTTATGCTCAGGATTGTATTGTGGAAACTGGTTGGTTTGATTCTTCTTCTTTACCTTGGGCAGTTTGTGATCTGTTCCTCAGTCAGACTCACAGTCTTTGCTATTATAACTGAGCTATTATAAATGAGCTCATCCAGCTCCTTGTGCCAATAATGCAGTTTGATTTCTGTGTACTTCATCTGCTGATGTCCATGTTGTTGGCAGATTGCTGGGAAAGCCTTTGGCCCAGGAGAGATCAGAAAAGTCACACACACTAGGCATTTCTATAAAAATAATTTATTTACAGAAAGCAAAACAAAAACAAAACATATTTAAAAGTCTTGGGCTCTCAGTGGGAGCAGCTTGACTCTCTACATGTCTGCACAGAAGGAAACAGAAACTAAAACAAGTCCAGGCACATTCCTCCCCCCCAGGTGATGCAACCATTAACATGTGAAAAGGAGACAATTAAATTCAACCTCTTCACCCAGCCAAAATGATTAGTTATCATAGCAACCTTAATCTGCAGTAGAAAAACATTAACACATGTATATAGGCATTGTTTTGGTTATTGAAAGACCATATTAGCAATGAAAAACTCACTGGATCAGCAGAAACTAATAAGTCACACTTCTTCTTTTCTGTTTCCTAGGCCATACAATCCAACTATATTTCCCTCCTTAATATTTCCAACTTTAACATTCCAGGCTACAACCACAAGTAGCACATCTTGCTTGAATATGAACTTGAATATGAAAGACTGAGTGGCCTTGGGTTTTAGGGACTTCTGAATTAGGAGCTTTATCATCTTTGGTACTGGGTGGTGTGGCACTGCCCCAAACAGTGAGCAATCTGGGGATCCTTCTGGACTCCTGTTCAAGGAAATGCATATCCTCCCTTAGGCTGAGCAGAAACAACACTGTGCCCGGATGGGGCGGGCAGAGAGACACAGCTGCACTCTTAGCCTCACCTTGAGTTACTGTCACAGCCTTACCACTCCTTGCTCTAATGTTAGGCTGAGAAGAAATGTCTCAGTTCTCCTGCAGGGCAGCCAAAGGGTTGCTGCATTCCTAGCTCCATATTAATGTGCTGTCATAGCTCAGGCTATGTAGCTACCTCTTGGCTTGGCCCTTTGGATACGTAGCATAGCAACTCACCCTAAAACTGGGACAATGAGGAGCTACAGTGACTGTGCTCTGGTCAAGTCTGAGTGCTTGTCCAAGCTGTGACTATGCCTCAGTGACCCCACACTAATTTCAAAAAAGGAATTAGAATAGATGCATGCAGCATTTTAAAAAGACCCACTCCTGAATGGAAAAAATAAGGCAAAAACAGTGGCCTTGATCCCTCCAGTAATATCCTATATCACCATCACAATTTCTGAAGTTCCTGGAAGCAAATAAAAAGAAGTTAAGATGAGTTCTAAACCTTGCACAAACCTAGAACCCCTCTGCTATTAATTAAAACAGACTGTCTTTTTTCTGGTTTCCATGAGCCTGAAAAAAAGTTGTGGCTGCCTTAAGAGTTACAATATCAGCTGACCCTTAAGGAGGACCATCATTTCTCATTTCTTTGTTCATTCCTGTTTTATCACAGAAATAGTTCTAAGTTCTAGGACCTGGCTTCTCCCCAACCAGACTCTCTCCAGCACAAATGCAATTTATTTTAAATGAAGCCTATTGCAAAGGGCTCTAAGGGGCTATATTCCACCTCTACCCTGAGGTATCCTATAAGAAAAATATTCAATCTCTCATTCTGAACAGACAAGGACAGTTTTACTACTTTCATTAGAAAAACTACAACTATATAGAGATATGGACAGTATCATGCAAGTACAAGAGTTGGATGGATCTCCTTGTTCTATGCAAAGAGGCCTACTTGGAGCTAGCAGTCCACATCAAAAAACTAGCAGTTTCCTGAAAGTTATAGTATATTTCAAAGTCCAATACATATTTAAGCAGTCCAAGTCTCCCCTATGTTCCAGAAGGCCCACAGCAACATGCAGAATTAAGGTTTCTTTTTGTCTTCCTGAAACATTGCACCTCTTGCATCCTGGCCCATCTGAACATTATCTGCTTTTCCTCCTATCATCTCTTTGACTCTCAAGCCTCCTTTAGCCAATCCACTAAGCAATTTTCTCACTGATGAAACTGCCAGCCTCTCTCTCTCCCTGTTGGCAGAGCTTCCCACCTGTACTCCTGAACCCTTTGCAACCAACAAGCTGCCCCTCCCCACTCCCCTCATTACCTGCAGGGAGGGGAACTCCAGATTAGCAAAGAGCTAGAGAAGTGGTTCTTCAGCTGCTTGATCCAATTATGCCTTTTTCTGGCCTCAAACAATATCACTAGCCCCACCAAAAAAAAGACTGTTGTTTTACCCAAGTATCTCAGCAGCAGCAGTCCCAAACTGGTTCCTCAACTCGCAAACAAGCAATTACAAATTGTTCCATTACCCCAGGATATCCCCAAATTACCCTTGGGGGTGATTACCCCCAGTTCAAGAACCACTGAGCTAGAGGGAAGAAAAAAATGTGCTTCCTCCCTTTTATCTCTTGCCTATCTACAAGTAACCTTTCTCCCTCCCTTAACCTAAAGTGTCATCTCTTATTCCCTTTATCATCTTATATTTCCCCTTTCGAATTTAAACATTTCCTTTTCTTTTCCCAGCCATTGCTCTCCAGGCCAGACTTTTCTCCTTGTTTGTCCCCCATGCGTGTATCTATATGCAGCCTTCTGTGCACCTACAACTACTTCGATTATTTTTAGATTTTATCACACTTACTTTGAACCTACTATTTAGGGGGTGAGAACATGGGCAATCCTTTGTTTTTAAACATTTTTAACAATTTGGAAACCACCCAGAGTCACTGGGTGATTATTATTATTAATGCACCATCATCTCCTTCCCAGCACACGGTCAGTCCACTAACCGTTTCCAAAGGACATGTCTGCATTTCATCACGTATATCTTGTCAAACACCCACAGCTGAGGCAGCCTGAGGATAACTTTAGATGTCCTCCTTTGGAATTTATGTAACTTCTCCTACCTTCAGATACTATGTGTGGGCAGTGCACAGCCAGAGGCTATTTGTTCTGTATAAACAACTTGTGGCTCCAGTTGGTTCTACTGGTTTCCTGTCGGACCACCCCTTTTCATCTTGTCCCTGACCCTTTTCCACCCCTTAATCCTCTTTGTCTGTGAGGGAGATTGGAACAGTAGTTTCTGCAGTCAACTAAAAAAAAGAAGTAAAAAGTTTGGTGGACCAGTTCAAAGTCTTGAAATTGACATGCATGTCCCTAGATTAACACATGTAATTGGAAGTGTAATTGAAAGGACTTGTCTCTTGTACTTAGTAGCCAGCCGGGCAGGGAATTCCCTTTCTCAAACTTAGTTCTTCAATAGGCTGCACAGATCTAAATGATCACTAGATGGCAACCAAGAGATTAACACTTTGCTGCTATCTAGTGGTTGTTGGGTTGAAGAGTCAAACATTCAGCCCATAGTTTTGAGGAATAAACAAAAAGTTCAGTCAATAGACAGTATGATGGGAGAGAAAAACAGTGCAGTGCATGGAGTAACCAGAGCACAGTGCATGCCAGTTAGGGAAAGCTTTCCACATGGTAGAAGATGTTGGATGGGGCTAGAATTTCAGCTGAGGAAACCACCAATCACGGCCCTTAGAATGTTGTGTGTTAAAGTTGTATGGACAGCAGCATGACAGAGATCCATTGCAAGTGCATGCTAAGGGTGCACTGTGGGGGCAGAAAAAATTAGGGCAGCATGTTTTTTTCTGTAAGCTCCAGAACAATGCAGCTATGATGTGCTCCATGATAACTAACTGATAAGTGAAATGTCTTCTGATAATGATGAACTCAAGCAACCAATTTATATCTGTAGTTCATAAAATACAGCAATATATAAAGAAATACCCATTGCTGTACAACATAAAGCAAGCTAGTATGTTGGACAAAAATTCCACTACTCTTATGTTATAGCATTCAGTGCAGAACTGCTAACATGTGGGCCAGATGCTGGATTCTCTTGTCTGGCCTGGCTCTCCCTTCTCTGCAAGACATTCCCTGTTCTAAACTAGCTGAGAAATGGAGAAAATGAATTTTCAACATATAGTTGCTCAGATAAGCAGTGATAATTTTAACCATACGGTGGGGAAGAGATCAAATCTTCCCTGTGAATTCTGTTTTTAGACCCCTGGGAAAAAACTGAACAGCACACGGGATTGCATTTATAATATGCCAGAGAGCGACAAAGCAAGAGAATGGGGTTTCCTAAGTAAGTATGTGAAGAGGTATATTTTATGTGATATATTGTGCCTGTGTCGATATATGTGTATACCTCTGGCTTTAGCCCACCATTGGTCTTAACCACCAGGACGGGGGAATTTCCAGTCTCTGCTGTGGAATGCAATGGCTTGAAGAACACTGGTTGATCATAGTTGATGCTGCATATAATAAAGCCAATGACAGAATTAGTTCAAAACCAAAATACTGCACACATAGAGACAATATATATAGCTTTTGAAAACTTTTAAAAACAAAAATTGAATAGGCAATAACCCTGATTTATTTAGTGGACTACTTTATCAGCCTCACACAAGCAACTGTTTCATTACTTTGTCTTAAACTTGTCAAAGAAAAACTTTTTGCACTGTAAGCAGCACATACTTTCTTAACAATGAGGTGAAAGTTTAACTGTAAAAATCTTATTCTTAGTAACTGTGGTATTTTTGTTGTTATATATGAGCCCAAGAGAGAGCTAAAGTTGCTGATGTCAGCAAATAACTTGGCTTTGCCATAAAGGTTCATAGGCCTCCCTGTGAAAGACACATAGAGTTCCACCATTTTTTCAAACAAATTATAAAACATAATATGTGTGTCTGTTTGCCTGCAGGCAAGCTAATGGAAGGCTCTTCTTTTCTTTTCTTTTCTTTGTGAGTGGGGGAATATATTGGGACAAAATGGAGAAGAAAGAAATGAGAAAATGTCAGAACAAAGAGAATTAAGAAGGAGGATCCTGAGGGGCCTCAGTCCAATTTATTAGCTAACCACAATTGTTTTAATCTGAAATAGAATTTATAAATGAGAATTATATTGTCTGTGAAAAGGTGTGAGTCAGAGCACACAATGTTGTGGCCCTTGTTTTCACTGGCAGCGAAAGCAGATTAAACTGCTCCACGACTTCATCCTCAATGTATGCTATCAGAACATATTATTTTTATATTTCTGTCATAGAAAATAAACACTGATAGGATGCACAATAATTAAAGGTAGGGCCCCTGAAAGGCAATAAGATGACACATTTCTGCCACTTGAGAAGGTTTATGTTGAAAGGCTTCATCTGCTTTCCAGAGATAAAAAAGGAAAGAAGATTGTAAACCTGGTCATTGTTTCCCACTTAGAAATATTCACTACCTCCATTTCAATACTTTTCTCAAGCAAAGGCTGCCCTCTACACACACAAGATATTCTTCTAATCTCCAATAAGTCGAATAAGTAACCAAATCAATCAATCAATCAATATCATAAATATGAAGCATTCCTCCCATTCATTCTACATTCTGCAGCTGAGATGGTGAATCCCCCCATCACTCCCACTATTACCACCAAGGCCTACTTTCTGCCCCTCTACTCTTCCACTTACTATATCATATCTTGTACCTGGCTCCCCCTTAAAGTTCCAGTGCTACTGGCATATACTGTATGTCCTGATAATTGGTTCCAATGGGCTTATAAGAACTTGTTGCTTTCTGTTCGTATTTAATGTATGTCTCCCCTTAAATGGGAATATGCAGTACTGGTAAGGTTGTCCATGTCACCCCAAGAAATGAATGTAAGATAGCATAATTTTAGGCCCCTGCCAATAACCCCGAATTCCTCCATATTCTAACCTACTATTTGTGGAGTTCCATAGGTGGAGTCCTTGGTGCTCTCTGAGCCTTGTTGTTTTCTTGCAGACGTTTCATTGCCAGACTAGGCAACATCTTTCATTGCCAGACTAGGCACTGAAGATGTTGCCTAGTCTGGCAATGAAACATCTGCAAGAAAACAACAAGGCTCAGAGAGCACCAAGGACTCCATAGTTCAACCCTGAGCTACAAATATTTGTTTTGATTAGTTCCATAGGTATTCACATGCTCCTTGGAAGTTCATATATCTAGATTTTAGAGTAAAAATATATTATTCTTTAATTTTAATTTTATTCTAAAACATTTGAGAATATATTTCAGAAATCTACACATATAAAGTAATGGTTGGGCTGTAGCTCCAGGAGGCCTCAAAGGAGGCAGATTATCTGGACTCTTTTCAGCTGAATTTCAGACCAGGGCAGAGTACCATGACAGTTGTTGATGATCTCTGGTATGGGGGTCTTCCTGGATTCACACGTCCTGCTTGAACAGCAGGTGGCAGCTATAGCCAAAAAGGCCTTTTCACAGACTCATCCTTTGTACCATTTGTGTTCTTTGTTGGACCAGGAGGCCTTTTACTAATACCCTAGTCATCTCACATGACTGCCTTGAAGATCACTTAGAAGCTACGACTGGTCCAGAGTGCAGCCATACAAGCAGTCATGGGTGTGCCTTGGTACACCCATGTAACACCTCTGCTACAGAGCTACACTGGTTACTAACAGATTTCTGGGTGCAATTCAAGGTGCTGATTGTTACCTACAAGGCCCTACATGACACTGGGTCTAGTTTTTTTTTTTTACAACTGTTTCTGCTCATTCTGTTAAGATCTCACAAAATTGGCATGATCCACTGGCATCTCTTAAGCAGTGGCATATTTTGTGACCCACTTTTGTGCCTTCTCTGTTGAGCTCTCTGGCTTCTAGAAGAGCACCCCCCAGAGGTTTGAACAGCCCCAAAAGAACTGTCCTGTTTCCTTCTCCTTCTTCTTCCAGAACAGGAAGGATTGGAATGATAGTCAAGATACAAACTGGAAATGATATAAGACCAGAGTAGTCTGATCAAGGAATTAGGATATTCTGATGCTCATATAACTACAAGTTGGAAAAAGGGAGAGACCTGCAACACTATGGAACATTCATACAGAAATGTTATGTTCAATTTCAATTGAATATGGAGAATTCACAGCCAGTCACTTGCTTTCAAATAGAGAAGGAAGCAAAACAACTACAAGCAAGTGAATGTAGTAATTTTTTAGTCCATGGCTTTCATTAGCAAAATTAGCTAGTTCTTTGTTCTCTGTTCTTTGTTCAACAGTTGTAGAATGATTGCATTATATTCACTTTCAATCATCTCTTCTGATGTCTAAACATTCCTATATCTGTATCCCTTCAAAGGATTTAGTTTCTAGACCTTTGATCATCCTTGTTGCTTTTCTTTGTATCTTTTTGAGTTCTTTAAATTCCTGGTGAAGTATGGTGTCCAGAAAAGGACGTTATTATGTAATTTGTTCCCCCCAAAATGTACCCTTATTTTCACTCAGGGTTTGCACAGACTTAATACTACGGTCAAGCCAAGAGGGCAAAACACTGATTTTAGGGAATACTTCCTTTTTTCAGTCAAATTGGTAGACCTATGCACTAGAAGGACTCTGGCAAGCAAGTCTAGTTGGAAAAAGGACCTGAGTCTGAAGAAAAGTGGAGTGTCTTCAATAGTTCCTTGCATGACACCCTCTGTACAGCAATTCTAATACAAATATATTGCAAAGATTGCTGGGCTGTACAGGATATGAACCAAACCTTCTAGGACATTACTTTTCTAGACTTTGGAAGCACAGCCTTATGGGTCCCTGAAGAACCCCAGCAACATTTTGTTTCACAGCCTGGAAAAATAAGCCAAACAAGTAGCTAGATTCATAATCAGGCAAAGAAGGGGCATATTCATTCGTTTGTTCGTTCATTCAATTTATATGGCCACTAACTCTCAACCTGTTACTCTGGACAGCTTACATACCATTAAAAGACAGGACAAAATAACCATGAACATAAAAAAACACACAAAAAAAACATAATCAAAGCATGGTCACATTCCCAAACTGTTCCAGACAGGTTCCTCCAATATCCTATGTTTAAAAGCCTTACAGAACATCAATGGGGTAGGAGCCATGGGAATCTCAGTGGGGACAAACCATCAGAAATAGTTGGTCCCACAAATAACCCAGCACTGTACTATTAAGGGCTTTATATGACATAACCAAAACCTTGAATTGCACCTAGAAGACATAGGAAGCCAATTGTAGCTTCATGAAGAGCAGCCCAATTTATAATGCATTGCAATAGTCCAAGAAGTAGGTGACCAAGGCATAAATGACTGTGAAGTGGGCTTCTGAATCCAAGAAAGGCAAGCTGACATATAAGATGGAATTGTGCAAAGTGCCTCTTGGCCATGGTTGACACCATGACGGTATGTCCAAGAGGACCCTCAACCACCCATAATCATTTTAGAGTTTTAGAGTTGAATAGCCTTTTTTTTTCTAATATAATTTAAAAAAATTATGCATGTTCTATCTTGAGTAAAGCAGCCCCATGTAGAATTAAAAATTCAGAAGGCCCCTTAAAACCCATACCACACTTAATCTTACTTGGATTGAGCTGAAGTCTATTCTACCCCTAACCAGATCCCTGCAGCTTCTAGACACTGGAAAAGAACCTTGACAGCATCACTTGGTCAGTTATTCCCCCAGGATACACTGGGTATATAACTTAGTATTTTCAATGTACAGATGATACTTAACCCTGTATTGACAGATAACCTCACCCAAAAGCTTCATGAAGATGCTAAATAGGAATGATGAAAGCCCAGAGCCCTAAGGAACCTGGCAAAGCAGCTTCTAGGGCTAGACATTTGATTCCTCCCCAATCACCAACTGGAACTTGTCCCAAGGAAGGAAGAGAACCACTGCAATACCATGTCCCCCTAACCCCCCAAGCTGGTCAAGGGTGGTATGAAAGGTCATGGAGAAATCAAGGAGGACCAAGTGGTTAAGTTCTAGGCCTCCCTTAGACATGAAAGCCAGCTAGGTGACTTTCTCAGCTCAACCCACGTCACCTCTCCCAGCTCTGGGAAAACAAAGAAGCCAAGGAGCATACTAGGCAAAAGCAGCCAAACAGCACTGACAAACAATGATTGGTAGGATCTCCAGTGTTTCTTTTCTTCCAACTGTTTGGGAATCCATTTAATGCTGACCTTTGAAAACCAGAATTCTATGCACAAGTTACAAAGGAAAGATTATTCTTCCCACCCTCCCTTCCTCTTCAATCCAGAAACATTATTTTATTCTCCATTTCCAAGTAAAGTGATACCTGTACAAAATATGCACCCACCTAGCACAAGTGTGTGTAAATGCTATATCATGTAAATCTCTCCCACTCTTTGCTGTGGCAAGAAGCCCCAAAATTCTGGCTTTCTTTTCTGCAGCAAGAGTATGTTTCTCTTTCTGACTTCTATTGCTGAGCACTGATACAGTAAATTGCTTCTTTCAACTTTCTGTTTTCCCTTCCCCCATGCCTTTATCTCTGTTTGAAATCTGTATGGTATTCTCTGGATTCCAGGTGTTTCTTCCACTGAATGAATGTGTAACTCTCCAAACTCAGTGCCTTTCTTCCAGTGAATTAAATCTGGTACTCTTTAAACCAAACAATGTACTAACTTTGCATAGACTATTACTGCTTCTTATTTGGGCTATATTTGCCATAAATTGTCAAGTGCTTATTATTTTCAGATCTTCACAAAGTGTTTTGGGCAACCACGTTGAATTCCACTTCCTCATTAGGTTGTTTTCAATTGTGCTTTGTTTTTGTTTTTGTTTTTGCTTTTGTTTCTGTTTTAGAAACTACCCATCTTGAACTCCTTTTCCCATTTGTTTCTCCTTCCATGGAGTCCTATTTATTCCTGACTTTTTAAAAATCTACTTTCACAAGAAACATATACAACTACACACATCTTAAAAGTAAAGGCCAGCTTACTCTTAGTGACTTCATGGGCACATCCATGTTGTTATCTTGGCCATCATATGGAGATGTTTTGCCATCGCCTTCTTCCACAATGTTTTTTCAGCTTCTGAGTTTAGTCTATAAATTCTACATCATTTGAATAACCCAAAGAAAGGAATTCACCTGTAATATTCTTTTTTCCCTTCCAATTCTTTTCTGTGGACTGGAAGGAAGGGTGAAAAATCAGTAACATTCTCTGTTTGCTACAGATTCTTCTTGAAATAATGGTCTAAGTGATTTTCCTTTTTCCTCACATTTAATGTCAGTGGTTTCAGAAGCAAAGAGGGATTATTTGCCTCATTTAACCTGCTATACCATATTGGTGGATAATTACTCTGTCTTATCTGTGGAAGATCTTATATGTTGGTTAGTAGCCCAGAGAAAATGGCAGACTATCCAATATACTGTTTCCATTTAGAGAAGTAAGTTTCCCCCTCCCCCCTTTTTTTTCTTAACATGGATGGCAAAAAATCAAAATGTTCTCAAAAACAGAAAACAGAAAGGAATGCATCTGAAGACTAGGCTGGGACTCAATGTTCTGAGGTACCACAGCCCACACATTTATGTATATTAGACTTTTGAACAATTGTCAAAGGCTGAAAGTTGAAATTAATATGGGGATATGTCAGCCAAGGTTGACTGACTTTATATGAAGTCAGAACTTCTTTGAAAATCACATTTTCTCAGCTATAGACTGTTTAGTGCCCTAGTATTTTCATACTGGTCTGGCAACATACAAAGGAAAATTAGAGGTAATAGACTGCAGGAATAAGGTAAAATAAAGCCATCATCATTTCTCTGTTTACCTCATTCAACTCAATTTTTATTTAATCCTTTTTCAAGGGCTGAGTTTCCATTTACTAACTGAGCACAAAGTCCTCTTAATGCAGATCAACCAGCATTCAAACCAAATATACTTAGGATAGCAGCCTAAACTGCAGTGTTTCTCTGGGCCAGAGCCAACCCATGACATCTTACCACATGAGACCCAACTGCAAATTTCAGGATGCGTTGAACCCAAGGCAAGCCATGTTATGCCACTAGTTTATTTTCCTTCTCCTTGCACTAAGAAAACACAAATACTAACTACAGTAAGTCACTGGCTGCCATTTATTTTAACCAAAGTGATAGCCACTTCAGTCATTCATGGATAATGCTAGGGCTTCAGGTTTCCACTTTTCTTCTAATGGAGTTTTTCCACTTTTAATGGTAATTTGACAGATGCTGTTCTTTCCCAGACTAGCTTTATGAAATCAAATCCAAATAGCCCTGTTTTCAGGGCCTTTGGTGGCATAGGCAACAGTCACCACTCTCCGTCTTCGACAATTGTTTAGGACTCAAGTAAAATGGGATACAGCTCTTCAGATGCTAAGATTGACCTATTCTTGTCATACAAAGCAGTATAATTAAATTATTAAAATAAATCTATGTAAAATAAAGTTATTGTAGTATTTTGGATTTCTCCATACTTTCATTTATTGACCTAGAAGTTTTGATGGATATGAGATACAGTTGAGAGGAGGCAAGTGAACATTCTGTCCTTGGATCTCACAGAAAAACCTTGAGTGTTTTAATAAGCCATCAGAAACTTCTGTATCTGCTAACCTTTGATATTAGAGTTCCTAAATGGTTAACTTCTAAAGCATGTAAAAACCTGCTCAGATTAGCAGCTGTAAAGGCACACTTGTATGCTGCCCACAGTCCATAAATCACATCAATCAATCAATCAATCAATGCCTCATATACTGCATTGTTAGGGTTAGCATTCAGATTTTACAGCGTTACCTCAAACAACTGTTCAGTGACTTTTTAAAATCATGTATCTTCATTATAACGTGATGTCAGGCCTTCAAGGTAAGCCAAATCAAGAAACTGGCATGGGCTGGAGGTGGAGAATTCCAAACATGCTGCTTATTGTAGTAAGGTAGAACAACAGAATTTTGAAAGCCTGTCCAAGTTTGCCCATGTTATACTAAACAAAATCAAGGAAGGATTATTTTGAATTTCTTTCTCATCTTTTCCTCTCTCTCAGGCCTGAATAATCTTTTCTCCACCTTATCAGCTCACTCATTCCTTCCCTATTCCCAAGGTCAGCTCTACATTCCTTCACATATTATTGGAATATATATATTTTAAAAGATTGCCCTTCAAATATAAGTGAATGTATTTATATACCTGCTTCAGCAAAGGATCGTTACCTTGTTGTGGTGCTGGAGCTTGAGCACCTCAATGATGCCATGAGCTAAACCGTGAAGGGCCACCCAAGACGGGAAGGTCATGACAGAGAGGTCAGACTAAATGCGATCCCTGGGGAAGGTGATGGCAACCCACCCCAGTATTCTTGCCGTGAAAACTAAATGGATCAGTACAACCAGAGATATGTCGGTATACCATCGTAAGATGAGACCCCCAGGTCGGAAGATGGTCAAAATGCTACTGGGGAGGAACAGAGGATGAGCTCAACTAGCCCCAGACGTGATGACGCAGCTAGCTCAAAGCCAAAAGGACGGCTAGCGGTAGATGGTGCTGGTGGTGAACGGCGAATCGGATGTTCTAAGGATCAACACACCATTGGAACCTGGAATGTAAGATCTATGAGCCAGGGCAAATTGGATGTGGTTATTGGTGAGATGTCAAGATTAAAGATAGACATTTTGGGCGTCAGTGAACTGAAATGGACTGGAATGGGCCACTTCACATCAAATGACCACCAGACTACTACTGTGGACAAGAGGACCACAGAAGAAATGGAGTAGCCTTCATAATTAATAGTAAAGTGGCTAAAGCAGTGCTTGGATACAACCCAAAAAATGACAGAATGATCTCAATTCAAATTCAGGCCAAGCCATCTAACATCACAGTGATCCAAATATACGCCCCAACCACAAATGCTGAAGAAGCTGAAGTAGAGCAGTTCTATGAGGATCTGCAGCACCTACTGGACAACACGCCTAAAAGAGATGTTATTTTCATCACAGGAGACTGGAATGCTAAGGTGGGCAGTCAAATGACACCTCGAATTACAGGTAAGTATGGCCTGGGAGAACAAAACGAAGCAGGACATAGGCTGATAGAATTTTGCCAAGACAACTCACTCTGCATAACAAACACTCTCTTCCAACAACCTAAGAGACGGCTTTATACATGGACTTCACCAGATGGACAACACCGAAATCAGATTGATTACATCCTTTGCAGCCAAAGGTGGTGGACATCTGTACAGTCGGTAAAAACAAGGCCTGGAGCTGACTGTAGTTCAGATCACGAACTTCTTCTTGCACAATTTAGGATCAGACTAAAGAGATTAGGGAAGACCCACAGATCAGCTAGATATGAGCTCACTAATATTCCTAAGGAATATGCAGTGCAGGTGAAGAATAGATTTAAGGGACTGGACTTAGTAGATAGGGTCCCGGAAGAACTCTGGACAGAAGTTGGCAGCATTGTTCAGGAGGCGGCAACAAAATTCATCCCAAAGAAAGAGAAAACCAAGAAGGCAAAATGGCTGTCTGCTGAGACACTAGAAGTAGCCCAAGAAGAAGGAAAGCAAAAGGCAACAGTGATAGGGGGAGATATGCCCAATTAAATGCAAAATTCCAGAGGTTAGCCAGAAGAGATAAGGAATTATTTTTAAACAAGCAATGCGCGGAAGTGGAAGAAGACAATAGAATAGGAAGGACAAGAGACCTCTTCCAGAAAATTAGAAACATTGGAGGTAAATTCCAGGCAAAAATGGGTATGATCAAAAACAAAGATGGCAAGGACCTAACAGAAGAAGAAGAGATCAAGAAAAGGTGGCAAGAATATACAGAAGACCTGTATAGGAAGGATAACAATATCGGGGATAGCTTTGACGGTGTGGTCAGTGAGCTAGAGCCAGACATCCTGAAGAGTGAGGTTGAGTGGGCCTTAAGAAACATTGCTAATAACAAGGCAGCAGGAGACGACGGCATCCCAGCTGAACTGTTCAAAATCTTGCAAGATGATGCTGTCAAGGTAATGCATGCTATATGCCAGCAAATTTGGAAAACACAAGAATGGCCATCAGATTGGAAAAAATCAACTTATATCCCCATACCAAAAAAGGGAAACACTAAAGAATGTTCAAACTATCGAACAGTGGCACTCATTTCATATGCCAGTAAGGTAATGCTCAAGATCCTGCAAGGTAGACTTCAGCAGTTCATGGAGCGAGAATTGCCAGATGTACAAGCTGGGTTTAGAAAAGGCAGAGGAACTAGGGACCAAATTGCCAATATCTGCTGGATAATGGAAAAAGCCAGGGAGTTTCAAAAAAACATCTATTTCTGTTTTATTGACTATTCTAAAGCCTTTGACTGTGTGAACCATAACAAATTGTGGCAAGTTCTTAATGGTATGGGGATACCAAATCATCTTGTATGCCTCCTGAAGAATCTGTATAACGACCAAGTAGCAACAGTAAGAACAGACCACGGAACAACGGACTGGTTTAAGATTGGGAAAGGAGTACGGCAGGGCTTTATACTCTCACCCTACCTATTCAACTTGTATGCAGAACACATCATGCGACATGCTGGGCTTGAGGAATCCAAGGCTGGAGTTAAAATTGCTGGAGGAAACATTAACAATCTCAGATATGCAGATGATACCACTCTGATGGCTGAAAGAGAAGAGGAACTGAGGAGCCTTATGATGAAGGTGAAAGAAGAAAGTGCAAAAGCTGGCTTGCAGCTAAACCTCAAAAAAACCAAGATTATGGCCACCAGCTTGATTGATAACTGGCAAATAGAGGGAGAAAATGTAGAAGCAGTGAAAGACTTTGTATTCCTAGGTGCAAAGATTACTGCAGATGCTGACTGCAGTCAGGAAATCAGAAGATGCTTAATCCTTGGGAGAAGAGCAATGACAAATCTCAATAAAATAGTTAAGAGCAGAGACATCACACTGACAACAAAGGCCCACATAGTTAAAGCAATGGTGTTCCCTGTAGTAACATATGGCTGTGAGAGCTGGACCATAAGGAAGGCTGAGCGAAGGAAGATCGATGCTTTTGAACTGTGGTGTTGGAGGAAAATTCTGAGAGTGCCCTGGACTGCAAGAAGATCAAACCAGTCCATACTCCAGGAAATAAAGCCAGACTGCTCACTTGAGGGAATGATATTAAAGGCAAAACTGAAATACTTTGGCCACATAATGAGAAGACAGGACACCCTGGAGAAGATGCTGATGCTAGGGAGAGTGGAAGGCAAAAGGAAGAGGGGCCGACCAAGGGCAAGGTGCGTGGATGACATTCTAGAGGTGACGGACTCGTCCCTGTGGGAGCTGGGGGTGTTGACGACCAACAGGAAGCTCTGGCGTGGGCTGGTCCATGAAGTCACGAAGAGTCGGAAGCGACTAAACGAATAAACAACAACAACAACATTTATATACCTGTCCTGGATTGAAATGATAGATAGATAGATAGATAGATAGATAGATAGATAGATAGATAGATAGATAGATAGATAGATAGATAGATGGATGGATGATAGGAGTATCCAAGAAAGGATATCCTGCTTTGTGTAAGTACTGGTCCTCCTACGAGGTAGATTATAATATTGTCCTATGTTCCTCACTTTCCAAAGCAATGATACATTCTTGAAGAATATAATGTGCTTTAGCTTTCTTGGGATAAAAGAAAAATGTGACATATGATGGCATGATAAAATGACTTCATGTTGCCCACATTTCCAACACAAATTTGAAGTACCTTTATACATTCTAGACAATTTTTCTGGAGTCATATACCAATAGTACATCATTTTATGAAAATTCTCTTTTAAGTTATAACAAAATGTAAACTTCAATCTTCTTAACCACATATATTCCCACTGTTTCATCAGTAGGTTCTGTCCAAAGTTCTTAGCCCATTTTATCAGAGTCCTTCACTTGTTCTTCCATTTCAAATTTCAATAAAAGTTTATACATTTTAGCGATTACATGTTCATCATTTATACATATTTCAAGTTCAAATTCTGTCTTCTGCTGCTCAATTCCAAATGTCCCATTATCTACCTTAAATCTTTCTCTTAATTATGCATATGAAAATCATTGAAAACTAAATCTCTCTGTAGCCAGTTGCTCTCTTGATTTCATGTTATATTCTCTATGCTCTTGTTCTCTTGATAAGTTAACCATTTTTCTTTACCTATTCTTTCCTATAAAATGCTTATTGTGCTGAGACCCATAAAGGCATTTTCGGGCACAGTCTGGGTTTATATCTGCTCCATATTCTCAATATGGCACTTGTAATATAATGTTTCTTAAAACCTACATTAACCTTAACTTTATTGTACCATACCCGATTCCTCATTCTGAGACTTCAAGAAAACACTACATACAAGCTGATCAAAAGCTCATGAATCAATGGCACTACATTTTTTCTATCTCTTTGATTTTCTCTGCTTGCCTGGAAAATAGTGCAGTAGGGTTAGAACATGGAGTCAGTATCCAAGGCCATATAATCCATGTCCCTTAATAATAGAAAGGCCCTCTAAAACAGAAGGCCATATTTCCAGTGCTTAGATTGAACCCTGTTCCTGAATTGTAGCTAAACTTTGTATCTCTTACCTGCAGGAGTATCCTTGGTTTTCCTCTAGGTCCAGCTAAACCAATACGTTCATGATATGATTTTGATATATAAAGCTAGTATATTTGTTTCCCATGAATCCAAGTTCCCAAGAACTTTAAATATAATTAATAGTAAGATGTGAAGACATTCAGACCATTAGAAGGTTTCATGTCCAATCATGTCCAATGGATTCATTTCTCAGGTATTCAGCAAAATGCTTCAAAAAGCATAATACTTAGCTTTATCTTCCATCTTCAGTTCCACTATCTTTAAGTTGAAGATAGCTCTGCAAAGCCTTGTAAGGGGAATATACTCCAATTCCCTCCCTGTTTAATTACTTCTACTTCTACCTTTTTTGTGTCGTTATATTTGCTACAGAGTGGAATCAAAACTATAACCCAGCCCAATGAACATCTGAGAGTCTCTTGTGGCCTTCAGGGGCCCTGCCCCACAAGTTGCCGGGTGTGAGGCCCTGTTCTTCAAGTTGGGTTCCCGACAACAGCTGGGAATATTGCTACCGTACCAGCCCCCCTGCTGCGTAGCAACCTCCCTGCCTGAGCTGCTGGAGGCCGTCTCGGGGCTGGCGGTGGAGTTCCCCAAACTTATGGTTCTGGGGGACTTCAATCTGCCTTCCCTGGGGCATGCCTCGGAGGCAGCTCAGGAGTTCATGGCTACCATGGCAGCCATGGGCCTGTCCCAGATCATTCGGGACCCGACTTGAGACTGTCATGAGTAAGGATGGCGAGCAGCGGGCTCCCATCCAGACTGTTAAGCGCATGCATAGCACTGAGGAATTGGGCAGCCATTCAAAGAGACACAGATCGGGACTGCCTTAACCTTTGGGTTTTATATGTCTGGGTTTTTCCCACGCTTCTTCAGTTTGTTAGGATTCCTGTTATGTACTAGCAATAAAGCATTAGAGACCAGTTCCTTGTCTCAGCGTGTTTCCTGGTTGTTAGGACATCAATCCTAACAAACTCCTACTCCCATCAAAAGAGGGAGGAACAAGAAATTAAGGAGAGACGTTGGAAATGTCTTCAGAAAACCAAGAAATGCGGCTCGCCATCCAACAATTGGCAGCAGCCCTGCAACAACACCAACAACAAGTAGATCTCCAGATCAACACATTACAAGCTGCCATGCTACAGCAGTTACAACAACCAGTTCCGATTAACCCACAACCGGCGCCAGCAGCAGCAGCAGCAGCAGCAGCTCCGCCAGTAGTCTTGAGATCCCAGGGCAGTCTCCCAGAGATGTTTGGAGGAGAAGCAGGACAGTTGAGAACATTTCTCACACAGTGCACTATGTTTTTCGACAGCAGACCGGCAGAGTTTCCCACAGACAGAACCAGAGTCACCTTCATCCTAAGCCTGCTAAAGGGACCAGCAGCCAAATGGGCTATTCCCATGGTGGAGAACAACGACCCGATTCTCAACAACTACCAGAACTTTTTGGCAGGGTTCCAAGCACACTTTGACGACCCGATCAGAGAGGCCACAGCCAGCCGGGAAATTCGGAAGCTCAAGCAAGGTAACAAGAGGGTGGGAATCTACATTGCTGATTTCAAGTTGTTAGCAGGAGATCTGGACTGGAATGAGAGTGCATTAAAAGACCAATTCAAACAGGGGCTGGATGAGGAAATTAAGAATGAATTAGTGCGCCAGGGAACACCAGCTACCCTAGAAGCCTTATATCAGTTATTGGTAGTCATAGATGCCAGACTAGAAGAGCTCAGGCAGATGCAGCCGGGGAGAAACAGGACCCTCAGAGCATTTCCAGGATTTCCAGCTCTCTCCGTAGCATCCACTCACTCAGCACAAGAGGAGCCAATGCAGATTGGGGCAAGCAGGAGACTGATTTCCGAGGCTGAGAGGCAGAGAAGGAGAGAGAGAGCCCTTTGTTTCTACTGCGGAGCCCAGGGGCACATGGTGAGAGCTTGCCCAGCGAGAGGCCAAGCAACTTCAGTAAGACCCCCAAGGCAAGCAGCTGAAACAGGAACCATCTCCGCCTCTCTTTCCAACCAGGGAAACTCCATCGGTCTCCCTCCACAGAGCTCAGCAGGGAGACCATCAATCAATTAAAGAGGGCTCATTCCGAGGATGCCAGGCAAGCCTTTTACTACTTACCCGTAATCATGCATGTCAGCCCAGAGCACCAGGTCAAGCTAGAGGCCATTGTGGATTCCGGAGCTTCAACCAATTTTATTGATGTGCAGACCATACAAGACTTCAACATCCCGACCAGAGAATTGTCATGCCCCATAGAAGTGGAGACCATTGACAGCCAGCCCCTCAAGGCAGGGCTGATTAGAAGACTCACAGAACCAGTGCAACTGACAATGGGAGACCACACTGAGTGGATCCAGCTTTATGTTACTGCATCACTTAATGTGCCGGTAATCCTAGGCACGCCTTGGCTGAGGATCCACAACCCGTTGCTGAACTGGACTACAGGAGCAATCTCCTTCCCAGCTAAGGAATGCCTGCACCACAAGGTTCAAGCCACTCCATGCTCTCCAGCAACCAACGCAGTCACGGTAGCAGGGGGGGTCCAGTTGCCAGCCAAGTATGCAGATTTTGCAGATGTTTTCAGCGAACAAGAGGCCACAGCACTACCCCCCCCATAGGAACTGTGACTGCACCATTGAGTTGATACCGGGAGCCAGGGTTCCAGCAAGGAAACAATATCCCATGTCTCCCAAGGAACTAGCCACCTTAAAAGATTACTTGGACTCCAATCTCCAAAAGGATTCATCCGACCATCTACTTCCCCAGCGTCTGCTCCTACCTTCTTCATACCAAAGAAGCCTGACCCGTTGGCACCGCAGCCCTCCACCTCGGGCTTACATTTCCCAGGGGGGAGGGGGGATGACTTTTCTAATTATCTAGCTATTTCCCAACAGCAGCCACCTGGGCCAGAAGCGTTATCAGACCTGGAGAGCAGCACTGATTCGCCCTTGGAGGAGTTTTCCTTTGAAGACTTTCCATCGTTGCCCAGTTCCCATGGGACCTTAGAAGCAGACGGCAAATCTTATCAAGACTCTGGAGGGGAGGGGGCTGAAATGGAATGTGAATCTGGAGGGGAGGGTGATGTCATGAGTAAGGATGGTGAGCAGGGGGCTCCCATCCAGACTGTTAAGCGCATGCGTAGCACTGAGGAATTGGGCAGCCATTCAAAGAGACACAGATCGGGACCGCCTTAACCTTTGGGTTTTATATGTCTGGGTTTTTCCCACGCTTCTTCAGTTTGTTAGGATTCCTGTTATGTGCTAGCAATAAAGCATTAGAGACCAGTTCCTTGTCTCAGCGTGTTTCCTGGTTGTTAGGACAGAGACAGTGGTCTCACTCCAGACTTGGTCTTCTTGTCGGAGCAGTGGCAATGTGAACTGAGGGGAGAGCTGCAGCTATCCCCATTATCATGATTAGGTCATGCCCTGGTGGCCCTGAGATTCTCTTATGCCGCTCCCCTCCACAGGGAGGCAGGACCCATTCGATTGGTCTGCTCCTGGTGACTGATGGACCCAGTGAGGTTTCAGAGGGAGCTGGGGGAGGTGCCTAGGGATCTGCTGCACGGTCCAGCGGAGACCCTGGCTGCTGCCTGGAACAGGGAAGTGGCCGGGGCCTTGGACAGGATCACACCTGTGTGGCCTCTCTTGCCTCATCCAACCCAACACTCCCCGTGGTTCACGGAGGAGCTGAGAGTTTTGAAGAGGCTTAAGAGATGCCTAGAGCACCACTGGAGAAAGACAAAGACCAAATCCGACCGAACACAAGCTAGGGCCGCTATTAAGGCCTACCTTGTGGCAGTAAGAGTGGCAAAATGGCAGTATTTCTCCACTCTTATTGCATCCACAGATTGCCGTCCGACGGTCCTGTTTAAGATCACATATACCCTTTTGGGGAAGGTGGGCCCAGTGACCCACCTACAGGGCCGTGCGGAAGAGTTTTCTGAGCATCTGCAGGATAAAATCACTCGGATCCGATCTAAGTTGGACTCCATGCATGAAGCAGGGTCTGTGGAGATACCGAGGGAATGTTTTAGCCTTGTTATCTGGGAGCAGTTTGATCTGGTTGGACCCGAAGAAGTGGACAGGATCCTCCAGATTGTGAATGCCACCACCTGTTATTTAGAGCCATGCCCCTCCTGGCTGGTGAAGGCAGCTCGGGAGGTGACGTGTGGTTGGGTCCAAGCGATGGTAAATACATCCTTGAGTGAGGGGGTGTTCCCGGTTGCCTTTAAGGAGTGCACCCCCTCCTCAAGAAGCCATCTCTGGACCCAACTGTGCTGGACAATTTTCGTCCAGTCTCCCACCTCCCCTTTTTAGGGAAGGTGGTTGAGAAGGTGGTGGCGCTGCAGCTCCAGAGGGTCCTGGAGGAAATGGATTATCTGGACCCCTTTCAGTCAGGTTTCAGGCCAGGATATGGGGCAGAAACTGCATTGGTTGCACTTATGGATGATCTCTGGCAGGAGCAGGATGGAGGCAGTGCATCCATCCTTGCTCTCCTTGACCTCTCAGCGGCTTTCGATACCATCAACCATGGTATCCTTTTGGGATGGCTCAGGGAGTTGGGGGTGGGCGGCGTAGTTCTGCACTGGTTCACCTCCTTCCTCCAGGGCCAGTCCCAGTTGGTGGTGATAGGAGAGGAGAGATCTGACCCTCGACCCCTCCATTGTGCCACAGGGTTCAGTTCTCTCTCCTCTCTTGTTTAACATCTACATGAAACCACTGAGTGAGATCATCCGTCACCACAGGTTGAGGTACCAAATTGGCTGATGATACCCAATTATACATCTCTATCCTGGGAGAGGTAAGTGATGCAGTGACTGCCCTTTCTCAGTGCCTGGGGGCTGTGGGGGTCTGGATGGGGAACAACAGGCTTCAACTGAACCCTGGTAAGACAGAGTGGCTGTGGGTTGATGGGGCTTCATCTTCCGGGAAACTGTCATCTTTAGTTCTGGATGGGGTGGCACTGCCCCAGACAGACTCAGTGCATAATCTGGGGGTTCTCCTGGACTCACGACTCCTGCTCAAAGAGCAGGTGGCAGTTGTGGCCAGGAGGGCCTTTGCACAACTTCAGGTTGTGTGCCAGTTACGCCCATTCCTGGATCGTGGAGCCCTCCGAACAGTCACTCATGCCCTGGTTATCTCCCATATAGACTACTGCAATGTGGTCTACATGGGGCTACCCCTGAAGAGTATCCAGAAGCTTCAGCTGGTCCAAAATGCAGCCGCACGGGCTATTTTTGGTGCACCTAGGTGGGCACATATAACATCGTTGCTGCGCAAGCTGCACTGGGTGCCAGTTTGCTTCCAGGTCCAATTCAAGGTGTTGGTTATTACCTTTAAAGCCCTATATGGCACGGGGCCAGGTTACCTGAGGGACCATCTCATCCCCATTACATCGGCCCGCCCCACCCGGTCATCCAGAGAGGGCATGTTACGGACCCCATCCATAAGAGAATTTCATCTGGTGGGGTCCAGGAAGCTGGCCTTCTCTGTGGTGTCCCCCGCTTTCTGGAATATCTTGCCCCCGGAGGTGAGGCAGGCCCCTTCTCTCCTGACCTTCTGGAAGGCCCTGAAGACCTGGTTTTGCCGTCTCGCCTGGGGCAGGAAAGTGAATAGCCATTCTTGGGGATGGCTCGCACCCTAGAGTCCCTCCCACCAGCCTGGATTTTACATTTCTCTTGGATTTTATTTATTTATTGTGTTTTATTATAATTGTTTTATGTGATTTTAATGTTTATGTTTTATGTGGGATTTTATTGTAAACAGCCCAGAGTCCCTCTTCTTGGGGAGATAGGTGGTGGCTAAATATGAGTAATAAATAAATAAATAAATAAATTTAATAGAACCACCAACACCTCTGCCACATCCTCTGAAATCTTATATTTTCGAGATAATCAGTTAATCTTAGAAGTTAAAGAAAGTGACAGAAGATTTGTCCACAACCTCTGAGTAAAGATGTGCAAAATTTAGTGATTTGGGAATAGAATATTTTGGAGCCTACTGGAGTGCTCTGTTCCTCCTCTGAACCATTCTGAGTCAGTTCAACAATTTCTGGAATTAAATCCCCCAATATGGTTCCAGTTAGGGGGAATTACTTCTTGAAACTGCTGAACTTCCCTGGAGTTGCAGGGCCCAGAGGAGATTCAATAGGGTCCAGAGAAGGGAGAGAATATTCCACAGTTCCCTAGAATATTTTGTTTCCAAATTGCCAAATATTCTTCATATCTACACAGAAGCTGCAAAGTAGTATAGAATGAAACAGTGGGACTGATGACTGAAACATCTCTTAAAGACAATAGAACATCAATTACAAAGGAACTTCGAAAGTGCTAATACTACTCATCAGACTACAAGGCTTCAGTAATTATCTTTACAGCCATAAATGATTTAGAATCTCAGTAAAGAAAGTACCTCTCCAGTATACATATATCTGCAAGGGTGGCTCTCCTCGATGGCTTAGGAAGAGAGAGATACAGTATGTGGGAATGCAGGACAGAGCCTTCACTGAGAAAGTCAACTTGGCTTCGGGATGCCATGCTGCCACTAATATTATCTGCCTTCAGTGCCAGGTTAAGGATTGGCTTTGCACTTGTGCATACAAAATTCAACAACCATAGATTTGCTATGTCATATTGTTGCTCATGTAAATCTGTTTCTCTCTGCTCTTGTATTATGGTCATTTCTGTTCTGAACTTTTTAAAAAATTGGCACTTTATTTCATTTGTTTTATATTATATATTTCATGGATTGTAACCCACTCTGAGATTCTTAGGATAGCCGATGGACTATAAATACTTTAAATCATAAATACCTAAAATAAATCTCTCTTTAAATCATCCATAATTTCCTCTGCTTGTTGGAAATATTATTGATCATACTCTCAAGGTATCAGGAATGTGTCATATTAAGAACAGCTGCTTTATCTTATTTTCTTTGATTTTCTTTGATTTCAATGAAACTGCACTTTCTCTTTTTTCTCAGATAAATTAACCCTTCTCCTTGAGTGGGTTCAATATCTTATTTTGCATAGTATAATGACTAATATCAGTATATGCGGTTAACCAAGCCAGAAACAAGAATAAATTAATTTAATATCTTAAAGGAAACTAATCCAGTTCTCTTTACTATTTATATTAATGTGTTTATATGTTTGAAGCTAGAATTCTCTACTTCTTAGCTAGGAATAAGCCTCATTTAATGCAATCTTATATAGGCTTGTACTATAATATACTGTATATACAGTATTTTAGAATAATATGAGAATAAAATGCAAAAAAAACCCCACAAAGAAATAGTACAACACAATTATTATATTAGCCATGATAGCAACTGTAAAAGTGGTAGCAGTAGTTTAAAGCTAATTTTAATTTCAGGTTGTTGAATGAACCAATACAATTCTCTTGGAAGTTGCAGTCTTATTTTCTAAGAGATTAAAGGAATTTAAATTAGCACAAAGTATATAATTATGCCAGTGATTATAATTAAAGAAAACTGATGTAATTAGAGCTAGTAAAGAAAAGTTCAAGCTGCAAAAACATACCTTATAAAATCCTCATTAGTTGAATAATTTTTTTTTTTTTGCTACAGTTACCTCATCTAAAAGAGATGGCAATACAATATCTCAAACAGATTTAGCAACAAAGGGGCGTGAGATTTAAGATTGTTCTTAAAAGCTATTATGCTCTCTGAAGACTCTCATAAATAAGGAGCTTTCATAGAATCAAAGAATGAAAGGGCTGGAAGGGAACTTGACAATTATTTAGTCCAACCTCATGCCCACTGCAGAAACCCACTACCACAGCATCCCAGACAGACGGCCATCTAGCCTCTGTTTAAATGCCTGTGGTGAGGAAGAATCTACCCTTTCCCAAGGTAATCGGCAGTGCTTCAGAATGTGGCTGACTGTTCTGTTCTAGGCCTCCCCTCCTTGTCGTGATCCCAAGTAGAGAATATATAGTCTACCCTGTGCTTCCCAGTGCATACATACATAAAAACACACAAAGATACAACACCAAGGAACTACAAGAAGACACACATGCCTCATGTTACTTTTATACACAGAAGACAATACAGACACATTCTATGGCCACTATTCATAAAGGAATTGACAAGAATTCCAGAAGCCACATTTTGTATGCCTTTCCTGCTTTGCTTCCTGCTTTTGTCTTCCATTTCCATCCAGTTCTTTAAATCTGATATACATAATAAAGACTTGAATTCTTATTGAATCAGCATGGTCACGCTGAAACAATTTTAACTTTAGCACACATATCTCCCTGCTTGCCTAAACTGCTGAAGAGAAGACGTTTGCTTTTTTCCTTCTATCTAGAATAAAGAAGATGGAGAAGCATATGCAAATGCTCCCAAGAGGGTGGGCAGATGCAAGGGGGCTGGGGAGGAGGATTTTGGAGCCTACCCCCTTATGGGAGCCAGAGAGGCTAGGCATGCATGTTCAAACATGCCCTGTTACACAGGTTATTCACAAGTCATCTTCACTATTCTGCCCACCAGCAAGCACTCATAGGGAAAAAAATTGGCACAATAATTGTAGTTTTAGAGGCTATGCATCAGGAATACATAACCTGGCACATAGTGAAGTTTGTGGCCAATTCCCATCAACCCATCTCCATGATGAAGAGTAAGAAATTGTATGAGCTGTGGTCCAAAACATCTGGAGGAGCACAAACTGCTATTCAAACTGATAGGAATATGACTTTTACTGCTAGTTTAAGTGTATTTTAGATTTAAACCACAGTAACTCATTGGTGGTTTATAAGTAATTACCCATTATTTAACGTCTAAACTGGTCACCTCTACACATGGCATTTGCACATTCCTGGACTGTTGTTGTTTTTTCCTTTGTGATCCCATACCATTTGGCAAAAGAGCCAATTTAATTCTACAACTTTGAGGAGTAAAAATATTGGTGCCTAGACAAGTACAACAATTGCAAATTATCAGGAAACCAGGCATATTTGGAATAAGGTCAGGTATACTAAATCAAAACCAAAACCAAACAAACCATGTTGTGGCTTGGTCATGGTTTAAATTGGAATGAAACACTACATGTGCATCTTAATCGTAACATTTATGTTTTCTATGTTCTCTCAGCAACTTTTATTTAGGATTTAAATACCAAAATAATGATCTTAGCAACATCTTAGCAACCGGGGTGGTAGCAATCACTGCGTGAGAGTTGGGCGGCTATATAAATTTGTAATAAATAAATAAAATCCAACAGTTGTTATATAAACAAAAAATAAAAAGCAAAATCCAACAGCACTGGCCAGTCTTCAAGGATTACCAACTTCTTGAGTACATGTTTTAAGGTGTGTGGCTCTGTAGACACTTAATATCAGCCATTGGCCTCATTCACTGGTTTACTTTTGGCCTGCTTACAGAGCCATGTGGTTCATTTACACTGTTCCTCCAGTAAAGTGTTGAGTTTTTCCTACTAACAGATTAAGCTGCTGTTGTACCTAGTCATTTTGGCCGGGTGAAAAGGTTGCAATTGATTGTCTCCTCGCACATGCTTCATGCAAATTGCATGGGGGGAGGAAACCTGCCGGACTTGTTCTTACTTCCTCTTTTTTTCTCTCTGCCGGCAATGTAGCCAAGCAAGGCTTGCTCCAAGGGAGCTAAGTCCTTTAAATATGTTTTGTTTTTGTTTTGCTTTCTGTAAATAAATTATTTTTATAGAAATGCTTGGTGTGTGACTTTTTTTACCTCTCCTGGGCTAAAGGCTTTCCCAGCATCTGCCAACATAAAGTAGATCCTTCCTAGTGACAGATCTTCAAATGCTCCATGGCTTGTGATAATGAAAAGCATGAGTTTCAAATCAAGGCATCAAAAGAATTACTTTCTTAGGGAGCTCTTTGGGGGTGTCCTTTTAAGTTACACAGAAAGCATATTTTTAAAAGTAAAAAAAGTTCCATTTTCCATTTTTTATGAACTGATGAATAGTGTCATATACCGTATGATACAAGCACAGATAATAGCTTTCTCTTCCAGCTAATAGTTCATCCAGATTAATAACATTTGTGGACAATCTCACAGCTTAACATTCAAAGAGAATTTCATTTTTTCACATTTTTTTTATGAAGAGAACATATCCTATATTTGTGTCTAGTTCTAAAGCAGCTTCTTCCATTTCATACTCTTTAGATGTACTGACCCACAATTCCAAACTCATTTACACAATGGGTAGGAATTCTGTAAGCTGCAGGTCCAATATATTGAAGGGCATGGTAAAAACTAAAAGAATTCTTGGCATTCCTTCTGATTTTAGTTTATCTTAGTGCATACATGAATCAATAAATAACCACATGAAATATGCTATACCTATTTTAGAGTTAACCAGTCTGGGATGCAAAAATCCATATAATGGCAGCAAAGAGATACAGAAAACTTTTTGCTCCCATCTAGTGATTCTCTGGAATTAATGTGATGAATTCCAAGCAAACACCAAGTATTGAAAAATTCCAGTCAAATAACTACTATCTGAAAAATGTCACCTTCACCAAATCAAAAACATAGAATTATAAGGGCCAGTTTAGATCATGAGATCAAACCCTGACTCTGTGCAGGAATCCAAAATAAAATATCCTAGGCCAATGGTTGTCTAGCCCCCGCCTGAGTATATCTGGCATAGGGAAACCCATTATCTCTTTGGATAATTAGTTCCACTGCTGAACTATACCTACTGTTAAGAAAGTTTTTTGTTAACACTCAATGATGTTCTTGTAATTCAAATACATTATTCCATGCCCTGCATTCTTAAACATAATGACTAGTTCTTGACTGGAGGCTGATTCCAAACTTATCTGCCCAAACTCAATATCAGTACTTCTGCTTCCTTGCAAGTTACCTCTCTCTTCCTCAAAGTCTGTTTTAAAACATATTATAAATCCTACAACAACAAATCAAACACTTATCTAGTCCAACAATTAGTATTTAGAGAATTTGCAGGTACAATATTCTCCTTTATATCCTTTAAATTCAGATTAAAAAGAAGAAAGAAACAGGAAAAGGCCTGGATTTGTTCATTAAGAGGAAATGTAAGAACTGCCTTTAGCAAGAAACTGAAGCTCTGGAGATAATAAATTAATCAGTAATAAGATATGTGTCGTGTTCACTGTTTCAATGTACAGTATACATCGTAATGTTTCACATGCCATGGCACTGACGCACGTTTCTGTTTGGGAGGGAGCTGCTGTGAAACCTTGTACCAAGCTCTGTATCTGTATTCATTACAATGGAATGTGTTTGGGTTATGTTCTCTGTTCAAGGACTTTTCCCGCAGACCATCAGAAGCCGTTAGGAGCACCTGGGATTGTGAACTTGAGAAGATTCTACAGGGGGAGGGATTTCATTTGCACCCAGGGTTTTTAGTTTGTATTTGGCGCACTTTCATCATTCTCAGCTTTCTTTGTGATCCTGCACACTATTCTTTAATAAATCCGATATCTTTGAATTCCTGCTCATGAGTCTGATAGTGTTTTAGAATAGGCAACCATTACATAAAGATGAGAAATCCCAAAGTGGTACTGTTAGCTCCTACCAAGATTAGTGTCTTGCAAGGGAAAATAGTTAACGATGGCCGAGTCTAAGCTCACGACCGGGGGACTTGAGGAGACGGCTAGCTTGATGCCCGAGTCGATGGTCAAGAGTGGAGAACTGAGCCTCACCCCAGAACCTTCAGATTTCTGGGATGAATCAAGTTCCAGTCCTGAAGTGGAGGAATCTGACAATGGGGGAGAACCAGAGCAACCGGCACCCAGCGAATCACTTGCAGAATTGATCACCTGAGATGAAGTGGGAGAACCCCAGCCAGGGACGTCCTGGGTGTCCTGGAAGTATCGGTTCCCGCTAACCCCAGACAAAGAATCTACTACGGTGTCCATAGAGAAAAAGCCGAACACGCGATGGAGAGAGGGCTCTCAAAACCCTGAGAGACTAAGAGGGGTGGAAGCCAAAATAGAATTGATAGAGTACATGTTAAGAAACCTGTCTCTATCACTGGAGGGGCAGGAGAGACACGGAGGAGATCCCAGCTTCCTGCAACCATCCCCCATCCTCCCATCTGGGCTGCCGGTGGAGCGGGGCTGGAGACGGCTCCAGGACGAATCTCCACCCCACAGGGCTCGATCACCAGTATCCCCACCCCAAAGAGGGAAGCTAGTGTAACCTGGGGCCCAACCACTCAAGTAGCTGCCGATTCTGCTCCAACCGGAGTGGGGGTGAGAGACTTTTCTGTCAAGTTTGATGGGGATCCAACAAACTTATATTTCTTTTTAACTAATGCTAAAAGTTACATGAGGCAGTTTGGAGCATACTTCCCTTCCAAAGAGGCTAAGATAACTGCCATTGCCACCAAGTTGAAGGGTCGAGCGGCTGACTGGTATGTTCAATTAAGTGATGCTGACTCCCCTGCACTTAATTATTTCGATGAATTCATGTGGGTGTTAAAGCTGCATTTTGAGGATCCTCTAGCCAAGGCAAGAGCTAAGCAGGCACTGAAGGATCTTACCCAGGGCCAGATGTCTGTAGCTGATTACGCCCTAGAGTTTAAGGCTCTAGCTGGGAAAATCCCCGACCGATCTCAGTCAACCTTAATAGAACGGTTTAAAGAGGGACTCAACTGGGACGTCCTATGGTGGGCGTTGTGTAGAGACAACCCAGAGTCATTGTACAAATGGATCTGTCTGGCAGGCAAGGCTGAGCATGCTCAGCATACCTTCATGCATGCTAGAAGATCTGAAAGACCACCCACCACCATGAGGGGACCCCGAAGTGCTGCAACTGCTGCCCGGCCAAGCTATAGAGCCTGGGATGAGAAGAGAAATAGGCGCTATGTGAGGGGCCAGTGTCTCTGATGTGGAAAGGAAGGGCATCAAGCAGCTGATTGCCCAAAAGTCAAGGCTGGAGATCGAGTGGGGAAGCTGCTGGCCAAATTGCCACCCCCCCTCATGGCGGATGACAGCAGCCAAGGGTGCAGCCAACACTGAGGAAGTATTCTACTTCTCGGGAGAGGCTGAAGATGACTCTAAGGAGCCGGCGGGAAACACCAGCCACCCGCCATGAAGAGTGCCTGCGGGCAGGTGGAGGAGGATGGGCGTGAAGATGCTATGGTGAGTGCTGACTGTCCCACTTTAGCAGTAAAAGTGAAATTGGGCTCCCACACAAAAACTGCTTTAGGTCTGGGCTTTAGTTGACTCTGGGTGTCCCAAGTGTTTAATTCACCCTGATCTGGTTGCTGCTTTGGACCTGCCTAGCTTTCCCCTCCAGCAGCCTTTGATCTTCACTCAGTTGGATGGTTCAATGGCGGGGGGTGGGGGCGGCAACCCATTTCACTGGAACTGTCACAATGCAAATGGGCAGCCATCATGAGACTTTGAAATTCGTTGTAGCACCTGTTGGCAATCCCTTGGTAATTCTGGGGATCCCCTGGTTGACCTATCGAAACCCCTATATAAACTGGGAACACAGAACTGTGACTTTTAGAGATGGGTTTTACCAAGCTCCTACAGTGGAGAGAGCTGCACGTGCGGGGGTTGGAAGGGCTGCAATCGCCACACCGTGCCCTAACTTAACACCTTTAGAAGGCTTGCCCAATTGATACCAAGACTTTGCAGATGTATTTGGAGAAATGGAAGCAGATCAGCTAGCCCCCCACCGGAAAACTGACTGTGCAATAGAGTTGGTTCCCAATGCTCAATTGCCCAAGCCAAAAATCTATCCAATGACTCAGAAGGAGCTTGAGGCATTACAAGACTTTATTGACAAACATCTGTCAAGGGGATTTATTGAACCTGCTAATTCCCCAGTTGGGGCTCCTGTGCTATTCCAGGAAAAGAAAGATGGCACGCTTCGACTTTGTACGGACTATCGAGGGTTAAATTCCATCTCAATTCTCAACAAGTACCCTCTTCCGCTCATGAAGGATATGTTAGCTCACTTGTCTAAGGGCAAGATTTCCTCCAAGCTCGATCTTCGCAAAGCCTATTTCCGCATCTGCATATGAGCTGGGGATGAGTGGAAAACTGCTTTTAATTGCCCACTAGGATCGTTTCAGTACAAAGTCCTTCCTTTTGGGTTAGCAGGGGCACCCGGAATCTTCATGTAGTTGATTAATGAAGCTTTACATGCTCATTTGTTTAAAGGGGTCCTGGTTTACTTAGATGATGTTCTCATTTACACGGAAATCGAGGAGGAACACGAACACCTTCTCAAACAGGTGTTATGCAAGCTTAGAGATGCCAAACTCTATGCCAAACTTACCAAATGTGAATTTCACAAGACCCAACTTGACTATCTGGGCTATCGGGTGTCTGACAAGAGCATTGAAATGGACCCTGAAAAAATTCAGGCGATTCTAAGTTGGGAACTTCCCCGCACCCGGAGGCAATTGCAAAGCTTCCTAGGGTTCAGTAATTATTATTGCCAATTTATCCAGGGGTTTGCTGAGATTGCCTTGCCCCTCACCGATTTACTCCATACTAAGGGCTTGGGGGAGACACGCAAGGTAAAACACCTTGGAGCTGTGCTGAATTGGACACCTGAATGCCAGGCAGCATTTGAAAAACTGAAATCCCTTTTCACTGCTGAGCCTATTCTACAGCACCCCGATCCCAAATGCCCCTTTGTGGTCCAAGTTGATGCCTCTAACTCCTCAGCTGGGGCTATTTTGTTACAGAGGGATTCTGAAAATCATTTAAAACCTTGCACTTATCTGTCCAGGAAATTTTCTGAAACTGAATGCCATTGGCATGTTTGGGAAAAGGAGGCGTTTGCTGTAAAAGCCGCTTTAGAAACCTGGCGTCACGTCCTTGAAGGCGCTAAATGCCCTTTCGAGGTTTGGACCGATCACAGGAATTTGGAGGCCCTCCACACCCTCTGGTGTCTCAGTCCTAAACAAATTCGCTGGGTTCAGTTTTTCAGTCATTTCAACTTCCAGATAAAATTTATCCCAGGAAAGAAAAACTTTCTGGCAGATGCTTTGTCATGTTTACCTCAGGACTTTGACCAGGGGGCAGATGTGATTAGGACTGTTCTCACTGAGCCACAACTGGGCTTGGTTGCTGTCACTCAGAGCCAGACCCGTACACGGGCAACCCCGCTCCCAGCTCAGTCTGAAAAGCAGAAAGTGCAAGTGCTTTCTCAGTTACAGAGGGACTTTATCCAAGCACTGAAATCTGACACTTGGTTGCTAGCTAATAGAGACAATGTTTCTTTTGAAAACGGTCTGGCGTGGGTGGACCACCGCCTTTATGTGCCTGAAACTTTAAGAGCTGATGTTTTGCAGCATTCCCATGATGATAAACTTGCTGGACACTTTGGTTTTGTAAAAACCCTACATTTGGTTCGCCGCCAATTTTGGTGGCCAACATTGAGACGTGATGTAAAAGATTATGTTGCTTCCTGTCCTGTTTGTGCCATGTCAAAATGGAAAGGAGGGAAACCACAGGGGCTTTTACAGCCAGTGGCCAGTCCTACCCGTCCTTGGGACGAGATTTCTATGGATTTTATTGTGGATCTTCCTCCCAGTCAAAAGAAAACTGTCATTTGGGTTGTAAAAGATTTTTTCTCCAAGCAAGCGCATTTCATTCCCTGTGCCTCCCTCCCATCAACCCCACAGCTGGCACGCCTATTTCTCCTCCATATCTACCGCCTCCACGGTAGCCCTTCCCATTTGGTCAGTGACCGCAGGACACAGTTTACTTCCCAGTTTTGGAAATCATTTTTAAAATTGATTGGCACCAAACAATCGCTGTCCACTTCTTCCCATCCTGAGACTGATGGTTCTACTGAGATTTTGAACTCCACTCTTGAACAATTTCTTAGAGCATACATTAACTACCATCAGAACGATTGGGTGGAGTTATTACCTTTTGCTGAAGTGGCTTACAACAATGCTGTCCATCAAAGTACTGGACAAATCCCTTTTCTTGTGGTTTCTGGTCACGACTTTGTTCCCATCCCCAAACTGCCACAGCCCCCTTCCCAAACATGTTCTGCATTGGACTGGGCTGTTAAGCTATCTGATTCCTGGCCGGTGATTCAACGAGCTTTGGCTGATGCCCAAGCTGCTTACAAGGTCCAAGCCAATAAGCATCGTTCCTTACAACACGACTTCAAGGTTGGGGATTAGGTGTATCTCTCTACTAAATTTATCAAGTCACCACGACCCTCTAAAAAACTCGCTCCCAAGTTCATTGGTCCTTTCCCTATTGTTGATCTTATCAATCCAGTTACTGTTAAATTGGACCTGCCTCACAATTTGAAATGCTTGCACCCTGTTTTCCATTGCAGCTTGCTTAAGCCTATGCACCACTCCTCATGCTGGCATCCTCAACCTCCTCTTCCTGCTCCAATCATGATTGACGGCCAACAACACTTTGAAGTCAAGGATATCATTGATTCTCTCAAGCTTCGAGGCACCCTTCAGTATCTGGTCCGATGGAAACACTTTCGTCATCCTGAATGGGTGTCTGCCCATCATGTTAGTGCTCCTGATTTAGTTCACCATTTCCACCTTGCTTACCCTTTAAAGCCTGCTGCTTAGTCTTTCCTTTCTTTTGGGGGGGCAGTATGTCATGTTCACTGTTTCAATGTACAGTATACATCGTAATGTTTCACATGCCATGGCGCTGACACACGTTTCTGTTTGGGAGGGAGCTGCTGTGAAACCTTGTACCAAGCTCTGTATCTGTATTCATTACAATGGAATGTGTTTGGGTTATGTTCTCTGTTCAAGGACTTTTCCCGCAGACCATCAGAAACTGTTAGGAGCACCTGGGATTGTGAACTTGAGAAGATTCTACAGGGGGAGGGATTTCATTTGCACCCAGGGTTTTTAGTTTGTATTTGGCGTGCTTTCATCATTCTCAGCTTTCTTTGTGATCCTGCACACTATTCTTTAATAAATCCGATATCTTTGAATTCCTGCTCATGAGTCTGATAGTGTTTTAGAATAGGCAACCATTACAATATGTGTGATTGATTTGATCTTAAGCAATTAGAGTGTTTATCTACAATGAGACATTTCCATTGCACTGCTAAACCCCAGGCAAACTGCATGACAGCCCAGAATGAAAGAAAATACAACATACATTTGTAAGTTGTACTATGCCTTCAACATCTGTTTGCTTCTTCCTAGTCCTAATTGATTCTTGGGGGAAGAGGACTCACTTTATACCTCACAATTGAATATGATCACACAGCAAGAAGCATTTTTCACTGAGAACATACCTGGGAAATATTTGCCTTTGACTGAATTATGAAGACCTCATACCTATATTGTTATTTAGAAATCTCCTACTTCTTTGAACTGCTTGCCTGATTTCCAGGCTAAAGCACAACAGTGTTTCTTAAGTTCTCACAGGCCTGTTTCTCTGAGCTTCAGTTGGACCCTGAATGTGCTTATCTGCCCTGATTTTGCCTTCATATGAAATGCCTTCATGCTACAGTCTCCACTTACATTCGTCTGGATACTTTAGAAGTCTTGGTTTTGAAGCAATTTCCAAATTGCTTTCTGTCATAAGTTTGAAAGTTATGGTTTGGGGATAGTTCTGAGTTTTGAGCTGCATTAACTGTTTAACTATTACAACAATGAAGAGCAGTATCAGAGCAGAATATAAAAGGCAAGCACTGCAATAAACCTATTTAGTGCTGGCAGACATAGATGGGATATATGAACAACCATAAGAGATGACTCATATTTTGTCTGAAAGAAGCTACTGGCAAAAAGAAAATCCTCACAGCAACATGGGAGGTTCACAGCACTTCAGCAGAACTTGTAAGCACACTGGCTTTGACTCAAGGGTCTTGATTCTTCACAGGAAATTCTATGTATGCACTGTATAAAGTCTTAGCTAGTAGCAGCCATCACACACACTACTAACAAGGAGAGTCTCCTGGCCTGAGAGCTTTAAATGCAGAGTACTGTGGCCAAAAGCTGTTTGTACGTGTAAATCTCTTCTGCCCAAACCTAGGCTGGAACCTATTATTTTACTTATTATTTGTTAGAAAATGCAGCATACATGTTCAGAGGATGCATGCAAGATCCATGTCCTGGCATGTTACCTTCACATGAGGTTTTGTACACATGATGAAGGGGTAGGGAGAAATGGGGTCCATGAAGCCTTAGGCTGATTCTGAATGCTGCGGATAATGTAGGATTAGTTTGTACCCTAATTGTACAGACTTCTTATAGTTGTTTGTGACTGAATACTTAAAATCCTTGATAGTAATTGTGGAAATGCATTTACTGTTGTTTGCTTATTTTATCAGAATTATACATTCAACTTTAAAAATTCTGTTCAAAAAGATAAAGAGGAAGCATGGTCAATCCACAAAGCCATTCTTAACTTCAATTTTATAGATAGAACATTTCTCTGCTCACTATACACTCACCCACCTACCAGTTAACTGAGCTGAATCTGACTCTTGGTCTAGTGGTTAAGGTGCTGGGCTAGAAACCAGGAGTCTGTGAGTTCTAGTCCTGCCTTAGGCATGAAAGCCGGCTGGGTGACCTTGGGCCAGTCACTCTCTCTCAGCCCAACTGCAATGTAGACTTGCCTCCTCATAGTGCACCCCGGGCAACATGACTTGTCATGGCTAAATAGTCTACACATCTGGCTGCTGGACCTCACAAGGATTTCCCAGCAAGAAAAAGCAGCATTAACACCGAACTGCTATGCCATACGATTAAAAAAAAAAAAAACCTAAATCACCCATTCTGAGCATGCTGTTGCTGATCCAGGAATTTCTTTGGGGTCTGCTAGTTTGGAGTATCTCTTGGAATTTGACAATTTGTAGATGTTATCAATCCCATCATAAATCCCTGTATGACACCTAAAAGCAAGTCTGGCACTTTTTAAAAAAAAAAAGTTTGTGAAACAGCTTAAAGCCTCGATCATTGTAAATCTTCTAAATTTATTTGGTGAAACTCATTCCTCTCATAAATGTCCAGTGCTAATTTTTTGAGATGTTGTCATAATTGGTGAGACCAAAATTAGTGTGGCAAACTGATAGTTTACAATTAAATTATGACTGGTAGTAAAAATCAGTTTTATAACAAGAACTGTATATAGTTCCATATGTTACAATATATTAGTTGTTCATTATTGTTGAAAAGTGTATTTCCTAGTGTAATTCTGGGCAGGGTTGGGAGAATTCAGGGATGTCCACAGGGATGGGGTCAAAAAAAAGTCATAATCATGCAACTGAAGTCCCAATCGAAGGGCTGTGCCTTTGATGACATGGTTGTGGCTGACAACTTGTCTTTTTTGATCCACCTGTGCACACCCCTGGGAGAATTTAATTTTATTTCATGTCAGATTATCAATTTCAGCCTAAAAAAATTTGTAAAAAGAACTTTGTAGGAAGATTCATCTCTATGTTTATGCATATTTATAAGAATAACATTTTTATTTGCAGCTTTCTATATTTTATTTATAATTAATTTTTAAAATGTAAATGGCTATTCATCTTTACAATATAACCCTGGGTGGCTCATAGCAATACATTTAAATACATATATACACATTTTTATAACATATAAATGCATTGGCTGCCAGTTGGCTTCCAAGTGCAATTCAAGGGTTACCTATAAAGCCCTGCATGGCATAGGGCCTGGATACCTGAGAGACTGATTATCTCCAATAGTTTCTTCCTGCCCAGTGCATTCCAGCAGAGTGGGTGCGCTCCAGGTCCCCTCCTTAAATATTGCCATCTTGTGGGGCCTAGGAAGCATGTCTTCTCTATTGCAGCCCCCACCCTGTGGAACATCATCCCCCCAGAGATAATGATGGCACCCTCTCTCCTGGGGTTCTGAAAAGCTTTGAAAACCTGGCTTTGGTCCCAGGCCTGGTTTGATATTTGTCATTATTTAATGGCCCCTGTTTTGTTTTGTGGGTTTTGTTAGCAGAGTATTTTAGTCTGGGCTGCCTGTTGATTTAATGTTTCTCACTGTTTTTATGGGGTTTTTTAGCTTTGTACATGACCCAGAATCCACTGGAGTTGGGTGGTCAATAAATTTAAATAAATAAATAAATAAATGATAAAACATTATTTTTAACAATATATATCTTCTGCTCAATTTTTATCTATGTGCATTTTTTCAGGGGAGATGAATCACAAAATATGAAGATGCATTTTGAATGATAAACAAGTTTGTTCAAAAATATTGAACTGAATTGTGTGTGTGTGTATGCTTCTTCTGACCTGGATATAGGGACTGATTGGGAGTGTGCTGGATGCAAACTAAACTGGAAATTACAGTAATTTTCCAACAGAGACAACGGAATAACTTGCTCCTTTTTTTACAGCAGCCTTATGGAATGCAAACATAACAAGGCAGCAGGCCTGGATATAGGATAGGATAGGATAGGATAGGATAGGATAGGATAGGATAGGATAGGACAGGACAGGACTATAAATATTGAAGGCTATTAATTATATACTTGCATAATTAAATAAGGGGTTTATTTAACGCAGAAGCAAATAGTCTGTGCCTTCCTGTATTTTATACAGCTGCCAGACTCCCTCCAAAAGCTAAATAATTAATGTGATAGTACAGAAATATTTCAAAAATTAGGAATGTTTTTAATTTTAATTTAGTTTCTGAAGCTCTTCTGGTCTTACCAACTCTAGAGAGTGCAATCCCCAGCATACCAATCATAGATGATGATGTCAGCCATCGTGCTTCACTGATTTAAATCACAATTCACATATGTGATTTGTGTCAAAAGACATAGGGAGCTTTCCAAGAGGAATTTAGTTAACCACCATATTCCAGTTTAAGTTAGGTCCGCTCTGGAATCATTATGATCTTAAGCTAAACTTTCTGGGACTGTGTGTGTGTGTTTGTGTGTTTTTGTGTGTGTGTGTTTTCCTGTCTATATTGTTTCTCCAGCTCTCCAAACAATTTCTTAGACATATGTAGATGATCACAGTTCACACCTTGGCAAACATATGTTTACAATTTCTGTATTCAGGATAAAGATGGTATAGTATGAATATCCTACCTTTATAGTATGAACAACCTACCTTTCAAAACCACAGACCAAAGCCAGATGGCTATATAATGAACAGTGCACTTTTCATCTCCCCAAATGCATTTTCTTTATGCCAACATAAACCCTTTTGTGGAAAAAAAAAGTGTACCAAAAATCCTTTGACTCATGTGTATAAATGTAGGCTTGTGACCATTAAACTGACACTTTTGGTATAAAGAGAATTTAAGCTACTTCTCCAGGATGTGTGGATATAGTATGCATTTCATACTTAGAAAGCCACAGGCACCACAAGCAAAATTGCAGGTTTCTATGGAGAAAAGAACAAGGCAAAAACAAAAGCAAAAAAAGGTTAGAAATTATGAGGTCATATTATTTTTGATTTCTTAGGTTCTTCTTAGCAGAGAACAGGGATCCTCTCTTTTCTTGGGTAATTATGTGGTAATTTCAGCCAACCCAAACCCAAATTTCCCAATCTATATACAACAAATTAGCAATGTAATGTAGTACATTCTGCCAGTGCCTAACCAAGCCTTGGGAATGCAAGTTTGACAGATTTGATCTAAATCAAGACACACTGGAAAATGGTAACTCTGAAAAGCATTTTGTAAGACCCACTTACCAGGGCATTAAAAAAAAAAAAAGCAGCTAGACTCATTAGACTGGACACTACTCTAAAAACTAGCAACTGGACTTTTTAGCCAAAATTTGTACTAAAAAGAAGCAGCTGGATTCACTGGGTCAGAATCAATGCTGACAGAAAACATCTAGGTTTATTAGACTACAGCCATACTTAATATAAACAAATTGGTAAACTGCTGGCTGAAGTTAGGTGTCTATAATTGGCTAGACTGGTCACTGCCCTGCCTACATAAATCACAATTCCAGGTAGGTAAAAATTGGTGATCCTTTAAGAGAAACTGACTTGTAATTCCCATAGCTCTGGGTGACAACACTGAATATTTCACTTTGCTTTCGAAGTATCTTTAGGTGGTCTTTGAGTCACAGTGGATCATTGAAATGTCAGCTAGTGTACGGCTGCTGTAAAAAAGACAACTTCCTTGCTTGCAATCATTAGAAGGGTAACTATTTGTTCAGTTTTCAGTTCAGTTCGGTAAATTTACAAACGTGTCTGCAAACAAATTTAAATCAATACTAATAAATAATCATGGATCATCACATTTGTGTTTGCTTTGGGCTTATGAACTGGTTCTGTACTGATGTGGAATGGAAAGATTGATCAATATTATTTCATGCGCTCAAGATTTATCGAAGGGTTTAAAAATTAGCCTTGTATCTGGTTTGAGTTCTGAAATACGTATAGTTCAAACATAATTTCATTTCATGCCTTTTGTTATTATTAGAGATCACTAAAGCTTATTGATTAAAATACATTAAAAATGGATCTTGATTTTGGGGGGGGTCTATATTTTAAGAATCTTTCAGACTTTATTCTCTTTGCATTTATAGACCTGGCCTTGGGAGTGGGGAAGGAATGGGTGAGCCATTAAGGAAGGACTTTGAAAAAAGATTATTCAATCCTAAGGAAAAGGAAAACATGAGAAAGAAACCCAAAATAACCCTGCCTTGATTTTGTTTGATATAAGATGGGGCAGAGAGAAACTGTCAGCCCTACAAGGTAGACCAAACAAAGAAACCAAAAAAGGCATAAAATGAAATTATGGTTGAACTATGCATGTTTCAGAACTCAAACTAAGAAGAAAAAGCTGCTCTAGATTGGTGCTTCTCTGCTTACAAGACCATTTTAAAAAATGCATGAACTCCTAGGAGCTGAATGAATTTAGATATTTTAAAAAGTGTTGCCTTTTTTAAGTGAACTAGTTATTACAAGTCTTTGATCTTGAACTGCTGCCTTACATAAAAGCTGTGTGCCATTATATTTTAAAAAATGAAGTAAAACCTCTATATTAAGAAAACTACTTTAGGCCACACGTTAAACCATTTCATTGTATATCTACAGTTGTACTGTAAATCAATGCAAGATTGATTCTGGGACAAGAATAAGTGGCCTTGAAATCAGGCTTACTATATATTCTGGAACATTGACATTAGTTACCTTGAAGTCAATGCAACTATTCATGTGCCTAAAATAAAGGCTTTGTGTATAGGAATGAACTATTTAAATGCTTTTAGTAAACTACCCTAACATTTGGTCCAATAGTTCAAGACATACGCAACACAAAGTAACAAAGCTTATTTTTTTAAGCAATAACTAGCAAGGTCCTTTTGACTCCAAATTGACAAGTGAGGTACATCTTTTAGAGCCAAATGTTTGAATTATAGAAAAGTCTAGTTGTAGTTGGATTCCATTCATTTGGCAGAACACACACACACAAACACACATCCTTATGTATAAGTGATCTGAAATACTGTATGTGTTGCATAACTGCCTACTTTAGCACGTTAAAACAGAGACTAAAGTGGTGTTGGTTTTTATTTCTTTATGTATTTTAATCTTGAACTGCTACTCTGTAGAAAGACCACTTGCTTTTTTTAAAAAAATATTATAGATACCAGCCCAAGACAAAATAATGGATTATGAAGCTTTTCAAACATACCCCACCTCGCTCTTCTCCTAGATCTAGATTTAATAGATTTGTAGCCTCTTCTATCATAAGAAAAAATGAAAGGTCATCTACAAAGAAATACATACCCAAATAAGGGGGTCTATTGAAATTCTGTAACTTTTTGCAAACACCATAATTCAGCAAACCAGCCTTCTTTGTTTCATGGATATTGCCACTGAAATTTATTGATAAAAGGTAACCTATGGGTACTGTGCCTTTGATTAATTTGTTAAAAATAGTTTTGGATTGTTTCCAATGAGATTTTAATTAGCCTAATGGGAAATACCAACAACTAAGCATGCATATTGCATGCCAAGATAGCAGACTATAGATTGTGTCTAGTGTTGATGATTCTCAGTCATCCAGGTAGAAATGTCTGTAGATTGAGTCATGGCAATTGGATTTCTTTCTTTTTGGTTGAAATATTTCACTGCTTGTCCAACCAGCTTCTTCAGTCTGGGCAAAGGTTGGTAAGGGGACCCCATATATGTCTTGTGTCTAGTATTACAAAAAAAATGATACCAGATTCTATATGATCTGAAAAATATCTGATCCTTCTGAGACCCTATCTACAACTTTATATCTTCATATCTGTGGGACCCAAATAAATAAAAAAAAGGTTATCCTATTTGCTCTCTTCAGAAAGTCCAGTAAGAAAAGAAGCTACCCCCAACAAAGCATGACGTGTCCTCTTTATTCTGGGTATTTTGCTCATTCTCCAGATATGCCTAACTAAGTTACAAAATTGTTGAACTGTGTCTTTTTTTCTTCTGTCTGAGAATGAGCTAGGAATAAGAATTTTCAAATATTATTTAGTAAATGTTGCCAAAGCTACTCATACTAATTCATCGGCTGTTCTCATATAATTACAAAACAAATTAATTGACACTTTACTTGACTATTTACTTTTTCGTGTAGGCTGAAAGGAAGTTTATATTAACTTTATGAAAAGAAACTTCTTTTAATTGTTCTTTAATATATGGGAGTGGAGGACAACAGGAAACAGTAGCAAGAGTCTTGAAGTATCTTCTTTTAACTTAACCTAGCTTGAGAATATATAAACATTAGCTATTTTGTTTCCTGTACCTCCCAGGCACACTAATGGGAAAAAAATACTGATAAGTTTGCTTCTTGACTGGGGCTGTGCAGTGCTTCAGAGCTGAGGCTAAAAAATTACTCCAGAAATGGGGTTGGTGTGCATGCCATACTTAACGGGCCTCTTTAAAGAAGCTGCATATTTTCTTGGGCTCACACAATCCCAGGAAAATATGTGTTGGAGTGAGCTTCCATGCCCAAGGTGAACTAGAATCTGGGTCTCCTACTCCTACTGCAACACCTTAATCACTACAGCACATTGGCTCTTGATGCTGACAGATTCGTTATCCCATGCTGGAGTCTGTCTTTTGTATGGGAATTCAGGATTTCATGGCCAACAAGCAAATATGATGATATGAACACTTGAAGAGGACATAATCAAGTCTTAATATTCTCAGCTAGAAAGAATAGTAACCTGCAAATGCACGATTTGCATTTATTTCCTTTCAAATATCTTTCATTTCCTGTTTCATATTTCAGCAGTTTTATCTGGAGAATAAAGGACTCTGCTAAAATGATCTTCCTCAGAGGTGAATGACCATGTCAATTTCTGATGGCTCTGAGACATATTCTGATTTGCATTTCTATTTAATCCTGTTATGTTAGCAGGTATGGAATTGCTTCATCATATAGTGATAACATAAATGACTTTTTCATTGCTAGGCTTTACCTTTCTATTAACCCAAGTTTATAACACTGGTTTTAGATTGAATCTCTCAATTTAAAGATATGTACTTTTAATTGTATTTTTGGCTATAATGGTTGCCATTTTTCTCTCTTCAGCTGGTGGGGCAGCCAAAAGAGGACCTCTTTACTGGAAGCATGTATTGCAAGCCCTGAACATCCAAAATCTACAGTTAGTCTATACCTTTATTATGACCAATCAAAATGTTGAAAAATTCTAATAATTAATAAAAACAAGAACAAGGACAAGGACAAGGACAAAACACACTGGGCAAAGTTGGAACAGAATTATCACATCTGAAAGGATTCAGTATCTCTGTTATTTTCATGATCCATTGAGGGGTTGCTTTCAGATGACATTTTTTTTGGAAACAATCCATTCCACTTCAATGTACATATGAATAACCAATGGCATAGCATAAGCTCTGATCATTTATGGTGAGCCATATGGATTTTTCATTTCTCCATAATTGTAAAATATTAACCAAAATGTATTGGACAGCATGTCCTTGTATGAGTAGTCACTCTTTCTGTAAGTGATACTTAAATTTAGATGCAAATGAGTACAGTCCGTTAAAAGAATGATTACTTGAGAGCAATGCTGACAAATACATTCTTGCCCCCCTTCTGAATTTTGTGTTAGCATCTTCCCTCTTTTATCTTTTCATTTCTCCAGACCTTAAGTGAAATAGAAGAGGCACCTGATTTCTGCAGTTGTATAAACAAAATCAGATTTTTAAAAAACTTTTATGCCTAGTGCCTAAACATATGGCTTAGTTCTAAAAGCCCATACTGTCTACTATTTAGCATGCAAGGTGGCAGAGCTTGTAACTGAGCTACCTCAACATGGTGCAGAAAGAATTCAGAGATTTATTGTATACTATCAGCAGTCACAAAACCCTTTTCTAGTTCTCTGTATCTCAAAGTACAATTAACTGCATGCTCTACCTACAGCACAGTTCTACTAGGGTCACTTACAGCAGCCTCTGTGTTCTCCACTAAATCTAGCACTTAATTCTCACTTGATTAAAGAACAGTTAGGACTTCCTAAATCCCAGTATAGACACTGAAGATAGAGAACACATGCTGTTTTATGCAACTTTTTCTCCCTCATCCTCCTTTAAAACACATTATGATAAATTCTTTTCAAGCCTTCTTCCAGAATTTTCAAATTCTAAACTTCCTTACAAACATTGCCACTTTTTTCACTATAATTTAAAAATGAGATAAGTGCGGTTATATTGTTTTATGAAAAAAATGCACTGAAATATTACTTGCTTTGTATTACCAATTTATCTGAGAGGAACCTAGGACAATAGGCCTGTAGTGAATAGTTATAGCTACCTTTATTGACTTCGAATTTAAAATAAACACAGAAATGTACATCTTTCAAACACCAGTCCTCATCCACCTATTTACTGACTCCCACATCACCCCCTAATAAATGAGCAGAAGTTAAGCTTTTATCTCAGTCCGCATTACTTTCGCTAAAGACAGTAAAAGAAAGTAGAGTGCATCTGAAGCCTATGGTATGTGAATGCATATGTGATAATAAGTGTATCAGTCTTTATGCTTTATTTTTGTTGTAGTGAGGACTAATGCCAAATGTAGGAACAAAATTTGGAATATGGAAGAAAAGCCCATGAAATAAGCTGTACCTTGGCTTCTGAACTCTGGATTCCATTTTCCACAGATATTCCATTAACTATCTTGCTCAGATTAAGCATAAGTTTGTTATCAAATGTAGTGCCTCACTGGCTTAAAAAGATTTATGCATATAAAATGAAGTCCATTTTCAGGTTTCTATCAAGAACTTCTATTGCAGCTGTTGATTTAGTTTTGTTTAATTTCATATGCTTATCCTATTTGAACAATATTTTAAACAATTCTTTATGGTAGCAAAGGCCTAAATATGCCTAACTTCTATATATTCTGTCCCTCAAGTTTTATGAAAATTTAACAGTACACTCTTTCTAATATTGTTTCCCAATATGTAACATAAAAAGTAAAGCCATGAGTCATGTCAGATTTTGATCTGGATCCAGAAAAGCTATCTATCTAATATATTTTGCCAATAGCAACATTTTAATATTCTAGTCTCCATTATAGGGAAGAATGATACTGAAAATTTAAGAACAAAAGACACAAGCTTTCCATAAACATAACCTTTTTACATTTAGTTTGAGAACTCTCTCACCCATTTCACAAGTCAACATAGCCACCCATTCCTAATGCTAAATTGCCTGTGACTAATTATCCTCACTTTCTACTTTATTTTTCCTCAGTCTTTTTACTAATGTCAAGGAAGTACAACAATATCTGCAACAAATACAACAAATTTAATAAATTTGATAAATAAATAAAATATATATACAGAACCTAGAATCTAATACAACAGCACAGCATTGTTTGTGTATTTCTGAGATTCAGGCCTTGTACTTCCATATGACAATAAAAAGCAGTCAAAATCATGCAAAATGTGATGCAAAAGGCAGCAAAAGAAGGAAACAACTTACAGATTATTCAGAGGATAAAAGAGTTGTTAAAGGGAATGAAAGGTCAATGACACAAAAGTGTGATGTTAACTCAAGTTCTGGGTTACTTTTAAAGCATTATTTAATATAAAGGAAAATTACATGCTTCCTCTGTTTGTGAATGGCCAGTATTCAGTCACTGGATTGTACAATCTTGTTTGCAACCATGTGAAAAAGAAAACATTTTCTGATGCCAAAACTTTATTTATAAAGTTGAGAGAAACTCCAGAGCATTGGTGGTCTTCAATAAGAGAAGGATCTAAACAAAGACTATTAATTCAGCTCTCGTCTTGCCATAGCATGGGAAGTTACAAAGATTCTCCTCCCTCTCTTCCTGCCTTGACATTTTCACATTGTCTCAGTGTCCTCACCCTATTCCTGCAGACTTTTTAAAAAACCAAACTCCACATTATGAGGCTCAGCACTTCTGAAATCACTCTGTTTAAGTAATATTAATTCTGTTTATTTATTTGACACCATAAGGTGTTCAGCAATTCAGTGCCATATCAAAGACATCACTTTATGCCCTGCAGAGTTTATAATCTGTAACAGGTATATATAAAAAAAATAAATCATAGGGCTTCCCACCAGTAACATAGGTTATATGTATGTTTTGTAAAAAAATATCTGTGAGAGATCTCCTGACTCCTTCATGTTTACAGAAGGAAATCAAATAAATCATTCAGACCTCATTTCCATCCCGCTTTCTCTTCAGAGGAAAATTCAATTTTACATTTATCCTGTATTCAGTTCATGTGCCAATAAACAAGATATTGATGTCCCAATTTTTGGACAGAAGCAACATGTATTACTTCAAGTTAAAATAAAATGTTGTATTTGTTGGGGGATCTCTCAAGGCAATTACATATGACTGAATTTTTCATAAAGCCATAAACAACCACCAAAATGGGGCTGTGTTCAAACACTTTTTGGCTCAACTGACTGTTGTTAAACCCTTACTGAACCCACTCTCTCCTTGAGGTGTAAAAACTTATGATTAGATTACTATATGGAACTCCTTGGTGACATCATCATAACATTTGAACATTTGGAGAGAGCACAGCAAGTTTCAGAATTAATTATTCTGCGATCCGTGCAAAACCATGTTCTAGTCAGTGTGTCCACACTCAGTGTGTACTGAGTGTGTACTGAGTGTGGATTAAGGAGAAGAATTTCACTGAGAAGACAAAGTAGAGAAGCCTTGAGATACATAGGCAAAACATTATTTAAACATGTCCACACACTCTTAAGAAAGGCTCACCTTTGTTATATTAACCAGCATGTGGTTCCAATTCTGACAGCAATGCATATTTGTTCACTGGCTTTTAACTGCACACTTCACTGTGTTTAACTATGGCATGCCCCAAGACTCCCCTTTAGAGGTCAAGAATCTGGCATATGCTTGCGAGGTTATAGTGGTTATAAACTTAAATTTTACTGGAATAACATTAGAAGCTTTGATGTTTAGAAACTATAGTTATACACTGCATTATGTATTCTCTAGGGAGGAAGAGGAAAAAGAAGGAAGGAAAATTTTTTAAATCATTCCAATATATTGTAATTTTAAGAATACCTATAAGTGTATCCTACCCTTCTGCCTCAATAAAAAGGCTACATTTTCACTTTCCTAGCCACATGCAGGTGTACATGCCACTTAGTAAAAAGAGTTTCATAAGATGAAAGCTGGCACTTTCTTGTTTCCCCCATAGAATGTTATGGCAATATTAAATTTAGTGAGCAATTACTATGAATTATTTCTCTTGACCAGAGGTTACAGAATTTTAAAGTGGTTCATGTGTTCATTGAACAAAAAATAAATAAAATAAAATACATTTGAATGTTTTTGTGTAGTGGAGTTAAGGCATGTGTCAGGCTGTATTCAGTCACAGCTTCCTGCTGGTTGTTCATACATCCACACAGAAACCCAAACCAACATTTCGCACTAGTTTTGCTGATAAGGAAAAGCCGGGAATAAATTAAAAACAGAAGCTGAAAGAATAAAATTCACAAGGGAGGAAGAAAGCAACACACTACCCTTCCTGGATACCCTCATCAGCAGAAGAAACAATGGCAGATTAGAAATGCTAGTCTATCAAAAAACAACCCACACTAACCAAATGCTCCACCGCCAAAGTAACAAGTCAACTTCCCAAGAGGAGCTGTGTAAGAACATTATTCAGAGTACAAACACACTGCAGCAGCCCAGAACATCAGAAAAAGGAAACAGGCTGCCTGTACAGCATCTTCCAACAAAATGGATACCCACACAACTTTATCAAAAAGTGCCTGACCATTCAACCAACTACAGCACAACCAACACAAGCTGTGAAAAGGAAAACACTGCCATACATCACAAACAACTATTACAACCACATAGCATCACTGTAGCACACAAACCAAGTAAAGCCCTCCAAATCATCTTAAGTAAACCAAAAGACCCAGCAGCCCAAGAAGAAAAAACAGGAGTCATCTACAAAATACAAGGAATCGGAAGAGCCACTATTTAGGACAGACAGGCAGAAGACTAGCACAGCGCATCCATGAACACCAACTGGCAGTGGGTGAGTGAAATGAAAACTCCTTTATCTCACAATGCATGGACAGACTCAACCATAGTTTCAACTGGGAAACTGTGAGCATGTTAGACCAAGATAAATCCAAAAATGCTAGGGGATTCCTGGAAGCTTGGCATTCAGACACATCAGCCATCAATAGACACATAGAGATAAACCACATTTGTATACCATTCAAAAGAGGCAATAAAAAAGCCAAGAAGGAAACAAATAGACCAGAACACATCCTCTCCAGCAGTCAACACCCAGATAAACAGGGACTAATACCAGGCAAACCCAGATAAGCAGGGATTAACACTAGACAAACAAGCAGAAAACAATACCCTAATCAAGGAACTACCAAGGAGGAAACCACACCCCCACCAACCCTGGCAGGTCAAAAGACTGTATATAAACAGGGAGCAAACCCCACTTTCACTCGCACTGATGATGTTACCTAGCTGGATAATGAAACGTCTGCAAGCAAACAACCAAGCTCAGAGAGTTCCAAGGACTCTACAGTTTAATCCTGAGCTACAGATACTCTCTTCTATTGGAGAGATCATTATGTTTGTCTCTGCAGTAGTGTTAGGTTAAGCCCAAGTAAGCTCTGACCTAGGGCACCAAACTTAGTGGGCACCAATTCCACCCTTCCTTCTGAATCATTCTAGAAATGCAAATCTTTGCATCAGTGAGAGGTGGTACCATCAGTCAGTTTGGCCTAGGGACACCATATGACCTAGAAGCTTGGTTGTTGGCTTGCAGACGCTTCATTGTCCAACTAGGCAACATCATCAGTGCAAGTGAGTGTGGGGTTTGCTCCCTGTTTTTATACAGTAGCTGGCCCTGCCAGGGTTGGTGGGGGTGTGGTTTCCTCCTTGGCAGTTCCTTGATTAGGGTATTGTTTTCTGCTTGTTTGTCTGGTGTTAATCCCTGCTTAGCTGGGTTTACGCCAGCACTGCTCTGCAGAAAAACCAATAAAATATTTTGATACTTTTAGACAAATATATTGTGGCATGAACTTTCATTTGAACCAGAACATAGACTGCATATGTTAGTCTTTAAAGTGCCACAATCTCTTTATTGTTCTCTTTAGCTAAATAAAATCTCAATAGCTTTTGTCTCAGTTTTTTAATCTTCATCTCAGTTTCTCACAAACAAGAACAAATACATACAGACACCTTTGCCTCCAGTTTTTCCTGCTGCTTCTCACTTTTAGAACAATTCAGCTTTTTCTAGGATTATATAGAGAAGTTCCCTCTGGTGAAATCTCTGCTATCTTCCCTCTGATGTGGGGTTGCTGCCTATTTGAAGCCTCACTACTACCTCATAACAATGATCCTTGCTTTCTACAACCTCCAGCTTCTTTTTAGTTGTTTCCCAGTCAGGTTTTCTCAAGTCAGAAATTTATTCCTTCCTCAGCTCTCATTGCTGTTCACTGCAAATATTAGCTCTAATTATCTCCCATATAACCATCAACTGCCAGAGTTGTCCTCTCGTCTATATTGTCCACCTGCCTGCCTACCTTCTTCCCCCAACCTTCCTTCTGTCTTAGAGCAGCCATAAATAAAGCAGCTATAGCTGCCTGAACCCAGTACAAGATAACAAAGGTAAGATCCTGGCCTACTCAGTTGCTTAACAATCTTGCTCAAATGTCCCTCAGGGAATATAAAGTGATGTAAAATATATGTTGCTTTCACAGTCATACAAGTTGGCCAACACTATACCATTTGATATTAAGCAGGCTTTAGCCAGTTTTAATAGTTTAATGTAAAATAATCAAATGATTAGTTTTAAATGCTAATAAAAAATCAGTAAATTCACAGGCTACTTTGTACAATATTCTTATTTATTGGTTGCAGCTATTGCTATGTAGATGAGTAGTGACAATACAGGCATCCAGTAAACATCTAGTAAACACAATGAGATCAAAATGATGATGCATGTGTTATGACACAAATTATATACTGCAATATTTTGTCTAATTGTCCAAAATGATTGTGTTTTGCTTGATTGATGTGTTTTGGTTCATCATATACACAGAGTCTCTTACCCCCTTATTGCCCCTTTGCAGATGCCAATGAATGATAATGCACTGAATAATTAATTAACTGATCCTAAAAAAAGATTTTGACCCCCAGTCCAGACAAGTGTATTTCTGGGACACATTTACCAGTTTGTTTGTTTGTTTTTGCTGGTATAGCTATTGCTGTATATACATGTAATATTTTATGCTGTATATACATGTAATATTTTTAAAAGGTGACAATTGGGGCTACCATTTTTTTGCAAAATCATGTCCAGGCACAAACCATGAGTGGAAAGGGGGAGAAACCATGTTAATGTACAAGACAATTAATTGAAAAACAATAGCATCACATTCATTTGTTCCATTAAGCTTCAAGTCATCAGCCTATCACACTGATAACATGCTACCATCAAAGTTTTTAGTTCAACCACAAAATTATGTGACAAAGAGTAAAATAATATTCCACAGAAATATATAGAATTTGATAACACACATGAATTTTAGAAAAAGAAAATCATAACCAGAATAAAAAGTTTAACTTTAAACCTTTGTGTGAGGGCAATCTTGCTGTGACATCTGTTGCCCCATTGAGTACAGGGTTGATTTGACTGATCTACCTTTATATAAACTTGAAAATGGTCTCTTACTAGCAAAAGCAAGATATTCTGAAGGATGATAATATACTACGTTGAATGAAGAATGAACCCTGCTTCTGCCTGAATGATAATGCTGATTTATGTTTTTTGTTTTTAATATTGTGAAAGATAAATTTCTTGATATGAAAATAATACTCTGATATTTATTGGTAGGATTACTGAAAAATTAGAGTTCACTTATTACATCGATCCCCACATAAAGCATTTTTCTTGCTCCAGCTCAGTACATGTGTTTCATTGTGACATTTTTAGATGTTTACCCAATTACACTTTGTTTACATTTTTTATTTAATTTTCTTCTTCAAAGTGAACCTTACAGCCTTTGAAGCTTTGCAGATCTTATTTTTTCAAAGCCTATAAAAGCAAAACCAAAGCAATATATGAAGGAGCTAGGACTGAATCATATTAGTAATGCAAACACCATTCCCAGCTTACATTACATATCACTGATAAACTGAATGAGATGGAACCAATCTGTACTGGCATGTGGTTGCGATCACAGTCCTTCTGATACAGATTATTAGACACACATAATTTCCCAATGGGATGCAGTGGCTGGAGCTCAGTAATGTGCACTAAATAACAAAGTAAAAAGGAACAACTGATTTGATCAATATGAGGTGAAGCAATGTCTCTTTTGAAAGTTGATTGCAGTAGCTTCTTCTGTAATATCTCACATAAAATGAAGAGTGTTTTGTTCCTTGATAACAAAACACATGTGCCTGACTGTAATCCAATACTTGAGAAAGTAGCTGTAGTAAAATTAGAGTTCATTTTCAGATTAATATACTGTATCTGAATTGTATAGCCTTTTGGCTCCAGGTATACTGAATACCCTTTTTGTACTGTAAATGACTAATATTTTTGCTAACATGAAAGCCATTCATATGGGTATTAATCTTCTTGAATCATTCTAAATCCATTAAACCATTATACCTTAGGACAGCCTTTCTAAACCTTTTGACCCTGGAGGAATCTTTGAAATATATTTCAGGCCTTGAGGAACCCCTGAACATTCAGGCTCAAGTATAGGCCAGAAGTTACAAAATTATTATATTTGTTTCATGTATAGGCCTGTGTATATGCATTAACAATGTTCTTAAATGAAAAATAAAGAATGAAACTTACCTCTTTAATGTGAAGTTGCCCAAATTTGAAATAATTTTTTAAATAAATCATGATCTCCCAGAGGGTTCCAGGGAACCCCGTTTGAGAAACCCTTAGAACATAGCGCAAGAATGAGCAAACTAGTTCCACCTTCCAATCCATCACCTTCGGAGAATGGGTATATACTGGACAGGAATGACCCTGAAATTAGCAATCTGATAGACAAAGAGGGGGCACAGAATAAATCCATAACTACTGATTCCCCAAGAGCCAGTTTGGTGTAGTGGTTAAGGCATCAGGCTAGAAACCGGGAAACTATGAGTTCTAGTCCTGCTTTAGGCACAAAGCCAGCTGGGTGACCTTAGGCAAGTCACTTTCTCTCAGCCCTAGGAAGAAGGCAATGGCAAACCACTTCTGAAAAACCTGCCAAGAAAACTGCAAGGATTTGTCCAGGCAGTTTCTAAGAATCAGACATGATTGGATTTTTAAAAAATTGATGCCCCACTGCCACTTATAGTCAGATTGTGAAGTATTGGACAGTATTGAAGTCACACTTCCAGCAGAAAGCAATTCAATCAAGATAGCAATATATTAGTTTGGATAGTTTTATTAGTTCAAAATACAATCATTTATCTCAACTCTCAAATTTTGTTTTGAAATATATGAATACTGTATATTATATTATATATAGGGCTTGCAAATTGGTAGATAGATTTTTTTGATTTCCAGTCAAAACCAGGATGATAGATTATGGTCCATAATCTTCAGTGCAGATTCCTTCATCCTGCAGTAGATTGATTCAGGATGATGATAATGATAATGATGATGATGATACTTGAATTCATTTTGATCTTACTGTTGGAGTCAAATATTATGCACGAAATCATTCCTCTCTTATCTAGGATAAATAGAAATTCACACATTACGCTAAGCTGTCATTTGCTTAAGCAGATTTTGTCTACAAATCACAACTGACATGGTTTATTAATCATAATAAGCCATAAACTATTGTTAACAAAGAGCAATGACTGGATTCAAACAGCATGTGGATCAAAACCCGCACAAATTACATTATGACATAGCATTTTGAATGGGCATGAGAATATTTCATATAGTATCTGCTGTTCATATAGTATGAGGTTGTTCAAGTTATATGGAAGGACAGAAAGCTTACCATGGCCACATGGCAAAAGTAACATAATCAATTTAAAGTCTAACTATTTGAGTATGAACATTATATGCATATATTTGCAATAATCTCTTTATATACATTCAGATTTTCATATTCACTTAGTGCAGATTATATCCATTTGTTTTTCCTTCATAATACTTGGCATTTCTCCAAGAGCCAAGAAGTTTTATGAAATATATGTAAAATAATGCCGAAAAATGACTGCTAGATGAAAATATATGGGAAATATAATGCTGCCAAAGCTGTGTGGATTGTAAGTGCTTTCTTTCTTTATAGAAGCAATGGGTGGTCATCTTCTTTAAAAGAAGTCTGGCCTCAGTTTAGCTGAGTAGCACATATCAAAAAACGGCCCAAAGGTCTGAAGTCAGTGAGACACCGGTATTATGATTTACCCTTTCTAGAATTTGCAATTTAAGCAAGACTTTTCAACTCACCTCTTCTATCAACCTCAAGCAAATCTGAATTATTGGAAGCTTCAGGTGGTCCAGAATGTAGAAGTGCAGACCTTGATGAGCATGCGACAATATCCTTGCGTGTCACCACTGCTTCCCTGGTTACCAATGGCTTCTGGTTGCAATTCAAGGTGCTGGTTATCGCTATAAATCCCCTCATGGTATAGGACCTTGTTATTTGAGGGGCTGCTTAGTTTCTGTCCGTTTAGTAAGATCAAGCAAAGTAGGTGTGTTTCAGGTCCCTTTGTTTGTTTGTTTGATTTTTATAAACAGTTTCAACTATCAGGACTTAGGAAGTGTGTCTTCATGGCAACTGCCTCTGGAATAGCATCTCCCCAGAGATTCATAAGGCTCCCACTCTGATGATATCCCAAACATCTTTGAAAATCTCATTGTTTTCCTATACTATTATCTTTGAGCCCCGGCTGTTGTTTGGTGTATTAGGTATGTTCCCCCCACCCCAGATGGACATCATATCTTCTCTTTATTTTATTGTTGTTGCTTTTTAAAGTGTAAGCTGCCCAGAGTTGCTTGATGTCAAGCAGCCTCTAAATTTAATAAAAGAAAAATAAAATAAATCTTATAGAGCGTGCAGTCTATATGTAACACTTGAAGAACTCACTGTTAGCTACATATTCCTCACACCACAACTCTGCTGAAGTAGAAATTATGGGTTAGAACCAAGCATCCATGTTGGGATATCCCCACATTTGTATTCTTCAAAAAAAAAGATTACTAAATATTTCAAATCACGTGAAGTTTTAGAACTAATATCATTTCTCAAATTTTAAAAAAAGAATCACTGGATAACCCTCTCCTCCATTCCTCTTCTCTGCAAACATTCTAATTCTTTCTATTTTGTCCAAGTTCTGTCTTCCTTCTGCCAGACAATAGATATTAGATACTTCTACACATAAGGAGCAATAAGCAACTCCTCCTGTTTCTAAGGGAATATCCAGACAGTTGTTTTAACAGGATTTCTTCAAGGCACTGAGGCAGCTCAAAAAGTATGCCAGCATTTTGGGTTTTGCCTATAGCTGATCTTTATTCTGCCTCACTGAAAAGACAGGCAAATGGTGATGTCCTGACCATTTAATGTGGGGCAAACTAAGGTGCAGCTACTGGTGGCTTTATTTTCCCCTCCCAACCTATGTTCCATTCCCTCCAAATGATACAAACAAACTCCAATTGCTTGCCTTAGGAGCAGTGGGCTGAACTTTCATCAGAAGCAAATGTAATTGTATTGACGGTGAAAAAAATAATAAATAAGCGTTCTGTGCCATCTTTCAAGCTGCCCAAGTGACAGGCCACTAGTATGGATTTGTCAAAAAAAAACAGTCCCTGAGCATGGTTGATACAGCATGGAGCATGATGTTATGCAGTGATATCACCAAACAGCTGGTCTTCCAGGGGTTCAGAGCAATTGTCTGCAGAGGAAAACTTTTGCAGAAGAAAAACATGGGTTCTTCAGTGACATCACTACTATACCATAGAACGGGGAGGGTCTGTTCTCTGTGCCTCATGTCCTGAATTCTGTATGGTGACATATCCCTGAACAGGGCTTCTTCGGTGTAGTGACACTGATTGAAATGTTTCAGATTGCCAAATTCTAGTCAGACAAGCAACCTTCGAAGAGAATGGCATTAACCTATTTTCATTGAACTCAATCAATAGTCCAGATAGGATACACGTACTTTGTCCTACTCTTCCAACCCATCAGATATTCATAAATCAGTTACTAAAATAATATAAACAATCTGAATAAGACAGCTCTAAAAGCATGCTATTAAAAAGAAAATGCATCTCCAAAAAGGGATGACTAATATGGCGCTAACAACCTAAGAGACGGCTTTATACATGGACTTCAACAGATGGAAAACACCGAAATCAGATTGATTACATCCTTTGCAGTCAAAGGTGGCGAATATCTGTACAGTCGGTAAAAACAAGGCCTGGAGCTGACTGTAGTTCAGATCACGAACTTCTTCTTGCACAATTTAGGATCAGACTAAAGAGATTAGGGAAGACCCACAGATCAGCTAGATATGAGCTCACTAATATTCCTAAGGAATATGCAGTGCAGGTGAAGAATAGATTTAAGGGACTGGACTTAGTAGATAGGGTCCCGGAAGAACTCTGGACAGAAGTTGGCAGCATTGTTCAGGAGGCGGCAACTAAATACATCCCAAAGAAAGAGAAAACCAAGAAAGCAAAATGGCTGTCTGCTGAGACACTAGAAGTAGCCCAAGAAAGAAGGAAAGCAAAAGGCAAGAGTGATAGGGGGAGATATGCCCAATTAAATGCAAAATTCCAGAGGTTAGCCAGAAGAGATAAGGAATTACTTTTAAACAAGCAATGCGTGGAAGTGGAAGAAGACAATAGAATAGGAAGGACAAGAGACCTCTTCCAGAAAATTAGAAACATCGTAGGTAAATTCCAGGCCAAAATGGGTATGATCAAAAACAAAGATGGCAAGGACCTAACAGAAGCAGAAGAGATCAAGAAAAGGTGGCAAGAATATACGGAAGACCTGTATAGGAAGGATAACAATATCGGGGATAGCTTTGACGGTGTGGTCAGTGAGCTAGAGCCAGACATCCTGAAGAGTGAGGTTGAGTGGGCCTTAAGAAGCATTGCTAATAACAAGGCAGCAGGAGACGATGGCATCCCAGCTGAACTGTTCAAAATCTTGCAAGATGATGCTGTCAAGGTAATGCATGCTATATGCCAGCAAATTTGGAAAACACAAGAATGGCCATCAGATTGGAAAAAATCAACTTATATCCCCATACCAAAAAAGGGAAACACTAAAGAATGTTCAAACTATCGAACAGTGGCACTCATTTCACATGCCAGTAAGGTAATGCTCAAGATCCTGCAAGGTAGACTTCAGCAGTTCATGGAGCGAGAATTGCCAGATGTACAAGCTGGGTTTAGAAAAGGCAGAGGAACTAGGGACCAAATTGCCAATATCCACTGGATAATGGAAAAAGCCAGGGAGTTTCAGAAAAACATCTATTTCTGTTTTATTGACTATTCTAAAGCCTTTGACTGTGTGGACCATAACAAATTGTGGCAAGTTCTTAGTGGTATGGGGATACCAAGTCATCTTGTATGCCTCCTGAAGAATCTGTATAACGACCAAGTAGCAACAGTAAGAACAGACCAGGGAACAACGGACTGCTTTAAGATTGGGAAAGGAGTACGGCAGGGCTGTATACAACTTGTATGCAGAACACATCATGCGACAAGCTGGGCTTGAGGAATCCAAGGCTGGAGTTAAAATCGCTGGAAGAAACATTAACAATCTCAGATATGCAGATGATACCACTTTGATGGCTGAAAGTGAAGAGGAACTGAGGAGCCTTGTGATGAAGGTGAAAGAAGAAAGTGCAAAAGCTGGCTTGCAGCTAAACCTCAAAAAAACCAAGATTATGGCCACCAGCTTGATTGATAACTGGCAAATAGAGGGAGAAAATGTAGAAGCAGTGAAAGACTTTGTATTCCTAGGTGCAAAGATTACTGCAGATGCTGACTGCAGTCAGGAAATCAGAAGACGCTTAATCCTTGGGAGAAGAGCAATGACAAATCTCGATAAAATAGTTAAGAGCAGAGACATCACACTGACAACAAAGGCCCGCATAGTTAAAGCAATGATGTTCCCTGTAGTAACATATGGCTGCGAGAGCTGGATCATAAGGAAGGCTGAGCGAAGGAAGATCGATGCTTTTGAACTGTGGTGTTGGAGGAAAATTCTGAGAGTGCCTTGGACTGCAAGAAGATCAAACCAGTCCATCCTCCAGGAAATCAAGCCAGACTGCTCACTTGAGGGAATGATATTAAAGGCAAAACTGAAATACTTTGGCCACATAATGAGAAGACAGGACACCCTGGAGAAGATGCTGATGCTAGGGAGAGTGGAAGGCAAAAGGAAGAGGGACCGACCAAGGGCAAGGTGGATGGATGATATTCTAGAGGTGACGGACTCGTCCCTGGGGGAGCTGGGGGTGTTGACGACTGACAGGAAGCTCTGGCGTGGGCTGGTCCATGAAGTCACGAAGAGTCAGAAGTGACTAAACAAATAAACAACAACAATATGGCGCTGCGGGTTAAACCGCTGAGCTGCTGAGCTTGCCGATCGGAAGGTCGGCGGTTCGAATCCGCGTGATGGGGTGAGCTCCCGTTGCTGTCCTAACAGCCAGGAAACACGCTGAGACAAGGAACTGGTCTCTAATGTTTTATTGCTAGTACATAACAGGAATCCTAACAAACTGAAGAAGCGTGGGAAAAACCCAGACATATAAACCCCAAAGGTTAAGGCGGTCCCGATCTGTGTCTCTTTGAATGGCTAACTAATTCCTCAGTGCTACACATGGGCTTAACAGTCTGGATGGGAGCCCCCTGCTCGCCATCCTTACTCATGACATCACCCTCCCCTCCAGATTCACATTCCATTTCAGCCCCCTCCCCTCCAGAGTCTTGATAAGATTTGCCGTCTGCTTCTAAGGTCCCATGGAAACTGGGCAACGATGGAAAGTCTTCAAAGGAAAACTCCTCCAAGGACGAATCAATGCTGCTCTCCAGGTCTGATAACGCTTCTGGGCCAGGTGGCTGCTGCTAGAAAACATCTAGATAATTAGAAAAGTCATCCCCCCTCCCCCCTGGGAAATGCAAGCCCGAGGTGGAGGGCTGCGGCTCCCCCACCTCCTCTGTAACTGGAGTGAAGGCCTCAGGCAGGGGGGGAGGTGCACACTCACGAACTCTTCTGCTTGGGCTTCTTCAGCCTGCTCAGCCGAAAGAGGAATCTCGGGTAGAGTGCAAGGCTTGGGTTTGTGAGGAAAAAGCTGATGAAAACGATGAACCAGTGCTGGTGCATGCACATCTCTGGCATTCTCCCACGTGCGCTCTTCCTCAGGGTACCCTTTCCAGTGTATGAAATATTGGATGCCCCTTCCCCTCCTCCTAGAGTCCAGAATTTCCTCAACTTCGTATTCCTCCGACCCCTCCACAATTACCAGAGGTGGGGGGGGAGTTGCGATCGCAAGGCACTTGGGGGAGGGTCTTTGGCTAGCAAGGCTCTGTGAAACACTGGATGGACTTTCATGGATGCTGGGAGCTGTAAACGATAAGCCACTGGATTTATCTGCTGCGCCACAGTGAAAGGGCCCACAAACTTAGAGTCCAACTTCCTGGAGGGCCTGGTAGAGTTCAAAAACTTAGTAGAGAGCCACACTTTGTCGCCTGGCCCTTCCTGTCTGTGAGCATCTGCCGCCCTCTTGTAAGCACTCTTTGCCCTGTTCAGCTGCTCCTTTAACAACTCCTGTGCGGCTTGTTGCTCTTTAAGAAAATCAGCCGGGGCTGGAACAGTTCCCTGCTGGGAGGAGGTGGGCAACACCCGAGGGTTAACCCCGTAGAGTGCCTGGAAAGGGGACATCTTGGTAGAGGACTGTACATAATTATTATATGTAAATTCTGCCATGGGCAGCAGGGCTGGCCAATTGTCTTGCTGATAAGTGGTGTAACACCTGAGATACTGCTGTAACCACTGGTTAATCTTCTCGGCTTGCCCATTACTGGCAGGATAATGCGCTGATGACAGGTGGATCTGGACCCCTAATGACTGGAAAAGGGCCCTCCAGAACCTGGAAGTGAACTGTGGGCCTCTGTCACTCACCAAGTGATTCGCCATGCCTCTATACCTAAAAACGTGGTCCATGAACAACTGTGCTGTGGCTGGTGCAGATGGGAGGCCCTTGCAAGGAATAAAATGCGCCATCTTTGTGAAAAGGTCCACCACCACCAGTATGGAAGTCAGCCCCTGGACTGGGGGTAAATCAGTGATGAAATCCATGGAGATAGTATCCCAAGGCCTACTGGGGGTGGGTAGGAGTTGCAAGAGTCCTGTGGGCTTCCCTGGGAGAGGCTTGGCTCGTCTGCAGGTGTGACAAGAAGCAACGTAACCCTTGATGTCTGCAACCATCTTAAGCCACCAGTAGTCTCTCAGAGCTCTATGGAGAGTTTTGAAAACACCTCCGTGGCCTGCCATTTGGTGGTCATGGCAAAGTCTCAGTACCTCTTCCCTCAATGAAGGGGGAATATATAATCGCCCACTATGCCAGAGGATTCCTGCCTCCACATTGAATGGTGAGGCAGTGTCTTGCGGGGCCCTCTGGAGGTCATCCATCCTGGCCCTGGCATATGGGTCTTGTTGCTGCTGAGCTCTGACTCTTGTAAATAGGTCCTCTGCTTGTCTGCCTGCTGCTAAAATCTCTGTTTGGCTCCCCCTCATAGACTGATCAAAGTTGTGAGGTTGTAATATAGTAGCCTGTACCTCCTGGTGAGTGGCGGGGGTTGCCTGAAAGGATCGAGACAGGGCATCTGCCAAGCAGTTTTGTGCCCCGGGCACATAAGAAATAACAAAATTGAAATGGAAGAAAAACTGGCTCCATCTAATTTGGCGTGGGGTGAGGGATCTGGTGTTTTGTAGAAGCTGTAAATTCTTGTGATCGGTGCAAACTTTCACAGGAAGGGCTGCCCCTTCCAGCCAGTGCCTCCACTCTTGGAATGCTGCTTTAATTGCCAGCAACTCCTTGTTAAAAACATCATAGTTTCTCTCTGCTGGTGAGAGCAGGTGTGAAAAAAAGGCACAAGGAAGCAATGTACTCTCGGTTTTGTTTGTATATTGCAATAACACTGCCCCAATGGCAATATCTGAAGCATCTGAATGCATTAATAATTGCTTCGTGGGATCAGGGTGTCTTAACAGCGGCTGGGATGCAAAGAGTTGCTTAAATTCTTGGAAGGCTGCTTGCTGTCTCTCCCCCCAAATGAATTTTGCTCCTTTCTTCAAAAGCTGTGTGAGGGGTCTAGCGATATCACTATAGTTCTTTATGAAACGCCTATAGAAATTACAGAATCCTAACAGCCTTTGTACATCTTTAACATTTCGGGGAGGTGGCCAAGAGAGAATTGCCTGGACCTTAGAAGGATCCATGTATATTCCTTCTGTTGAGACTTTATAGCCCAGGAAATGTAATTCAGTTAAATCAAAGGCACACTTCTCTCTCAGTCTTTGCAAGACATTACGTACATGGGTTACATGAGTTGTAGCATCCTCAGAGAAAGTTAATATGTCATCTAGATAAATGACCAGATACTTATCTAGTAAATCAGAGAAAACTTGATTCATAAATCTGGAAAATATGGCTCCTGCATTAGACAAGCCAAAGGGCATCACAAGGTACTCAAATTTACCAAACCTGGTGTCGAAGGCAGTCAGATATTTGTGCCCCTCTTTCACCCGGATCAGATTGTACGCACTCCTGAGATCCAACCTGGTAAAAATGTGTGCCTTCTGTAAGCGATCTAGCATATCCGAGATTAAGGGCAGAGGATAGGATTCTCTTTTTGTTTGTTTATTTAAAAAACTGAAGTCGTGGACCACTCTCATGGGTGTCTCCTGGGTTGCAGGTGCCAATGGGTCAGGCTTCTTTGGTACGAAGAAGGTAGGAGCAGACGCTGGGGAAGTAGATGGTCAGATAAATCCCTTTTGGAGATTGGAGTCTAAGTAATCCTTTAAGGTGGCTAGTTCCTTGGGAGACATGGGATATTGTTTCCTTGCTGGAACCCTGGCTCCCGGTATCAACTCAATGGTGCAATCACAGTCCCTATGGGGGGGTAGTGCTGTGGCCTCTTGTTCGCTGAAAACGTCTGCAAAATCTGCATACTTGGCTGGCAACTGGACCCCCCCTGCTTCCATGACTGCGTTGGTTGCTGGAGAGCGTGGAGCGGCTTGAATCTTGTGGTGCTGGCATTCCTTAGCTGGGAAGGAGATTGCTCCTGTAGTCCAGTTCAGCAACGGGTTGTGGATCCTCAGCCAAGGAGTGCCTAGGATTACCAGCACATTAAGCGATGCAGTAACATAAAGCTGGATCTACTCAGTGTGGTCTCCCGTTGTCAGTTGCACCGGTTCTGTGAGTCTTCTAATCAGCCCTGCCTTGAGGGGCTGGCCGTCAATGGTCTCCACTACTATGGGGCATGGCAATTCTCTGGTTGGGATGTTGAAGTCTTGTACGGTCTGCACATCAATAAAATTGGTTGAAGCTCCGGAATCCACAATGGCCTCTAGCTTGACCTGGTGCTCTGGGCTGACGTGCATGATTACGGGTAAGTAGTAAAAGGCTTGCCTGGAATCCTCGGAATGAGCCATCCTTAATTGATTGATGGTCTCCCTGCTGAGCTCTGTGGAGGGAGACCGATGGAGTTTCCCTGGTTGGAAGCAGAGGCGGAGATGGTTCCTGTTTCAGCTGCTTGCCTTGGGGGTCTTACTGAAGTTGCTTGGCCTCTCGCTGGGCAAGCTCTCACCATGTGCCCCTGGGCTCCGCAGTAGAAACAAAGGGCTCTCTCTCTCCTTCTCTGCCTCTCAGCCTCGGAATTCAGTCTCCTGCTTGCCCCAAATTGCATTGGTTCCTCTTGTGCTGAGTGAGTGGATGCTACGGAGAGAGCTGGAAATCCTGGAAATGCTCTGAGGGTCCTGTTTCTCCCCGGCTGCATCTGCCTGAGCTCTTCTAGTCTGGCTTCTATGACCACCGATAACTGATATAAGGCTTCTAGGGTAGCTGGTGTTCCCTGGCGCACTAATTCATTCTTAATTTCCTCATCCAGCCCCTGTTTGAATTGGTCTTTTAATGCACTCTCATTCCAGTCCAGATCTCCTGCTAACAACTTGAAATCAGCAATGTAGATTCCCACCCTCTTGTTACCTTGCTTGAGCTTCCGAATCTCCCGGCTGGCCGTGGCCTCTCTGATCGGGTCGTCAAAGTGTGCTCGGAACCCTGCCAAAAAGTTCTGGTAGTCGTTGAGAATCGGGTCATTGTTCTCCACCATGGGAATAGCCCATTTGGCTGCTGGTCCCTTTAGCAGGCTTAGGATGAAGGTGACTCTGGTTCTGTCTGTGGGAAACTCTGCCGGTCTGCTGTCGAAAAACATAGTGCACTGTGTGAGAAATGTTCTCAACTGTCCTGCTTCTCCTCCAAACATCTCTGGGAGACTGCCCTGGGATCTCAAGACTACTGGCGGAGCTGCTGCTGCTGCTGCTGCTGCTGCTGGCGCCGGTTGTGGGTTAATCGGAACTGGTTGTTGTAACTGCTGTAGCATGGCAGCTTGTAATGTGTTGATCTGGAGATCTACTTGTTGTTGGTGTTGTTGCAGGGCTGCTGCCAATTGTTGGATGGCGAGCCGCATTTCTTGGTTTTCTGAAGACATTTCCAACGTGTCTCCTTAATTTCTTGTTCTTCCCTCTTTTGATGGGAGTAGGAGTTTGTTAGGATTGATGTCCTAACAGCCAGGAAACACGCTGAGACAAGGAACTGGTCTCTAATGTTTTATTGCTAGTACATAACAGGAATCCTAACAAACTGAAGAAGTGTGGGAAAAACCCAGACATATAAACCCCAAAGGTTAAGGCGGTCCTGATCTGTGTCTCTTTGAATGGCTGACCAATTCCTCAGTGCTACGCATGCACTTAACAGTCTGGATGGGAGCCCCCTGCTCGCCATCCTTACTCATGACAGTTGCTAGTCCCAGCTCCTGCCAGCCTAGCAGTTCGAAAACATGCAAATGTGAGTAGATTAATAGGTACCGCTTCAGCAGGCAGGTAACGGCGTTCCATGTAGTCATGCTGACCACATGACCACGGAAGTGTCTACGGACAAACACCGGCTCTTCGGCTTTGAAACAGAGATGAGCACCGCCCCCTAGAGTCGGACACGACTGGACTTAATGTCAAGGGAAACCTTTACCTTTACCTAATATGATTTTTAACTCCATCAAGCTCCCTAATTAATAAATAATTAATAAAGATGTCCATTTAAACTTTTGAAACCTTAATTTGTCATTTCTGTAAATATTTTATTGACTGAATAGGAATGCCTTGCATAGATTCTGAATGTAACATTATTACTTTTCCTTGTCTGTGAACATATGTTAAAAGAATTATGTAAAAGGATTCTTGATTTATTCTCAGATCATACAGTCTGCTTAACCAAACCTTACTGTTATATATTTAACATGGATTATGACCAGCTCAGGCCTCCTAAAATACTAAATGGCTAGTTACTTATTGTTAGCAGACAATCTCAGAATACATCTGTGGGGGGAAGAAGTGGGAATGGGATTTGAGGGTTACTAGTCTGAGAAGAACACAAGTAGCTGCTACTTCATTTGGTTGGGTGGAGTAGAAAAGGAAGAAGCAAACATTTTTCATGTAATTGTCAAAAACTAGGGTTAATGCATAGAGATAGGTTGATCCCCTGCCACTAATCATTATATGTCTGAAGCACTACTGCAGAATGAGTGTGTGGGAATGGTCCCCCTGCCCCCTAACTCCATGTTTTGTCAACTCTATGACGGAGTGCATGCATGAAGATTTCATCTTACAAAACTGAGCATATATTGGTAGGATACGTTTTTTAAATATGCTAGAGTACAGGAAAATGATGTTTCACTAGTCCTAGTCTTAGACAGAGTATGATAATGATATTAGCTTATCTGGGGTGTCGTGAAATGATAGTTGGTGGTTATTTGATTTAATATTGACTTACTTTAACTGCAAGGGAAGGAGGCAGGAATTTGTTAGATTTTTGTCAGAGCTGCTAAAATTACATGACCAGCCTTGGATGTTTTGCAACCTGACTTGAGGGACCACCTTTTGCTGTTCAGCCTCAAGGAGCAAAATATCCTGACCTAGCCTATCTGTGACATAATTTCTCCTGAATATTAGATTTGAAACAGCATTTCAGAAAAAAGATCAAAGCATACACTACTTCACCAAGGTATTTTTGCAGTTTCCAAGTGTGTATTCATAACTTTCTTATGAATGCACAGGCTGTAGTACAGTATATATGTAACACTGGAAATCCCTGAAGAATAATCTTGAAGTGCTGTTTTAAGACAGCCAAAGAAGGTTTGAATCTTCACTAAAATATCGAAACACTTCAATGCAAGATACTTTTAAGAGCTTTTCTTGAAGAATCCAGCCACAATTGCCAAAGGAAATTAAATTTAATAACCTGCAGTACCTGAAAATAACTTAAAATTGCCTAAATTATCACGAATAGTTTTCCCATTTTCATAACCCATATTTACTTCCATTTTATGTCAGTTGTTATTTCATATTGAATTTAACATTTCTTTATTTTTCTAAGTAGGGTCTTGAGGCTGTTGGTGCTTACCAGCAAAAATGATTTTATTGTATGAAATAGATTTTGTACTCATTATGGCCTAATGTAAGAATGGGCTTCTATTCAGGCCTTGAATTCCTGTGTTTAGCTCTGGAATAAGAAGAGTTCCACCCCAAGACACTAGCAATTATTGGTCTATAATTTACTTTTAACCCCATGGTCACTGGTGTCTTCTCTTGCAATTGTTCATGAAGTCTTGCTTCTTTTCAGTTCATGCTTCAGGCGATCCCTAAATAACTACTGTTCCTTCTTTTATGGCAATTTGTCCATAACTGGATTGTTTTGTACTCATTTTTTGCAGCCAGTGCTTCTTTTGCAAATGTAATTATAACATTCTCTCCGCTAAAGAGGAAGAGACTGGTTTATGCCATGTAGAATAACTATCTTTAAAAGTTATTAAAAGCTGAATATTTAAGTAACTTAACTTGCTACATTGTGATCAGATCTGCCATTTGATGTATTAATTATTCAAAACAAGTTTTGATGAAAGAATATCAGTTTCTCAAATATTTATTTATTAAATTTATCCCTGCCCATCTCCTCCCATCAGGGAACTCTGGGCAGTATATATGTATAAAACTATGGTTATTTATTGTCCTTATTTATTCGGTCATAATCTACTTTATTTTCATTACTGATTATTCATAAACTCTGTATTATATTTCCGTAAAACAGCTTATGATGCAATGGTGTTGCCCTCTAAAGGCCCCTAAAATAAATTAAAAATAAATTACATATTCACCAGCATATAATGCTTATTTAACTTGATATTCCCAAATATGTCTATAAAAGCTCTACTGATACAGATCTTCTGCTGGTAAGGCTCCAGCAGCAGTATAGAAAAAATACTTTGGGATTTTTGAAGGTGTGACCTGGGACCCACCAGACGCTAACCCTAATTTCAGTTGTTCTAGTGGCATTTCTTTAAAAAAAAATCTGAGAATATAATAGTGCTGGTTAATATAAAGTATTCAAATAGTCAGATTCTACTCCTGGTGATTTTATAATGTTTTCTTTGTTGCAATAGGAAAGTGGTTTTGCACTACCTTCTTTAGGGTTTGTTTGTTTGTTTTTATATTTACAATCTTAACCACAGCTCTAGGATTTCCTGATGGTCCCACATCAAAATAATAGCAAAGTAGTGGCATCTGCAGGATCTTGCTGCTTTTGGAGAATGGCAAAAGCAGTATTGCATCATTGTGCTACAAACTCCACCCATTTTGGGCAAGGGTGCAACCTCATGACGCATATAGGAAAGGGTTGGTGCATACATTGCAATACCCACAATGCTGGTTTCCCCCTTGCCACCTTCTGCAGATGCTGCTGCGACCAAGTCCTTTTTGAAAATGGCCAGTGTCAGTTAGGTAAAATATATGTAATAAATTCACTTACACTGCTGTCAACCAACAGAGAAAAAAAGAGTAAATGTTTCTCAGTTTTTGTCTAATTTGCAGCAAAGTGGCAGATCACACAACAGTTGTGATGCCACTGACTAATTTTGACTAGCTGAACCTCAAGTAGAAATACTCTGCCCTACACATTAATTCCCTGCTCATGAATATCTAATCAGATTAGAATTCTGAAAGCAGTAAAAAGACAGAAAGCATACCAAGCAGTAAACAATGAGAATTTTGTATTGATTTGTCCTTATTTCAAATATGTTGTCCTCTTAATTAAAACAACAACTTACAAAACTGTCTCCAATATTTTTTGTCTTCTATATATTTCTGGTTTTGTGCAATCCATATCATATCAGCTGTCAATAATATAAATAAAGCTTTACATCTGTATCCCAAATTTGCATTTAAGACTTAGTAACAGATATCTTTTTTGAATGTTAAATTTCATTCCAGAATTACTCTTCTATCACACACACACACAAACATAAACAGAGACACATATAAAAGAGTCTGCTGTTCTCTGACATCTCCTGTGCATATTCAGATCTTTTTATATATTTTTAATGTGTAGTTAATACAGTACTTTGGTAGATATATTCAGGTTCCAATAAGTACAATGTTACTTCCAGAAATTGCAGCCATATAAGAAATGAAGTATGTAAGGATTGCCTATTCTAAAACACCATCAGACTCATGAGCAGGATCACAAAGATATCTGATTTATTAAAGAATAATATGCAGGATCACAAAGAAAGCTGAGAATGAAAAAAGCATGCCAAATGCAAACTAAAAACATTCAGTGCAAATAAGATCCCTTCCCCCGTAGAATCTTCCCAAGCTCACAATCCCAGGTGCTCCTAACGGCTTCTGCTGGTTCGCGGGAAAAGTCCTTGAGCAGAACACATAACCCAAACACATTCCATTGAAATGAACATAGATACAGAGCTTGGCACAAGGTTTCCCAGCAGCTCCCTCCCAACAGAAACGCGCGTCAGCACCATGGCATGTGAAACGCTATGATGTACAGTGCACATCGAAACAGTGAACATGACAAAGTACCACTGATACATAGTTTGAGATGGATTCAGTAGATTAATCGCTATGTTTTTCTAAAAAATTCAAGTATATTCTTATTAATTTATTTATATTTTATGTGAAACCTTATGTGAAGCAACTATAATAAAAAGCTGGTATTCCCATTTCCCAACATTTTTAATTACATTATTTTCATAACACATTTGCATATTAAATCCATTGCTACTCTATAAAAAGCTGGACCAAGGTCTCCAGCTGCATGTGGTTCATTTTGAAATATTTTAGGATTAGTCACAACTGTTCATATACAGAATAGAGAAGCCAATTTTCCCCATATTTTCTATTGTCACCATATTGCCTTCAAAACATAGCACAAGTACAGGAGAGTAAACAACAGGAAATGTGTGAAAGAAACATTTTTGACAGGCACAATGAATCCACCCTTTGAACACAGGAAGTCTTGAAATACTGCCAATGTGAATAATTGTCCTGGATGGGAAAAGTAAAGGCAAATCAAAACCAAAAGAAGAAGAACTCAAAGTAGACAATCTACCAGAAGGAAAATAATAATAAGTGGATTCATGTGGCAGAAGTAAATTCTGCATCAATTTAAACTATATGAATGAGCCTATTGTTATAGGAAGCAGTGTCCTTCAGATCAGCAAGAGTTGGAAGTGACTGAACAACCATCTGTATACAGTATATCCTTAAAAAGTATGCATTTCTAGTGTACTTCTAATCACATCTTATTCTAAAATATACATTTCTAAAAAAGAAAAAGTGGGCATATTTTTGAACTGCATTGAAAAATATGGATGTGAAAAATCCAAAGAATAATTATTTCTAACCTTAAATGTTATCAGGAAATGCAGAGCAGATCTTTTCATATAAGAATTCGCACAGATCAGATTCCTCAAGGATAGCTAAGCAATACAGCCTATGACTGCAAGTCAGAAGTTAGAAACAGGCTATCCCAGGATAGGTAGCAGAAGGAGCAGACAGCTCTCAACAAATGTCGAAACTAGTTTCGATGTAGTAGCACTCATTTACCAAAAATCTCTCTCCATGATAAGAACATAAAGCCAGCAAAACTATCTACTAATGTGATTCAAAGCTCAGGAATGGGCATAGCTCAGTTGTAGAAATCAGACAATCCCATTTCATTTTCTAGCCCCAGTTAAAATAGTCACAGGAGATGATGAGGAAGACTACTATCTGAAATCCTGAAAAAACAGTGCCAGTTACAACAAAATAGCCTTCCAACATGCTGTCTTGCAATTTCCATTGGCTCCAGCCTAGGAGTATAGGAGAAATAGCTTGCAAGATGTGGAGGGTAATTGTTGAGGCAAGACTGGAGTAAAAATAGTGTGCTGGGTAGATCATCTGACCAAGTATGAGACAACATCCTTTGCATTACATTAGCTTTCCCAAACGTTCACATTCTCCAAATATGTGAGCTTCAGTTTTCAATATTCCCAGCTATGTCTGAACTGGCTGGGGAATTTTTGAAACTGATATCCATACAATTGGAGGATGCCCAGGTTGGGAAATACTGTTCTATATAATTCAGTTTCCCAGACCTGGCATCATCTGGATGCATCAGGACTTGTAATTCCAACACATCTGGAAGGCAGTAGGTTGCAAGGGCTGATAGAATCCATATGTGGGTAGTTATAGGAAAAAAATTCAAAAAGGGGGGTCACTATTTAGGAGCAAACAATCATGTGATTGTTTTCAGTGCTGAACCAAACGCTGTGCACTGCACACAAACTACAGGCAGGCTGAGCTCTAGTGCAGACAAGCCCCAAGTGTCATTAATTGCAAACACATTTCAAAACTAGCTGAATAGAGCCTTTGCAAGTTACTAAGCCATTTCCTTCTGATACACTTGTTCCTCTAGGAGGAAATGGTTTGGAATAAAGGGGTCTCATGTCTTGATAACAAGCTATAAGTGTGACACCCACAATTAACTTCCATTCAAGACCCTAAAGAGCAGAGGTACTCTTATGTAAGCTAAAACCTTTGTATGAGCTGCCAGATTACAGCTTTAAAGGAAGAGTCAAGGAAAAATTAGCACAGAAAGAGTTACATCCTTTTCTGTGCATGACTAAAATCTAAGTTAACATGAAGCATCTGTTGTTTTAAAGATTTTGAGTTTTATTCTGTCTTCAGGATGGCAAAGGCATTTTTAGTATCAAGAAAAATATAGAGTTGAGCTAGTGGGAAGGATTGCTGACTGTCTTTTGTATAAACAATAAGGGGAACATGAATTGCCTTGGGCTCTTATTTCTTTTCTGTCCTTTTCATACTACTCTACAGCTTTTCACAAATAAATACACTGCCCATTATGGAGGAACAGCCAGCTGGCAGTGTTAGTTTGAAACCCATCCACAGACTACCTTGTAATCATTTCAGTTCAGCTGGAAAGATGGTTATTTCCTTTGGCTACTTTTGAAACATAAGCTCTTCCACAGTCCTTGGGGCTCCTCCTGGAAGTTTCTACCTATGACCCCTCTCTTTGAGGTTCTTGTAGGAGGTACAACCCATAATTTTTTGAGTTAACTGGAACCCAAACAAGAGTTCAGAGTGACATTGCCAGCTGAAAGCTAATTAGCTGTAACTGAGACCTGTAAAGGATAGGTTTATACTAACCACAACCTGGCATTCACAAAATAAAAGAATAAAAAATGAAACAAACTGACCTACCAACTCCTTTGAACCAGCATATAGACATAAGAGGTTCTTTTCTTCCCCCACACTGGATTACAGATCGAAGGGCACCTGTTCTTTCACTTAGATCATCTGCCATTAAGTTTGCCATAAATCAAGACTTCCTTCATCCATCCTTGCTACAGGTTCTCCTTTTATTCACATTGGCAAGCCAAAGGAATAAAGATTGGTGTTTGCAGACCAAAGCTACAAAGCCAGTAAAGCTAAATAGACTTCAGGGGTGCTTTTATTACTACTTGCTAAACTCCAGGCATACAGAAACTTCTGGTTTCTCTAGATGTGAAGGACCACATAGGTGAGTTCACTTTTTGTGGATGATGGATTAGAAGTTTCCTAATAATTTCCCCTCCTACTGATATATTGCCTTTCTATTCCATGGAGTTTCCTTGTTGTTGATAGTTAATACCTCCTAAAAGCTTGGATCAACTTCTGAACAGATCTAAGCTTACTTGGGTCCCCAGAGTTCTTGAGAATTAGGTTACTGAAACAGCAAGCTACCATGACCAGTATCTGATATAATCCTTCCAGCCAATCATTAATTAACTATTCCATCTGGGAGGAGATAAATACGTCTGAGTTACCTAGGCATCCAGAAGAAGAAAAACATGGTTTTCTACAAGTCTAAAAAAAGAAATGCAAAAGCCAGTAAAGGTAAAGTCCCTCAGGACTAGCTCAGCTCCTAATAACTTCATGGGCACATCCATATAACTTTACTTAGCAACAATATAGAAGTTTCTCCCATCATACACATACATTAATTACCTCCTCTTTCTTAACTCTAATGGGATGCAGTATGCCACTTTCCAAGTTCTAAAAGTTTCTCCAATTCTGAATACTGAAAATGACACCAATTTTCAATCAAAAACCCAGCTGTCCTGAACATTAACAAGCAATCTTCCTTAAAACAAAAGGAAAAAATTGTGTTTTTTTCAAAATAACCTTTTTAATCAGTTTCCAGATACGTCTCCACATAAGTATCTTTTTTGTGGATGTACAAATGACTACATTTCTCATCATTTCAATGGCATACTTTAAATGTCAGCAGTAAAGCTGAAATTCAATATGTGATAGGATAGGAAAAAAGATTGCAACAACTTTCCATTCCTGTGCAGCACATATTAATTTGCTTTTCCAGACCATTTCTGAGTTATTCTTTATTTGAATAGATATAACACAAACACACACACACACGTGTGTGTATTTCCACCAATAGCAGCTAATGTTAGGAACTTTGCAAACCTGAATTTTTCTTAAAATCTGAAATGTTTCTGGCTTTTTTTCCTGTTTCTTTTTGTTTAAATAATTGTTTCCATATTTTTGGCATCTTCTGGAGGAGATGTCAAATTGTTATGATTATTAGCTCCTAAAAATGAAGGTTCTTTCCATTAAGCTTCCATGTGGATCTCACCTAATTATAATAACTTCCTTTTTTATTATGATTCATGTATACCATTTAACCACTTCACTGAGGGAATGTATCTGAAAAAACAAACACAGACTTGATTAGAGCAGTGACAAGAGACATCTGTAGAGCTTCCATTGATATTTCCCACCAGAAAATCCAGCATGAATCCAAAAAAGAATAAAAGTGAGAAACTCTCTCTAGAGATGCAATCATAAAATAGCAGCTACCTCAACAATCAGATCTTAGCTATATGCAAGGGGAAGAAAAAGTTATACAGCTGAAACCACAGCCCAAATTCTATCAAAGTCTTACTATAATATTATTCAACAGGAGAAATTAGAATCCTGGAAAAGTGATTAAATATTGCATCCAGTTATGTAAACAGAACTTCCTGATGTTTGGTGTCTTTTTCTTCAGTTTTGATTTGTGTTTCTGTAGTAATGCATCACGTGTCTCTTATTAACATATATACTGTAGTTTTCATTACCTTTCAAAGCAAGAGGCAGCAATACTGTATATGTAAGCCCATGGGCCAAATGCAAGTCCCAGGTGCATCATAAAGATTATTATAATATAGAGAAAGTGATCCTCCATTTTAATGTATTCTTCTATTTCCCCATTGTATGTAGCCAAATGGATCCCAGTTCCAGACTCCAAAATGACAGTAAAGCACAATTTGCGTCTCCTCAAAAACTATCCAATGCCCTCTGTCTGTTCATGCCTTTTTCATTTTCATGTTGATTTTTGGTAATCCTGCAGCAGTAATATTTCAATATTCATGCATATTAAAATGGGTTCTGCAAGAAAACATAACTCTGCCCTCTAGAAACCAAGGGATTCAAGAATGAAATTAACTGATAGAACAGCAGGCACTGAGTCTGTCCTAAATCCAGTTCAAAATCTCCAATTTTATATGACTTCTGTTATTAAAGCTCGTATAATTTTGTAACAGAAAACCAAATAATAATAATAATAAATTGGAAGGCAAATATATTGAGCTGGATCACTATATAATCATATTAGGAAGAGATTCATTTAATTGAAAAGGCCAAATCTAAACATCTAAATGGTCCACCACAGGATCTGGATGGATTTTGGCAGGATCTTGTGGATTTTACCCAGCAATCTGGTAAGCAGTTCTGTTGATTGCAACAGGCAACAACCCAAGCTGTCAACATGATTGCTTCTGAGCAGCAGCTCTCTGCACTCTGATTTCAATTGGCCTCTTCATTTTTTAAGGAACTCCAAAAGATGAATGGCAGAAATGATACCTTGAGCACTGGGTGGAGAAAGACAAAAAGTGAATCTGAGCAAGCAGAGGTATGAACCCAAGTTTGGGCTGACATCATGGCAATAAAGGAGGTGAAGCATCACTACTTTTCCTCCTTTATTATGCTAGTGGAATGTTGACCAGCAGCCCTGTTTAGGGCTGTAATTTAACTCCCTATTATGGAGGATGGAACAGGTAGATCTCCCATTTGGCTTCTGTTACCATTTTGCACAGCATTTTACTGACAAAGTTGCTCAGATTCCTAAAATCTTGACTCCTCTTGAGCAAGATCTAATGAAGTGACTGGGTAGTGTTTTGTCATGTTATCTGGGTTCCTTTAGACCTGTGGATTCTAATGAGGGGGATAGTGTGCTCTCTAGAATGACCTGAACCATGTGAGTTCTGGATCCCTGCTGCCCCTGGCTGCTATGGGGAATTAGTAAAGATTATGTTGGCTGGATACAGAAGACTGACAATGTCTCTTTAGAAAAAAGGTTGATACCTGCAGCCTTGAAAGAGGACTTCCAGTGAGGGATTGGCAACTTGAGACATGTCTCCACAATCTCAGTAGTAGACTAGGCAGCATGGACCTTTTTGGGGGCTCAGGCAGGTCTCCTTAAAGCCCAGAAGTGTTCTCCAGATTAAGGAGAACCCCAGGAATCACCCCATCTGTTCTCTGTATGGCTGGACACAGCTAGAAGACCACAAAACAGTGTGTTGTGATCAACTGGTAAGCTAGCAGCCGGGAGGCAGGGTTGCCTCTTTTCCTAAGCTGTGCTGAAGCTCAGAATTAGACTTGCCTGAAGGAGCAGGGACAGCATTGAGGCAGAGATCAGCAGCCAGACAGTGAATTCTGGCCAGCAAAGACTATCCAGAAAAAGGAGATATTGTGAGATTGCCCACTTGTATTCCAGATTGCAGGAACTGAGGTTTTTGTGGTCAAATATGAGTCAAGTAGCTGGGAGTTGAGGGATTTCAACCAAGCTCACAGCCGTAATGTAGCCTATATGGACACAAGGTTTGCCAAGCCTCATTTCTTAATCACTTTTGGAAATCGCTTCTTAATTGCTTTTTAGCTATTAGCAACCTTTTCAATGACAGATTTTAGAGCACTGGGTAAGTCTTCAATCCTTAGCAAAAGAAGTTTTAAATACAAGTTTTAGGACTATATATATATATACATACATACATATACATATACATATACATATACATATATATATATAATCAGCAAAAGGGTGATTAGAACTTTGATTTTTCAAAAGTTACAAATGGACTAAGGATCCAGATGGATTTGAAATAAGATTATGAAATTAATTATAAAAATCCTTCCCATGGGAAAATGTTGTTTTGAATTCTAAAAAAAAAAAAGTGATAGGATGCAACAGCTTCAATTTCACTGTTGGTAGAAACATCTCCATCTTCACTAGAATCAACTTCTTCCACAACCTCCTCAGCCAGATGAAATATTTTAAAGCTGATATTTTCTGCAGTGTCCTGAATATCTTGCAGAATAGCTTGACAGGTATTATAAAAGATCTGTTTAAACTCACAGCGAAGCTCACAACAGAACTCTGAGAGTCTCCTTGAAATCCTCCATGTTTCAGGCAGTAGATTATGGCGCCCCCTAGATACTTGACTGTCAAACATAGGAGTTAATGAGTTAATGGAAAATCTCAGAAAGTTGTTGACACAAGAGAAAATATGCTAACAAGCAGCTGTCAGAGAAAGTGAACAGAAAACTGAAGATTCAAAACAGCAGATTCAATGTGTAGGAAAATGTTAAATCCTTCAAATTCAATACAAAAATGATAGCAGGGAGACAATTATTTATTCTCAATCCTCCTCAATATCCAAATGGGAAAACAAGCCAAAGCTTTAAAAGCTTTTAAAAAATTGAAAATTAATCCCCAAAATAACGACAAGCACCAAGAGAGATCATTTTTTCTTGCTGTAAAAAGTCTCTCTTAGGTTCCATAACTTTAAAAAATATATATAAATTGGGTGATTTAGAAATGAGGTGGCTCAACCTAGTGTCCCTTAAGGCTACAGCACAGCTTGGAAATGATGACGTCCCAGCCTCCCAGCAACTCTTACCCGATCAGTGCGAATGCTGGTTGCAATTCTCAGGCTGCAAATCACTGTTCCAGAGGACAAATGAGATGATTCTGAGCATTTTCTTCTGTGAGATTGCTCTTGAGCTTTGGGAAAAAGCCTGCTCCCCCCAAAAAACCCTGCTGCTGTCAGTTCTGTCTGCAGAGCTCACAGACACAGCTGTTCAGTCAGCCATGTCCCCACTGGAAGTTCCTCATCTCTGGTAACTCTTAATGGACTTTTGCTGACCAGGACTGAACAACGAGGGTTTAAAGATTTTTTTATAGATAAGAGATGAGATATGGGAAGAAAAAATCATTCGTTGTATTTTAAGAGAAGGTGATAAGTTACTAAAATTGTTTATACTTGTTATGAAGGAGAAAGTCATTTCTTTATATGTTTATTTTCTTTTTCTTTATTATATTCTTATTTTCTCTTTCCTTTCTCTTTTTCTTTCTATTCTTTTTTCCTTTCTTTTCTGCACTATTTTTATTTTTTTATTTTTTTCGGTTTAATATGATTAAGATTATTATAATTGTCGTACTATTAATTACAATGGCAGACAATGTACATGTTTTTTAGTTTGATCTTTATTATAGAAGATAGGAATGTATAGAATAGTAGTGGGAAGGAAGTAATTAAATAAATGTTAACCTTGGGGCGGAGTGGATTAGGAGGTTTATATTTATTTATTTATTTTTTACTATCCTGCCTTTATTATTTTCATAAATAAATCAAGGCAGTGAACATACCTAATACTCCTTCCTCCTCCTATTTTCCCCACAACTACAACCCTGTGAGGTGAGTTAGGCTGAGAGAGAATGATTGGCCCAAGGTCACCCAGCTGGCTTTCATGCCTAAGGTGGGACCAGAACTCAGTCTCCTGGTTTATAGCCCATTGCCTTAACCACTAGACCAAACTATATTTTTTCTCTTTCTTTTTTTTAAGGTAAGGGGAGGGAGTAATTGTATTTAGTGATTTTATATTGTGCCAATAGTATGATTTATAGAAATAATGTGATTTTGGTTTAATATAGAGTAAGGGACTGATTATGGAGATTGTTTTATATCCCTGCTGTTAAAAGTTGGAAGTCACCTCTTTCTGTAACCTTTAAAAAAATGTCTTGTGTTTTCACTCTTTTTTAGTTTTTTAAATTCTTTGTAGTTTTTTGTTTTTCTGTAGTTTTTATCTTTATCTGAAATCTAATAAAATTCTTATTTAAAAAAAAAGGAAATCCTTGGTAAAATGAGTAATTATAATAAGAAACTGAATCTGTCCATCCAAATCCAGTGCACACCTGTAGTGTTGATTTGTGACATCACAGGACAGTATAGCAACTGAAGGTTTTCTTAATGTTAGATGAAAAGCCATACCTGGCATAGTGCTCCTTCTATACAATTGTTAAAGTTTCTGACTTCTTTTGCAGCTTGACTTCAGACATAGAGTATGCTTTAAATCCACTTTTTACTTGATTTTTTAAGTCAAAGCAAACTTTGTTATTGGAGAAGACTCCTGAGAATACCATGGACAGCCATGAAAACAAGCCAATGGATCATCAAACAAATCCACTCAGAGTTCTCATTCAAGGAACACATGACCAGGCTCAAATTAGCCTACTTTGGACACATTATGCAAAGACCCTGCTCTCTGCAAAAGGCTCTAGTGCTGGGAAAGGTGGAAAGAAAGAGAAGAAGAGAATGACCAGCAGCAAGGTGGATGGACTCAATTATAGTGGCACCATTAGAAAACCTAAAAGACCAGGTTAGGGATAGATCATCATGGAGAAGAAATATCTATGTGGTCACTAGGAGTCAAAAACAACTTGATGGCACATAATAAATTAATCAGCTATCTGTATAAAATGATCACTGTCAGAACACATGTTTTGAATGCAGAATGCCAGACATTCACTCCAATTCTTCAATAATGTCCAACCCATATGGAGATGTGATGGCACAGGATGAGAAAGTCCTCCTCCTGAGTCCCTGAAAAACTGCTATCAGAGAAGGCAACGTAAGAATAGATGAACAAAATATCCTGATTTGTACAATGGTACTTTCCTAATCTCAATCTTGAAACGTATGCATTTTATCTTCTTAGACCTATTTCAGAATGAATGTTTTGAAATATATTCAAAACAAATATGTTTATGCTAGTCTGTTTAACTACCTCACTTACATGAATATTTCTATTTAAATTGTATGAATTGTAAGAACAAGCATTTGGGTTCCAAAACAGCCATAGAATTAACAAATGTAACATCTTGAAAGACAAAAAGATTTGCACAATTCTATTGACTAAAGTGCACACACATGCATGCACCTTTATTAAGCTCTATAAATTCAGCTGGGTTGAATAGAGATTGAAATCTTGGGGTAAAATTATATTTAGAGCTTTTCATCAATGAAACTTTTCCATCAGCTTATTTTCCATATAACATGCAAAGCACTGGGTGAAAGAAGACTTAGGCAGCTTCTTCCAGACCTTCTCTTCCTCCATCATTCACTCCCTTTTTGTGTTGCAGCTGTTTGGCAAAAACTTTGGTTCCCAGGTCAAATAGTTGCACCTTCCATTCAGTTTTATCTCTAACATCCTTGGGGTGGGGGAGAGAAATTCAAAATTAATGGAGGCAACTACAGTGCTCAACCTAGACCATGAAAGAATATGTTTGTTTTAGCTCTCCATCCAAGGTTCTGAGTCAGATTTGAGATGGAAAGAAGCCCAGAATTCTCAGTGTATTCACAGATTAAGTTGCATTAAATTATTTCATGCTTCAATACTGCTGCATATTGTCTGATGTCCTGTGAGTGCTGTCCCACTGTGCAGCACTATGAACGAGTCTATCATGCTAAACTCTGTTCAGGGCAGCATTTCATTAGTTGTTGTACAGGTGGGAGAATTTATACTTTATTGTCAAAGGGGGAGAATATTAATATGGTGCTGGGACACAGATGTGCGCCAACTCTAGCTGGGTTCACACTCTTAAACACTTAAGAAAAAAATACCTTTCCTAAGTGTCTTGTTGACAATTTTCAATGATGCATACCAACTGCCTCCATGAAGACAGTTCATTTCTGATTCTTCACCATGGATCCTTTGGAATGGTAAAAATATCAGCTACTGAGGTCACCTAATCCATGCAGCTCTCTCTGTTTAACAGATGAGCAGGTTAAGGCTGCATCATGATTGTAGTCTCTGTTGGGAAGCTATCTTTATTCAGGCACTAAGATTTCATTACGATAATTTTTAAGAATTCAGAAAGCTGTTCAAATTCCCCTTCTGAATCAAGTAACTACACACAAGCGTGACTGATACATAGCTTGATGTTCATGGAAATTCACTCTGACCAACTGAGTTTCACAGGCCTGATGCTTCAAGGAGCATTGATGCAGGGCAGCCCTTTGGAGTGCATTCTGACTGGAAGCCTGCCCAGATTTAACAATCCATCTATATATGGCCACCTCAGAACACAGCCGTTGCTGGCAACTACAGTAGTATTCCTTCTAATACAATTTCACATGTATATATCCTTTTAGTCTTGCTAATGGATGTGAAGCACAGATGTTGTAAGATTTATAATAGTGATCAACATTATTATTCCTATGCTAGGCTCCCAAATCAGTAAACAATAGCAGTCATAATGAAAGCTATATTTAGGGTAACAACAGAGTAAGTTAAAAGCCATCACAATAATACACAGGATACACAAAACAGAATTCTGGCAGGGAAGGGAGTAAATGACAAGGAATGTACGGTAGATTATACAACAGTTACAAACAACTCTCTTTGTCCAAACTCCTGTCTTGAACACTTTCCCAGAGAAAGACGCAAGTTAGAAATAACTAAGTACAATCAAGGTCATTTCCTAAATCAAATATTGCTTGTTACGAATAAGGCTGCAAAAGGTGATGTAATGTACATAAACCAACACTGTAAATTGCTTGCCTATAAGTTTTTGTCTTCTCCTTGAAGAAAACACCCTGTAGCTTCACATCAAATTAAAAAACCTTCAAAGCACTCTTCAGGTATTGGTTGTAAATTACCTGTAAATTGAGATCAAGGGGAAAAGTTTTTCTTACATCTAAATTGTAAATATAGAGAGCAAAGGAAAGACTAAAATGAGAAAGAATGTAGCTTACTTGAGGTGGAATGGCTAAAAGACAGGTCAGAAACTACACTACTAGTTGATCATTGGGTGACTTTCAGTGGACCTGTAATATTTTCTGTTTTCATTTATTTAAAGTAGCAATAAGGTTTCCTCTCCTACAAAATTAGGCAGAATGCTGACTTTGTAGTAATTAATCTATTTTTAATTTGTGTATAGAATTATACTTAAAGTATCACACGTTGATACTATGTCTCCTGGTTGAAATTAATGGTGTGCTAAAATTTCTCCATTTTTTAAAACAGTACTTTCTTGGAAACAGGATTCTTTTCCTTTTCTTTTCCTTTTCTTTTCTTTTCCTTTCTTTTGAAAGAAAATGTGAAATTCTCATGAGTGGGCTCTAGGGCTCTCATTGTGCAGTTGTTGTTCCAGCAATCTGCAGCCTCTCCTAATCCAGTTAAATTCCAAGGGGAAGACATTCAGAAATAATGTCTTCCACTAGTTTCTTCCACCTAAAGAAGTATGGTCAACCATATAAGCTGCAAAGTGATGCAGAGATTTGGAAGCACAAAAACAAAAAACAGTAATGTATAAAGCACAAAAAGAAAAGAAAAAAAATCTAAAGCTCCCTGAGAATACGATAGAAAAAGAAATACTTTTTTTAACTGGTAAGAAACTTCTTACAGGAAGTTGGACAATTAATTTCAGCTTGTTATTAGTTGATGTAGGTAGCTGACTGCACTTTCATCTGGATCCATCCCAAGAACTGTTTCCTATCTAATTCTACAGTATATGGTAGTTCTTAGAATTCTGATTAAAAACAAAGAAGATACAACTAGGATGAAATGTAAGACAACATATAGCTGCCACTCAAAAGATATTGAGTCCTGCCACATTTGATTTGCAAGCTCTCTCCAGGAAATTGTAAACTTAGCCTATTTTTCCTTTACTTTGTCCTATGAATTCTAAATCATAGGTGTTTTGGGGAGCTCATCACTGATGTGATCTGGGAGATAAAGGCATGGCTGGCAGATAGTCTCTCCAACGTAAAAACATACCAAAAAAAAAAGATAGGAGAAACATGCTGGATAGTGCATTCCATCTAAAGCATGTTCCCATAGGATTGTAATTAAGTCCCTGTCCTTCTTCCTGTACCTTGTGAAGTTTCCTTCTTGTACTAGTAGAGTCCTATCTGCTACATGAGTTTTGCTGCTAAGATGAAGTGGAGAGAAGCATAGAAAAGAAAAAATTATTTTCCCAAGGTTGCTTAGCAGCAGGAGTTTTACTGTTTTCAGTGCTCCAAGCACTGATTTGCAGCAGCTACTGTATGACTTGCTTTGTCTTTTTCCATTTTTCCTATTGCTGTTGAATAATTTAAGTAAATAATACCAATGCTTCTCACATCTCGGTTTTCTGCAGACTGGCATTTCCTCCATCTCCTCCTCTTCTATTCCATCAATTCAAAATGTGCTTGATCAATTATTTTTCTGTGCTATGGTAGTGTATCCTGGCAGCTTAGAACTTAGTCTTAGTTCTGTACATATTCAGTAGTGTTTCTAAATTATTGTTCCTTGCAGATACTGCTGAAATTAGAAAAAAATAGCAAAAAGTCAAGTATGATTATTTATTCAGTATATATCATGCTGCCCAAAATGAGTTTATTGTGAAATCCATCAGGTTTTCAACAGATTATCCACAAATTCACTATAGGCCAATATATTTGTATTAATAGCTATGCTTACATAATGAGAACAATCAGTTCTCTGATCATTGGATTCTGATTAGTGTCTCAACAGTGTTGCAGTCAAAATGGGACCACCATACAACGAGGAGGAAACTACATGGAATCCCAAGTTATTCACAAGTAGTTGGAAGTACATTAAGGGGGAATTTTTTGTTTTCTAGCCATGTAAGCTGAAGACAAGCTTCACTTTAGCTGTGGCAGGGGAAGAAAACATTACTGCTCATCTTCCATTACAATAGATGTCTCACTTTGTGGCCTAAAACACTTCCAAATTCAAGGTCTTCAAGCATGAGAAGTCACTTACAATGTCAAGAGTCAACAAAGCAGAAAATACAAAATTAATCCACTTTAGTAAACTAAAAGGGTTACATAGGCAGGTATCCAAAGGAATCCAAGATCAAGATTGGTTAATTTGGGGAATCCATGAGTCTGGGTTCATGGAAAGACTGAACAACAGGACCAAGGCATTGCTTTTCTGTAATGCTGTGCAACTAAACAAACACTACTCATATGCTTACATCTTCATGCTTATATCCTGACAACAGAATAAGGGTCTATGTGAGACTTTTTCTCTTCTTCCTACTTCTGGATAATGGTAGAACAAGGCTAGTATATGCCCAATCATTGCTGCCCATCTCAGAATCCTGAAAATATCCACAAGAGGTGCAAAGCATATTTTTAACACTAAACATTTTTAATGTGAAACCTAAATATGCAAGTGAAAGAATCACTGCAACAGTAGACCTCTGCCATTACCATGATGCAAACAGTCCCAAAAACATGACTAACTGCTTCTTTTACTCCACACACATTACACAATCCCACTGCATCCCTTTCAATTCTGAAGGATTCCTCCTTAAGGCAGAGTGATCTGATGGGATTCTGAAAAGAGCTAATCCTGGCAATTACATAAAACTCTGAAAATCGTTTGAATCAAGACAGGAAGAATTAAGTTTCTTCCCATTATCTACCATCTTCTGCTGTCTCTGCTGTGCATTTCTAATCCCCCATTTAAATACTTATTTGATCTTCAAACTAGATAAAAACACATGTATATCCACATTAGCATGACACAAATCCTTGTTGGCTGCATGATCTAATTTTTTATTCCTCAAAATACCTGCATGCATGGAAACTGAAGTAAAATTAAAAAACAAAATAGTTTCTGCAGTTCTGTGTTTAGAAACCAAATCTTATTCACTAGATCATTCTTATATCCCATTTTTCCATTACAGGCATCAACCCTGATAGAACATTTCAGTATTACTGCTCTTACAGCAACATTAATAAGAAACTGTAATGATGCCAGACTGATGACAGACAACAATGACAACACTCAAATGTCACAATTACATACTTGTGTTATAACATCTGATGCAAATACATCAGTTGTGGCCTTTCCATGATGACATCATCACAATAGTCCTATTTGGGATGCTCATAGACTTTTTCAATTTGGACTTCCCTAATCCTCTCCAAGGTTAATAGTGCTGTGATTAAGTCAGATGACATAACTGAAAAACAGTCTGGCAACTAGAAGTTCATATGAACTCTACAGCCAAAAACATTAAAAGCTTTACTTATTTTCCCAAAGGCTGTATCTATTTAACCATCAGTATATGTTTGTTTGTTTGTTTTGTTTGTTTGATTGATGTATATGGCCACTCATCTCAGGTACAGTACATGACTCTGGGCAGCTCACAACAGTAAAAAAATATATGTAAGGTAAAGGTAAAGGTTTCCCTTGACATTAAGTCCAGTCGTGTCCGACTCTAGGGGGCTGTGCTCATCTCCGTTTCAAAGCCGAAGAGCCAGCATTTGTCCGTAGACAGTTCCGTGGTCATGTGGCCAGCATGACTACATGGAATGCCATTACCTGCCCACCAAAGCGGTACCTATTAATCTACTCACATTTGCATGTTTTCGAACTGCTAGGTTGGCAGGAGCTGGTACTAGCAACGGGAGCAAACCCCATCATGCAGATTCGAACCGCCGACCTAATTGGCAAGCAACAGCCGAAGAATCATAAAAAGAAACCACTCAAAATGGGCTCCATCACATACCCAGCACCTCAGACTTGAACACAGAACCAGGTCTTCATGGCCTTATGCAAGCCCGGGGTGGGGGCAACTTAATCTCAGGAGAGAGGATGTTCCAGAAGGCAGGCACCATGGCAAGGAAGGCTCTCCTTTGGGCCCTTTCAGCCAACACTTCTTGGCTGATGGTACCCACAGCATGCCCCTCCTGCCAGATCAGATAGGACTAAAAGAGACAGTCTTATAAGTATCCCAGCCCCAAGCCAGGGCTTTAAAAGTTACTACCAGCACCTTGAATTGCACCCAGAAGCAAACTGGTAACCAGTGCAGCTTGCAGGGCAGTGGTGGCACATGCGTCAAATAAGCGCACCATTAACTGTCCACACTGAATTCTACACCAGCTGAAGCCTCCAAATGCTCTTCAAGGGCAGCCCCATGTAGAGCACATTTCAGTAGTCCAATCAGGAGGTCACCAGGGCTTGACAAAATGTTACCAGATTTACCTATTGAAACCATAATAATATTTTTTAATACTTTGGGCAATCTACCTAGCCTGCAAATCAAATTATGCAATTCAAGGAGCCTTATTATTCAATCCCAACATAAATTCCATATATCATATGTAATATCATTCCTACCTGGAGAGGTAATTCTACTTTATCTAAACACTTTTCCTTTTCTCAGATTGACAAATCCTTATAGAAGACATCCTCCTCCCCTGATAATTTGTCATGCAAATGAGCACTATGTAAACTTGAAAATGAGAATTTCCAATGCTTAAATTTTGCCTGGCCAATTTTCCAGACTGCTACTGTAACTCTCATTAAAGTATCTACCAACACCAGTTTTACTCATACTAGTGGTGTATGGAATAATCTTCTAACATCAGTGCAGGTATATTTTTCTTCCAAGATCTAAATTTCATTCAAATTCATTATCTGTATGCAAACCACATCCATAGGGGCATCCACACATAAATTGCCACAAAAATGTCTCTGTTTTCTTCTAGCCTTTTGGACAATTGTCTTAACTACAGCTTTACAACACTTTGTCAGGGTATACCCAAGGTCGAAGGAATTTTACTGTGTGAATGTGGAAATGCCAAGGCTGTTGTACAGCTGAGAGCAGTAAGTAATCAGAGTAGAAGGATCACGAGATGTGATTGTCAACACCTGTAAAGTGACTCAGCACATAATATTGGTTATATAAGCAGTATGAATGAACAGTTCTGTGTTGGGGATAGTGTAAGTGGTGTTGAGTGTTATTGTGAGTAGGAATTTGCCATGTATAATTGCTGTGTAAGAATTAGCTTGTAAAGTGCTGTATATAGTAAAGATTGTAAATAGTTAAAGAACTGGTCTCAAGCTGATTTCTTCCAGCTCTACTCAAGGATTGCGGTGCAGGAGCAGCTCTGACACACTTATATTCCAAGAGATCCATTACCTGCTAACATTGGCTTAAATCTTCTTAATGCAGCACACCAACATCACTTCAACAGTCTATCATGGAACCAAAATTCAATTTTTCTTTATAGACTTAAAGTTTAGTCTAATCAGCTGCAATAATTGTATCATATACCAAAAGTTTCTAAAATTCCTCTGGATCAGTCTGTTACCACAACATACATTTCATATTTTCTTTAAATTGATTTCAGTTTTCTTTTTTAAAGTTCCACAGTAGTAATTGCTGCATATCCATAAGAAATACACACAGCGAAATGAGCATTTCCCATGTTGGAATCCTAGGGAACTTCCCAACCGGAATATACCTGGAATGATATACCTGGGAACTATTCATAAATCTAGAGAGGAAAATTTACATGCAGATCAATCAAACTGAGTAGGGATGCCATTGTTAAAGAAAACCAAATCCAATTCCACTTCGTTAAGGCCCATATAATGTTCAAAGTCTTTTCATATCTACTAGTAGACAACTCAGCCCATCAATATCTAGATGGAGGCAAGAATTATATATTTATTAAAGATCTGAAACTGATTCTGTAGTTTTTCATCTTGTGTAGAATTCTCTTTCAATAAAAATGTATATACTGTATGGTCCATAGAATTGCTGAGAATTAGACACAATTAAATGGATAGCATCATCATTATCAAAAGGAATATATATATATATATAGTAATAGTATTAATAGTAAAGGTTTCCCTTGACGTAAAGTCCAGTCGAATCCGACTCTAGGGGGCGGTGCTCATCTCCGTTTCTAAGCCTTGGAGCCGGCGTTGTCATAGACACTTCCAGGTCATGTGGCCAGCATGACGACTCGGAACGCCGTTACCTTCCCGCCGAAGCGGTACCTATTGATCTACTCACATTTGCATGTTTTCGAACTGCTAGGTGAGCAGGAGCTGGGATTAACAACGGGAGCTCACCCCGCCACGCGGTTTCGAACTGCCGACCTTCCGATCGACAGCTCAGCGGTTTAACCCGTATGAAAATTTGGAGAGAGCTGGTCTCTATATATCCCTTTCTGAGGATGATTGTGCTATCCGCTCAGTTGAGTCTGATTCTCAGTGATTCTATGGACTAGCTCTCTCCAAATTTTCATATTCCCTTTTATTTCATATTCCATATTCCTTTTTAATTAACAGCAAATCAGGATCCATTTTTCCACATAACTACTCCAGCTTACCAACCTGAAGGAGCAGTAGGTGCTAAGGCAGTTACACTCCTGGTGCTTCCTAGTAACAGCTACATAACAAAAACGCATGGCTACTTGTATGTTCGGAATCATCACCTATATGTTCATCTCCTTAATTATTATGATTCCCTTCATAATTACAGCAAACTGGAGCTGGGATCCCCATATTGATCAAATGTGTGTGAACCACCACACTTCTCATAGTGCACTCAATTCCAACATACTGCAGCCAGATGCCCAAAGGCTTGACAATGAAAACAGCAAAGTGGTAGAAGAACATAAAGCCATATGTAAAACACCTGCTATCCCAATATATTCTCTTTACATTTAATTGTAAATTATGAAGCTGTGGAAATAACTCTCCACTTATTTGAGACAGCATTTTAAAACCCATTTTGCTTAACAAACCATCTCCTGGAGAAGATGCTGATGCTAGGGAGAGTGGAAGGCAAAAGGAAGAGGGGCCGACCAAGGGCAAGGTGGATGGATGAGATTCTAGAGGTGACGGACTCGTCCCTGGGGGAGCTGGGGTTGGTGACGACCGACAGGAAGCTCTGACGTGGAGTGGTCCATGAAGTCACGAAGAGTCGGAAGTGACTGAACGAATAAACAACAACAACAAATATATTGAGAGCTCTTCCACCAAAGTCTAATTCCTTGTATGTCTAATCATACTTGGCCAATAAAGTATTCTATTCAGAATTGCTTTTAGCATCATACAGTTTGCTGGTAGTGTGAAACATTTCATATTTAAAGTGTTTTTCTCTTACATCCAAGTCTCCTGTTCCATAAAATTTTAATGAAAACTAATGCTGCCACCTCGTCTATAAATTTATTTTAAATAGGGATATTTTATAAATGAAACAGGGAAATAATCCTTGAAATAAGCTCTTTTGTTGCCTGTATAATCACCATCATCTGCTACACGTTTCTGCCAATGACGGACAAGCTTCTTAAAGCTGCCACAAAAGAACTTCACAGTTTGTTTCTTCGATTACAGTTATATAAACCCACATTACAGTTACAGTGTAATCATCTGAGTTGATTGTGGTGCCAGGATCAAGGAAGTCTATACAGGTAATACCATCTGCATGCTAAAACACTGTAACCATGAGTTTTCCTGCCAAAGCCTGGGTTTTGATTCCACACACACACCCCAACACTGGGGAAGCTTTGTGATGATATTCCATGGCCTGAGATTTCATTTCTGGGTCATAAAGATGAACCCATATTTCATTGGCTGTTACAAGGCTGTGAAAAAATCCCTCACCTTCATTCTTATAGCATGACAACAATTCCTAGCAAATTTCAATCCCTGAAGCTTTCATCTTTGCCATCAGTATGCAAGGAACCCACCTTGTACAAACATTCCAGTATTGAAGAACATAAATAATGTGACCCATATGGTCCTCTGAAATGCCAAACTTGATATCAGTTTCCCTTTGAGTGATCTGCCAATTGTCCTTAATCAGTTCCTCAACCTTTCTCATGAAAGCCATCAGTTGCTGTCACAGGTTATCAGATTCCTTCTCCATCACACAAATTAGCTCTTCCTGGTTCACCATCTTTACATTTTCTGGCCCAGCAACATACAGTATTCACATCTACACAATCATCACCTTAAAGAAGCTGCATTCAGAGGTTAATTTCAGTTGGAGAGACTCCTTCGGCAGTCAAAAAATTAATCATGGCATATTGCTTAAAGCGCTCTGACAAGTAGTCACTGCAGGCTCCCATTTCACAAACAATAGCAACACAATTTTTTTCCTCACAGCAACTTCCCACCAGCTGAAATAAAAGAATTGATGCTAAAGAACACATCAGAGCTTCTAACATGTCAGTACTGCCATCTGTTGATGGTGTATGATATTGGAGCATTATTTTTCATTCAGCTCTCATAATAAGCATCAAATTAGAAGATTTATCAGGAATTTGAAACAAACAACGTAATATTTATTCCCTCAGGAGATCATTATTTCATAACTTTTCCCATTCATTATAGCCTTTCTCCACATATCCAAAGCATAAAGTCTCATGTGTGCCACATTCATTCATGAAGTCAAGGATACACTGGTATCAGGGTTTTACAGAGTTAGGAATGCTGTTTTTCAGGAATTCCTGATTCTATGGAAAAGCTGTTATTAATGCTGTTCATATGCTTCTATTTATAAATGAATTTTGCCATTCTCAGCTGCAAATTAAATATTCACATGGAGAAGAGCTTTAACTACTAAATTTGGCTAATGACTTGATTTTGCTTTCCTTGGCAAGTGGTTTGCATAATTAATCAAGAATACATAACTTTGTATAATTTACCTATGCGAAATTTAGAGACATGGAATTGCTATAAATGCCCAAACTGTCACTATAAAAGACTCTTCCTTCAAAAATTCATGTAAGTCAAAACCAGAACACCCTATACATATCTTAAGGTAGTATTTCCTTATCTGGATTGATTTTGCTGGCCACAAGATTTGTGTTAATTTTCAGCAAGAGTTTTATTCCACAGTTTTCCCAAATTAAGCAACCCCTTCCCCACTTTCTTCCTTACTTTACCCAATCGCTGTGTTCAGTGATTGATATAAAACCAAGGAAATAGCAAACAATTTTCAATTCATGGAATATCCAACAAATTAATCCAAAACCCCCTTATGGGATCCAAATAATTATGCCACACATGCTATTCATCAAAAATACTTTCCTTAAAAAAAAAGCTGATACTTAGGATTAAATTGCTGCTGTGAGTAGAGCCTATACTTCTACACATAATGGCAATTCTCCAAAGGTTACCTCTGACAATGCAGAGAGCAGAGTAAATGAAATGGTAAATACATAAGAATTGCTTTGCTTCTTCAAACCAATCCCCATCTAGTCCAGATTCCTGTCTCCATCTGGCCAGCTTATCTGAGAAGTTGTTTTAAAAATGGAGAAAGGCATGATTTTATACAAAAAGGTAACTCTATTCTAGCTGTAATTATGTAACATATAACAATTTAGAAATAACATGAAAAAGTTGACTTCAGCTTGTCTTGGTCCTAGTTTTTTAGACAGAATAATCCAAGTTCAATTATCCAATTTACTTAAACACTTGCTTTCTGGAATGGAAGGATAAGACTTTGCATTTCTGGCAAAAGCCTGTGCCCAAATTCATGAGTGTTTAGAATAGAACAATTCTAAAATATAGAAGCCCTGCAGAAAATATTGTTATGGTTCTCTACTATTTACTGACATTGCCTGCAAATTCAGCACTGAATACAATCCATTAACAGGGCCTTCGAAGATTCAAAGAAATTCAAGTCATTTCCATTTATTTGAGGCTTCTAACCATTGTAAAAAAAATAATGATTCATGGAAGCTATCCATTATTAGTGATTTATAGCATTATCTATTTATCACTGTCCTGCTATATGACTAATGTGGATAGTGTATATTGCCACAGTAAAGACCAGATAAGGCTATAAATTCCTAGCTTCCAATAATCTCATGAAAACAAAATATTTTAGAAATATTTATAAAATAAAAATGCAAATAAAAAATTAAAATTGACCTTGAGGCCCAGATTAAATTGACATTCTGCTCCCCTCCCCTCCCCTTTTAGCCCTGTCTATCAGAAATATTTATTTCATAAACTATTTTGTGAATAAATTTTACTTTTGTGCTATTCTTGTTTGTTCAATCAGATTTCAGTACAAAGAGCTTCCATGGCTTTTCATTCATCACAATACAGTTCTCAAAAAACAAACATTTAAGAAACAAATATATAAAGAAAATGCATTGAGAAAAGCCAAAAGCCAAATAAATACAGATAATATTTAATAATATACTCTGCTGAAGGTATTACTCATTTTGTAGTCCTTAGCCCAACTTTGTTTTCTTAGAAAACATCCCATGGAATACAATGGGAGTTAATGTTGGGAGATTCTTTAAAATAAAGAAAGAAATCAAATATTAAGGTGAAGATAACACCAGGTAAACATATTTTCTCAGACAGGAGCTTCTGCATGTAAGCAAAAGGCAGTTCACCCAATCCCTCCCTGGTCAAGAAGAGGAGGCTTTATTCTTCTGGGACACTACAGGAGGAACTTTGGGAGAAAAGGAAGAAGATGGTGTGCTAAAGCAGTGGTGAGGAGTTGCCAACAATCTCTAGCCTCTGATTAAAGTAGAATTTCCAGGGAAAATGGAATTTCCAAATAACAACTGGATCAAAAATAGAATCTGCTTCTCAAAAAAGGAAAGAATAGTTACAGTAGATATGAGCTGTGCTAAATTTAAACCTTGTGTTCTGTGTGCAGTATTTCAGTTTTATTATCTTTTGAGTTTATTGCTTTGTAACACTTATGAAAATTGGGAATTCAGTTTGCAACCTTAATTTACCTAAATCAGGCTTGGCACCAAAGAATATCTTTTACTTTGTAATATTTTTATTATTATGACTTTTTAAATCATTAATTCAAATTGAGATGTGAATCTACAGTATGTGTGCATGTAGAAGGCCAGCATCATTTTGTGATCTGATGGGAGCAATGCATCTGACATTACCTGTTTTTTCCTTTTGAACTCATCTGGAAGCTACTGTTTTCCCAGTGAAATGAAGCTGTCTGATGTTATCTTTTTCCTCTAAATTCAGTATTTGCATTTTACCCCTTAAGGTTAAAAAGAACTTCCAGATTGATTTTTCTTTTCTGTTTCTTCTTAATAAAATTTAATTTGTCCATTCTTTGTGAGATTGGTTTATCTCGGGGTGGGGGCTAGAGGCTGATACTTTAGTCATGTCCCTTGATGCCAGGCAACCAGAAAGTTGTGATGTATCAGTTTTATTTTTTTTCCACTTTCACCAATACGTAATTATTTATTTATTTGGAAGATTTATATGGCTGCCTAATTCGTATGGTTGTGCTTCTGGGCAGCATACATCAATAAAACCAAAGGAAAACCAACATTACCATTAAAACCAATGATATCAACCAAAACAAAGCAAAACTTGACATACTAATAAGAAACAATTGATGCCTATCAATACCCACTCCACTTCCCAAAGACACACCCACACATTATTGTATAAGTCAAATGTATCCTTCCATAAGTCAAGTCAGACAAATAGAATCAGTACTTGAGGGAGTCTGACCTACTAAGGTAATGATTTGGATCTCAGTAGGATTCCACCAACATTAATAGCTCTGGTTCTTTAAAGATCATTGGCCAGTACAGAGTTAAACACAGTTAAGGGCAGCATGTGTTGGATTCAAAGTACCATTCATTAATGTTGTTCAAAAGAATTCTGAAGGAAATTGAAGTACTTAATTGCATTCTGAAATTACATACAGTAGCTCTCAATGAGTCTGAATCACAGTTATGTTCTTGGTTGTGTGACTTTAAATAATATATAAATTGAGTACTACACCTAGATAAGCCACTAATGAAGTGGCTTACATAAGTGGATGCTATCCAAAAGGTCTGAAATCCAGCTAAATGGAAATAGGAGATAAAAATATGCTAATATGTTTTTAAAATATATATTCCAGTAAAAATACAAAAATATTGTGCAAAAGTGAAGAGAATCAGTGCATTGAGAATTGTAAGTCAATAAAATCTGGAATGGCAAAGCAAGATTACAATAGAAAAAAAAATGACTGTGTGTGCATGTATACCAGCCTTCTCCATTTGATGCCCCCAGAATATTGAACTACAGCTCCCATCATCCCTAATAATGTGGAAGGATGGGAGTCTAGGCCTCTACATATACCAATCTTCAATTGGTTGAAGAAAAGTATTAGAAGTCTGTTTATATGCAAACTATGATAGCAAAACTTGGAAAGAGAAATAAACAAACATAAATCATGCTCATTTTTCTTTTCTTTAAGGTGAACTTAAAATAACAGATTTATTTATTTATTTAATCATTCATTCATTTATTATGTTGCTTGTATGCTGTCGATTCTCACAGACTCTAGGTGGATAACATAAAATACCACAGGAAACCTCAAATACTGTATGTATGTATGTATGTATGTGTATATATATGTGTGTGTGTGTGTATATATATATATATAAAACGGTAAAAATTTAAAAATAAAAACATCAACAAATGGCAGTAGATTACCTTAATGTTTTGTTTCCCAGAAACATTGCTGCTTAATTTTATAAAGTTTATTTTCTATTTTGTGATTTAATTCTTATTTGACCATTATACCGAAATGACTCATTATTAATTTTCCAGTAATGAATAAGGAGCATCAAACTGTCTTAAGAAATAAATATCCTGAAAGATCAGGCTAAATTTTTTCCATGCAAAATTTTATTTGACTGACTGAACTTTCAGAATGTAATAATCCTATATCTCTTGTAGTAAAGAAGCTTACCTTATGTCTTTTGATAAACAGAGATAATTAATTAGCCATATTCTTTTAAAGTTTTGATTACCTTTTTACCCCTATTTGTTTGAAATTAAAATCTATAAGATAAAAGAGACTTTTATTCTTGTTAAATGTATTCTTCTTTGAAAAATTTAAATTACCAGAGTGCCCTCAAGTGGTGGAACCCTTTATTGTTTTTCACATGGCTCTGAATTGGATAGATCAAATTAAAGTTATAGTTTTGTAGTATTCATGTTTACACTAGATTTTTTTTCTGTATTTTTTTGTTCTTTAGATTTATAGCAGGAGCTATAAGTGACCTTATATAGAATCTCCATTTTATCTCCAGGGTAGCAACTATGTGAAAAAGATTAGTCTGAGACACTGGCTCAAAATTATGCAACTTTTTAAAATTTTAGTACATATTTAACCTTACTGAGGCAAATGAAATGATTAAACTACATTGAAAATATTACATATTTACAAATATCCTATTTTTTCCTTGTTATTGCCCTTTTATATTAAGGTAAAATTAAAATATTGAGACTTCATTCTCCAGTGATGATATGTTGAGAACTTCTTCAACTTTTACTGGGTTTTGAGGAAGGGGAGCAGCAGGCCCAAGTGCATCTGGAGGGTGATGGACTACAGAAACTTTCTTCTACAATCAACCAATCAAGTCAATGTGCCATAACCATAAAACAAGATTGAAACATACAGTGTGCACAGAGCTAAATCAGTCACACACATTTTTTTTACTCACAATATATACAGTAGGTATGTTTGTACATACACATATACACACACACAAACATAAACACATATATGTGTATATCTCTCTCTCTTTCTATATAGTCACTTAACATATAGCATATACAATCAAGTAATTTAGCATTCTAAAATTGATTTTCTTTTCTTAGATAGGAGGAAGAAAAATAGCCATTGTATAGATAGAATACATTTTTAAAATGTGATTGTTTTAAACATTTCTGTTGCTTTCATTAACACAATATAATAAAAACGTGAACAATGGGAACTTAACATAATGAAAACTTTAACTACTTAGAGTATAGCCAGGAAACAAAAGGAGCTTTAAGGAACAGGGCTAATAAGAAGCCCATACCAATGGGAAGAAACAGGCAGCTTCATCAGACAGCAGATTGGGGGGTCAGGACAAGGATATAGTTAAAACCTATTTACTTCCTTACTGTATTTTTACTGCTGGGGATGGGGGCAAATGCTTATGGGAATTTTTACCTTAGGTCAAAATAATGAGCCTTGGCTTTGAGTACTCTTCACTGTGATTTGGGTGGGTAGGACTGTATTTGTTGCTTTGCCTCAAACAACACAATGCTTTGGGCCAGCTCTGGATGGAAATATCTTGTAACCATGTGCCTGTCTCTTTGGAGAGCTGATCTGACATTAGTATGACTGTCATATGGCCCACTGACATTCTACTTGTATATTTGTAAAGAAATCAAACCATACATCTCCAGTGGTCTTTTCTTCAAAAGAAGCCAAATCCTGGGAGCTCTGCCCCTGGAACTTGATCTCCCTCTGGATCTTGTAGTTTCCAGAGGAGAGGAGAGCCTGTAATAATACCGATAGGTTTTTCTTTGTAATGGTACAGTGTATTCTAATTGCTCAGAAGATTTCTGTACCAGTAGGGGAAATCTGAGCTATTACTAACTGACAAAACCATTTTAACCTGCTTCTAATCCCACTATTCATATCTAAAGAATGTTATGTGCATCAGTATGTTCCTGATCCTTGCCTACAGCTTGCAACATGTTCTGCAGCAGAATAATACTTAAGTCAATTTCCACATAACATGAGAAAAAATGCATCTAAGAAAATTTGTCAGAAGCTGCAAATGAACCAGGCAAACCACATCTGACTTTAGGAAACAAACTTTACTGCTTTAGTCCCAACTGAGTACTCAGCTGTCTTGGCCACAGAAAGAACAATATCACAGCACAAGATTTATTGTGTGATTTCTCAAAAGTATAATGAAAAGTTAACAATGGACATGTCTATAGAGCCTCCTTGCCCTGGCTATAAGTTGGCCTACTTACCATTTAGGGAGGATGTGCCCTCACAAAAGAGCCTCCAGACCAAAGCTGGATCAACTCTCTGTGGCCATTTCTACTTTGGCTGCTGGAAAAAGGAGAATGACTACACCAGGGTAGGAAAGTTCCATCAGCTGGAACTTATTAATGGGAATATGAACTTCATGGAAGATCTTCCACAAGGTCAATATTCCTTTGAGGAAATAAAAGGTTGCCAGGTAATATTTTGCTCTTTTCCAGGAACCAAAGAAGAAATGGCCACAGAATCAGACAGTCCTGCAGGGATAAATTGGAGACCAGCAAGCTACCAAACTTATTCCCTCTCACCCTTCTCCGCCTGCATACTCCTTTCCTCTACCACCATCACCATCATACTTGCTTTGAATAATATCCCATTCCTTCCTTTCTTCTCAAAAAACTTAACAAATTGAATGGGAATCTACAGAGACAAATAGAAAGGATCCACACTTCACCTAACAGCTTGGCAGTGGGGAAAAGAAGCAAGTGGCAGAGAATAAGATCCCCTTCTGGTTCTTTCAATGTCCTTGCTCTCCAAGCAGCAGCAGCAGCAGCAGCAGCTGACCACTTCCCTTCTGAGAGGAAGTGACTCTTCCACCTCCCATCTGCAGCACAATAAGAGGAATGCTCGAGGTGGGTTCTCAAGATGACATACTTCCTTCCCATCTTGAGGACACGATGAAAGCATATCAACATGGCTAGGTGGATGAGCACATAATCTCAAAAAAACAAGGTGCTTTTTGCAGGCTGCTACAAAATTCAGTATAGGGTCCTGCTTATCAAAATTTCATGTCACTTCCCAGTGGGAAAATAAACACCTAAGAATCACTTTAGAACAAACAAGTGCAAGGTATTCACATACAAGTTAGAAAATAGATGCATATTTTTTTTAAAAAATACATTTATGAATATCTGCATAGCAAAGGCATCCACAAAAAAGTCAAGATGGCAGCTGTGATTGGGTTATTGAAACCCCACCCCCTTTTTATATGCATCATGCATTCAACATACACAAAATGGGGTGGAGTTTCTATTGTACAGAGTCAACATCTTGAATTTTTAACCTCTGCCCCCTTGCAGATGCCTCTGCTACTCAGAAATAAGTCCCACTGACTTCCTACTGAGTCCAACAGAACTCACAGCAACAATGCTTGGTCCACCTAAAAAGTATTTAGTACTCCCCCTCCCAATCTTATCCTTACAACAAGCCTGTGAGATACAGTACCTTATACCAGGGTTTCTCTTTTTTATATATATAAGAATTTTATTAAGTTTCAAGCAAAGATAAAAGGTACAGAAAAAAAAACTACAAAGAGAAAAATACTAAAAAAGTGTGAAAACACAAGAGAATTTTTTTTCAAAGTTACAAAAAGAGGTGACTTCCGACTTTTAACAGCAAGGATATACAAAACTTTCCATAATCAATCCCTTACTCTATATTAAACCAAAATCACATTATTTCTATAAAGCATGCCACATTGGCACATTGTAAAAATCACTGAATACAGTTACTCCCTCCCCTTATATTAAAAGAAAAAAAAAGAAAAAGTTATATAAACCTCCTAAACAACTTCCCACCAAAGATAATATTTATTTAATTATTTCCTTCCTACTACTATTCTATACATTTCTGTCTACTATAATAAAAATCAAACTAAAAACATAAATTGTCTGCCATTATACCTGATAATACAACAACTTTAATAATCTTAATCATATTAAACCTAAAACAAATTGGCATTTCTTTTTATATACCTTAATACTTAATCCAAATCATTAAAGATAAATGAAATCAGCCAAACCCTAAAAGCAATCCAGATAAATATTCTTAAACCCTTATCCCACTTCAAAATAAACTAGAGTATTTATATATCCCCACAATGGGCACAGAGCTTTTTTCTTAAAAAAAATTGAACAGCCCAACTGCCCTCCTCAAAAACTCTGACTTCTCTTCAGGAAACCTCCCATACATAATAACCCCTTCTTTTCCATGGCATTCCACCAGATCAATTTCACTTGTGGCTTGCAACTTGCTCTCTCCCTTCAATTTCTCTAACTCAGCTATCTGATCTTCATCCAGCATTTCAACAGAAATCCCAATCTCACTCTTAGAAAAACATTTCTATTGCTGTTAAATTCCTCAGTTTCATCCACAACATCCCCAACTAGATGACACATTTTAGACCTCATATTTTCCACAATGTCCTGTATGCCTTGCATAAAAACTTGGTAGGAATCAGAAAGAATCTGTTTAAAATCTTGGTGGAAGTCAGAGAAAGTTTGTTTAAAATCCTCCATGTCTCACACAGTAAATTATGCCCCCCACCCCACCCCGGAGCTTAACCAGTGGAAGTCAAAGATATGAAAGGATTCTGGAATGTGTTTACACAAGCAAAAACGAGATATGCAGACAGTTCCCCAGGGAAAGTAGAAACAGAAAACTGAAAGTTCAAAACAGCCAATTCAGCGTGTAGCGAAATACCCGTATCTTCAAATTTAGTACAAAAATAATAACAGGGAGACAATTATTTATTCTCAATCCCTGCCTCCCAGCTAAGCTCTTACCAGTCAAACATGAAACGCTGTTTACAATCTTCTGGCTACAAGCAGCCATCTGGAGGACAGATTGAATGATTCTTGATGTTTTCCTTTTTCTGGAAAACATTCCTGGGCTTCAGGAAAACCTGCCTGAGCCCAAAAAAACTGCCACGTTGTCAGCTCCACCCGCTGAGCCCACGGGCACAGCTGTTCAGTCTGACATGTCCCCACCAGAAGCCCAAGTTTCTCAAGCTTTTTGTATTCACTGATACTAAATAAATGTTCAGAAAATGTAAAGACCGCCCAATTAAACATGCACCCCTTCCCTGTATTCCTGTTTTTTAGAGCATAGGAGTTGCCATTTTGGAATAAATTAATAATTATTATAGTCGCATTTATGTACATTTTCCCATCTCCTCCATTTTAAAAAGCCCTATGATTCTATGAAGGTGATATACAGCTAACTGTAGTGTGTGTGTGTGTGTGTGTGTGTGTGTGTGTAAAATCCAAACTTAAGTATTTATTTATCTTAGCCAGCAGTGAGGCTTGGTTGGTTTAAGTGGTGAGATAGAGCTAAGACAGCAAATGAACTCTGGCTGGTGAACATGAGTAGGCTATGGCAGACCACCTGGAAAACCTCTGTGGACCAAAAGTAGTTTGCAGACCACACTTTGAGAATCACTGGTTTAGATTAAATGTTACACTGTTCCACAATCACTCATAAGTTTCATGATTAAGGGCAGTTTGACAAGGACTTTCTTTATGCTAGGCCAGGTAGTACAGACAATTCAACTGATGTTTAAAACCAAGTAACTGCTTTCCTCATAACGTGGGGGTGAAATATTTTCCAAGAAAATTTAGTGAGGATCTAAAGAAGATCTAATGGGAAAATATAGGAAGGTTAAAATAAAAAGCTGATGACATCCGGACTGCCAATAAAATTCCATGAGTATAGTAGATGGTCACACATTAAAAGCACCATCTTAGAAATGTTTCTGGAACAGAGAGAAAGAAGGAATAGATAAAAAGCTGGTGATTGGGATACGTGTTGAAAAATGAAGTTAGTTATGTTGGCTAGGTTATAAGGCAGAAAAATAATCTATTCATTATTAAACTGAATGTACTACTGCTTTCTGTAGGTGAATTCCTCAACTTGATGTCTTCCAGATGTGTTGGACTAAAACTCTCACCATCTTCAGTCAGCATGGCATAACCACTGTGGGATTGTGGATAATAGGAATTGTAGACTAACATATCTGGAGGCCACACTTTGAGAAAGTTTGTAGTAGATCTTACCCACTGCAAGACAATCCCTTCCCATCCAGTCACAGGACTCTGCCTATCTCAGATATGGATATGCTTAAAGTCAGCGGTGTGCTGGAGCTGGCTAATACCACCTCGTGACTGCTGATTGTTAAATTTTCAGGAATTTTGTAAGCCAGTTGAGAGCAGAGCTGATCTGTGACACCTAGTGCCCTGATCAGCTGTTTGGCAGCTAGCAGCAGGGCAGCAGCTTTAATGGAGCTGGAAGAGCCAGTTGTTATAAATTTATTAGCACACCACTGCTTAAAGCCCAGTCCCCCTTTCTTGGGGAAAATGGGCAGTAATACAAGTTTGAAGAATAAATAAAATAAATAAAGTAAATCTTATTAATAGTACAGGGAACTATAAATTGTTGTTTCAATGAGAACAGGACCTGGCCAACCTTGTCTAGCTCACAAACCAAGCTTGGTTAATTGTTGGATGGTAAACCATCAGGGATTTTCAGGTTTGCAGACTAGACTGGGAAGAAAAACAAATCCTGAGAAAAGGCAGTGGCAATTCATTTTCATACTGCCATGAAAACTGGATGGAAGTATCTATGAAGCTTAGCTTTAGTGCAGATTTACTTTTTTACAATAAAGAATGACTGTAAACTCTTTGTACTGAAAATATTTCTGTCATTTCAAAAGCTCTAAAAAAACGATAGATTGACTTTAGGTTTACACATTTTTATATTATAACTTACACAATCCACACAGGATTTGAATTTGCAAAGTAAATTTCATAGGCAAAATCTGGTAGCAGTTAATGCATAATTAATCCATTCATGAAGAATGTCAAAAGATACTTAATCAACTCTCCTCTCACAGATCTTTGACCCAGCATTGCATCTAAGTTATGTCATCCTATACATGTGTTCTTGTTTTGTATTTCAAACATTATGGTAGGGCACAAGGATTCTGGGAGGAAAGTCTGTAGTTAGCTATTTTTTTTTAAACAAAAGACATATCCCACTGGGCAGAATATACCATCCACCTGCATTAGCATTCTGTACCAAACAGTTGGCAACTGGTAGGAACTTCGTATCCAGTAGAAATTGCACAATGATCCCTGGTAAACCATGAACTGTTTTTTATTCCTGTCCTCCCTGCAACCTAACCAGCCAGATTATTCTGAAAAATTGAACAATTAGTTATTTTAAAATTACACATAGATGAAATGAATATTTGTTTTTATTTTGCTTTTACTTTCATCATCTCTCTATTTTATAAAGTACTATGTAAGTTAACAAAAACTGGGGTTTTATTTATTTCTTTTAAGTACTTACATCCCACTCCAATCCCAAAGGATTCTGGATAGTGTACATCAAAACAGAAAAAAAAATCACGATATAAAGACTTAGATCAAAATTAATATTGAACAGAAGCAAACTACAATAATCATTTTCAAATGTATGCTTCCACCATAACTTACATGATTCTAACTATTTCCTTATCTCTTCCAACATAAAATCAGGAAGTTATGGATAACCATGCTTAAACTGAAAGTTCTTTATTTGCGTAAGTTTAAAGAATGTTCAACTCACAACAGCTCTGGGCACTTTACATTATAAAAAGCCAGAAAAATAAAATAAAAGAACAGATAATGTCTATCCAGAAAAAGAAAAACCATATGAAACAGCACAAAATGTTATAGAGGCTCACCAACCAGCCTATCCCAAGGGCTGGGAAAATAACCAGGTTTTCAGTGTCTTTCACAATGTTACTAGGTGGGAGCCATACAGATCTCTGGAGGGAAGCAATTTCAGAGGGTAGAGGCCACAACAGAGAAGTCATGCTTCTGGGGACCCACTAGATGGTATTGTTTAATTGAAGGGAAAGAAAGTATAAATTTGGTAGAAACTTCAGAGTAGAATATAACTGGGACATTAAGATAAAACACAAATGGGAATCTGAATGAGTAGGAGGAGATATAACTGAGCCCTGTTCTAAAACATTTCTTTGTAACTCACATATTTAATTAAGACTTTTAAATGAAAATATATTACATTTTAATGATATTTCACTCATGTGCAGACATTCTATGATAAAAGTCTTTCTTAAGCTCTATTTTCAAATGGAGGCAGGTCACAAATCATGAAGTACTTATGTAAAAAGAAGATACAAATACCTCCACTTCCATATTTTATGTGCCAAACAACTCTCCATCATTTAAGGAGCTCAGGTGGCCCTTGTGGTGATGTTTCTTCTGACTGCATGCCAGGTGCCAGATTTATGGTCCTCCAGCTTTACTGAAAAAGAATTGGATACAAAGAGAATATTGTGGCTTTTGCAGTGTGGAGCATAATTGACAGAAAGAGATATGGTCATATTGTTCACAGTCCCCAGTTCCAGGCAGTTAGAAGATTCAGGAACTGGTCTGCAGGATTAGATGAGTGGGCAGAGGGAGGGAGGGAGGCTAGGAGAGAGGGAGAGCAATCTAGACTTAACAGTAGTTTTATTTACAATATTAAAAAACAGAGCACAATAAAGATAAATAAGTTCTTGGAAGTAAAATGACATAACTTTGTGAAATTCTAAAAAGACAACTTGAAAATTGACAATGTTCTCTACAGTAACACTTAACAGCTATAAAATCCTATGCCAATAAACCTGATTCCTGATACATATCAGTTCATTCAAGCAAGCAAAATACAGGAATTGCAATACACAAGGAAGCATAACTGTATACATAATTTGCCCTAGCACATTTTGTGAGCAAAAGCAAAAGTAGCCAAGGGCCCAAGGTGATTTCACATTTCATATTAATAATTAAGTTTGCAATGCTCCTTTATTGTCTTAAATAGAAATGAGAGAGAGAAGTTCTAATTAGCAATTAAATCATAGTTATTATAGGAAGGTGGAATGTTAAATGGCTAATTTGCATTATTTTAAGTTAAAATCATATTAAAATGAGACCATTTTCTAGATGTAGATAGTAGTGATAAATATTTATTTATTTCTTGCAAATCAGATATTAATATTATAAATTTTTTTCAGCTTTTTAAAATGGCAAACAATATACAGAAGCTTTAAAGAAACAAATAAGAAATGAAAAAAAGTGAGCTTATTTAAGTGAGTTGAAATTGATGATGAAAATGTTTTGTTCTGGTACATATTATTTCTGTTTGCTGTGTGTTATTTTTTACTTTTTAATGTTCACAGTTAAAAACAGAGGCTAAAAAAGGCTTCGCAAAGATATGGCACATGACATTTGAGGAATTAACTTATTCCTGATCCAATCTTGTGGTAATTCCGTCAATGGTATCCTTTCAATATGGAGTCCTTGGTGCTCTCTGAGCCTTGCTGTTTTCATGCAGACGTTTCATTGCCAGACTAGGCAACATCTTCAGTGCAAAGAGGGAGTGGGCCTTGCTCTCCGTTTATATACCGTGGCTTGCCTTTCAATATATACCGTGGCTCCTTTCAATATATTTTAATACGGTACAGTCCGTTTTGTCAAAATGGCTGACCTGAATAACTTTTTTTCAGAGACATTCCTCCCCACTTACTTGCCCAAAGGCTGTGCAACATAATTAACTGACTGTAGAGCAAAAGCCCTGCTAGCCCTGTGGAAAAACTTGGAATAGGCACTAGAAAGAGCATATGATAGGAAAGGATTACAGTATAGATGTATTGTAAGCCACTTTCTATATGTTTATCCGTGGTGGACTAAATGGAGAACAACAACAATCTGGCTTATTACTATGAGTTTTCATTCATGTTCAGCCAGTATATTCATAACTGCATGCAACTGTTACAAAACACCATAAATTGACAGACCTCATTGCAAAGATATAAAATTTAGATTTTAAAAAATGTGCAGCTGCAGCTCTTATAACTCAAAGAACTGGAGTGTGAGGGTGTAACAATATTCATGGAAGAATCATCAAATGGATATTCACCATGAAAGCAAATACGAAACCTTCCTGTGGAGCGCTTGTATATTTCTGGTAACCAGATGTTAGCAGCAAGTAACAAAGAGATACTACCTAATCTTGCCAAGATGATGAAATCTCCTGGAGTATTTGCCTAGTAGCTGTTGGAGAGAGTATGCAGGACTAGTTGCTTTGAGGCAAGTATCAGTTGGAGCAAGAAGGATTTTTGCCCCCAAAGCAGGGTCAAAAAACTGAAGAAACAAAATGGGAGTTCTATGTGTGGGGTTTTTTAGGATTATTTTCCTGACTAAATCTATAATTGTGTTCATATGGCACACTGAATCAAAATAGCCAACTACATTTTATTCTAAGTAGCTTTATTTCCTTTATTGTTTGTGGTTATGCCAGCCCAAGAAACTGAGTTAACTGGGTGAACTTGGCTTCTGTGATTTACTAAATATCTAGTAGCTTGCAGGAACTTCATGCATAGTATGCTGTATCTTAGGTTTTACTGAATGTAGGACAATAATATGAGAGGTTCTTTGATACAAAATAATAGTCAAAGCCCTTTAAAGGAGTTCAAAATTAATGTGGAAAGCAAGACATCGGAGTGAACATAACATGTGTAAAATTTACAGGGGTGCACTTTAAAAATAATTGGTTCTTTTAGCCATGAAAGGCTGCAGGAAGTGTGTCAGTGATACTAGTAATACCATGATAAGGGCATAGGATTTTCAGCCACGTTGTTTCCTTTTGATGATTTGGAAGTTGTGTTTTATTTTATCAGTATTAGAATCTTATGAAGTCTGTGCAACAGCCCTTTAAAATTGCCATGTTTTGTCCTAGAATCACAAAGCATCTGCTTTAAAAAGTTGTAGGTGGTGCTATACTGCCCAGAGTCCCCCTTTTAGGGGGAGATGGGCGGTGATAGAAATATGAATAATAAATAAATAAAATAATCATGATCCCACATGCTCCAAAGCACCTTTTCAGTGCTGCAGAGCCCAAATGCTTACTATATCCTTCATTTCTTACTAAAAATGTCCATCCTATTCTACTTGAAGTACTGTATATCACAAATACAGATAACAAATTAAGGCAACAGGCTAGAAACCAGGAGACTGTGAGTTCTAGTTCCACCTTAGGCACGAAAGCCGGCTGGGTGACCTTGGGCCAGTCCCTCTCTCTCACCCCAAGAGCCAATCAGGCGTGGTATGAGAGTTCTAGTCCCGCCTTAGGCATGAAAGCCGGCTGGGTGACCTTGGGCCAGTCCCTCTCTCTCACCCCAAGAGCCAATCAGGCGTGGTATGAGAGTTCTAGTCCCGCCTTAGGCGTGAAAGCCAGCTGGGTGACCTTGGGCCAGTCCCTCTCTCTCAGCCCAACTCACCTCACAGGGTTGTTGTTATGTGTAAAATAGGAGGAGGAAGGAGTATTTGGTATGTTCACCACCTTGAGTTATTTATAAAAATTATAAGGGTGGGATATAAAATAAATAAATAAATAAATAAAATGGCCCCTGTGCCTGTTTCATATCTGACTGCAACTTCTCTTCTGCCTAGATCAACCTTTAACAGCTTTCCAGTTATGTAGATTTAAACATGAGTTATATGCTCCTTTAGAAACTATGAGAGAAACAAGTTAGATGTCCCATCAGGAAATATATCATACCTGAATAAAAATCTGGAATTTTTAACTTGGCCTTGATAGGTAATAGATTCCATATTATAAGCATTTCTAACATTTTTTGACTTGCGTTGTTTTGCTTTAGGCCAATATTTCAACAGTTTTTACCTAATAGTGAAATATCAAGGATCTCAGTTTCTGCTGTATGTAATCACTCTCACACAGACATGCCTTCCCAACTGTACTATAAGATTTGGGTGAACAAAGTCACCTCCCTAAATCAATTTTCCATAGCTCCAAATCTATTTCCCAGGGTCCTGGAACTATTCCACAACCTAGGGTGTTTGCTAATGTTATTGGCTTATTTCTTCTTAGCATATTTGCCATGCCAGGAGTGGTTTTCAGGAGAAACTGCATCTTAGATGGAAAAGATGAGGTCCTCCAACATTCGTCAGTCCCCCTGCCCATGTCACAAACCCAGGGAAGGGAATATAGTTGTATTAGTAGAAACACAAGACATTTTTCTAATTGTCACTTGAGATTATTTCCAAGAGTTGAATTGAGAAGGGTTAATAATCTCCTCCTAGCATTCTATGATCCACAAAATTTCCCCACATGCAACAATTAAAGGGGGGGAGGATTCCCATTAGTATAATGGAAGTTTTTAAAGTATAATTTTAAGAGATAGGAGAGTTTCTTCTGAAAGGGAAAGTGGGAAAGAGAAGGAGAGGGCACAGAGATGATTACAGGAGAAAGGGAAAAAGAAAAGCTTATTGCCCTCCTGCCAATCTGGGAAGAGGTCCTTCTTCCCAAATTTTGTAGCTTTGTTTGCTACTCTTGATTTCTATATGTTTCAGTTTCTTTCACTCTGAAACCCAGAAGGAATGCTAAGTATTGGCCTTTGGGAACTGGTTTATGTCTTCTTCTCTATGTTTCTATGTGTACATATGGAAGAAAGTCACAAGTCTCCAAACCATAAATGGGAGGACTGAATCTGAGAGAGAGTGGTATAGCTCTGACATTAAAAGTCTATCAACTTTTAATCCTAGAATAAAAACTTGCATGAATAAGCACTTAATTAATGTTAATTTTCCTAGCCACATCATGATCTGTTATTGCCCTTTATTTCATGAATTTAACACAAGAAAGGAGAATGAGTTATACTAATCATGTAGTTGCTTGATCACTTCAGATTTTATCATTCTCTTGTCATTTTTTAGCCAAGCACAATTGCTCAAGACAGGCTGAATATCTTTTGCAACTGTTAAATACATTACAGAGCCAGTTGAATCTGAACCAAGTATAAATATCTAAATTCATCCCACCTTGTTACAGAGGTACAGAATTTTTTCAGCTTCCTTTGGCTTCAATACACTGATTGACCAGTTTGATGCAAAATGCAAGCATAGCAACATATTTCATCATGTTACTATATAGCCAAGAAAAGCAAAAGTGATTTAGCCTTGATAATCTAAAAAATTGCAGCCAGTTTTACTGCATCTGTACATCATCATCCTAAGAGAAATAAATACTGATACTCTCTAACTATACATGCTGGTCAAAATAAGAGACTCATTTGTTTCATTGAAGTCATGGGCATGAACATATGCAGCTACATGAAGTTCATTTTAATTAGGTTTTAAGTGGATGGAACTAAAGGAGAATGGAAGAGAGAGCAGTACCTACTGTATGTGCTTGAGGAATCCCAGAAGAAAGAGGCAACAATTGGATGGGATCAGTCTGAATGCAGGAGGCATTAGAGTTAGGCCAAGAATGGTAGAATTGTCACTATATCATTGATTGTAATCTACTGATTGTAGATAATATCTTTCAGTGAACCTACCAGAATTGGTATATGTATATATGAAACAGTATTTCAGGAGAAAAAAAAGACTCCTAAGAGTTTTACAAGCTTGAACATTATATATGCATTCATTACTAAAATGGGCAAAATGCCATCAGCACAGTCCAAAACAAAGCAAGCCAGACTCCATAGCACAGACAGCAATCACTTATCTTAAAATGGAGGTCAGAATGTTCTATTTAAAATTAACATGGGAGGTCAAAGCACAGAGTCCTAAAGACTAGCTTGTAGCTCCCAATCAGAACCTTATCCTTTATTTCTCAGCATTTTCCAAAGAAAAAAACAATAAAACAAATTATTCCTGGGGGAAAAAAGGAAAGACTGCTGTGATTTTCCAAAAGAACAGCCAGCTTTGTTGCCTGTTACTGCATTTTATTAAGTTTCCATAGCAGATAGAGAGAACTATATACCCAGGCATTAGAATAAATCAACAACAATAACAATAATACATTTTGTTCTTCAGAATAATTATACCATTTGTAATCAACAAACTACTGTTTTGATTGTTTTTTAAAAAGCAGGAAAATTTAGATCTGGAATATCATATCCTAAGGATAAATTGTTTAAATTGAGATAGACTGGGTTGTACATCAGAATTCTAGTCCCTTCATAATATTCACTGGAAACGTCTGAAATCAAGTATGTTTTGCAATGTATTTGATTTGCCTTATAAAAATAATTGCAACTAGAAGAATAGATGAAGGTGCAGTAGTGCTTAAAAGTTTGTGAACCCTTCTAAATTTTCAATATTTCTGCATAAATATGACCTAAGACATGATCTGTTCTCCACACAAGTCCTAAAACTAGAAAAAGAGAACACAATTAAACAAATGAGTCAAAAATATTATACTAATAGTATTATATACTATTATTTTATTTATTTATTTATTTATTTTATCCAATTTCTATCACCACTCATCTCTCCCAGAAAGGGGACTCTGGGTAGTTTACAATAAAATCAAAATTAAAAACACATAATTTACAATACAATAAAACAATAAATAAAGATAAAATAGGTATAAAATCCAAGCAGTGAAGATCTTATTTGTTGGGTAGAGATCTATGGTACAAACCACCCCCAAAAAGAACTGGTGCCCCTCCCACCCCAAGCAAGGTGGCAGAACCAGGTTTTCAAGTTCTTCCGGAAGGCCAGGAGCGAAGGGGCCTGTCTCACCTCTGGGGGCAGAATGTTCCAGAGGGCAGGTGCCACTGCAGAGAAGGCCTGCCTCCTGGACCTCGCCAGGTGGAATTCCCTTACTGGCGGGGTTCATAGCATGCCCCCTCTGCATGACTGGGTGGGATGGGTCAATGTTAAGGGGATGAGACGGTCCCTCAGGTAACATAGTCCCATGCCAGGTCCCATACGTTCATTTATTTGTTGAGGAGAATGATCTTAGCTAATGAATTCAAACAACCTTTAGCCCCAATATGAATTTCTGCCACAAATTATCTGTTAAGAAATTCATGTGTAGAACAGAAAAAAATCACATACTCAGCCCAATTCTATACATATTTGCTTAAAACTATATCTTAGTGCATCCCATGAGCTGACTTTCAAGTAATTTCTTATGTATTTATTTATTTAATTGTGCATAGCATGTAAAATCTTTCTTTTACTTCAGCTGCCTTTTTGCACATGTACTGTAGGGCAAAATCCAGTGGATATGATCCAAATATGGGCCATGTTTCTGTGCACTTCTCCCGATTGCAATTACATGGAAGTTTAATATGCTTAGCATCTGCATGTAATAATGACTGAGTGCAAAACAGCTTGATCACCAGCAGTGAAAATATACCTTCATAACAAAAATAACTAAACCTCCTTGGGGAAGTAGTGAATATTCTTCATGTGACATTCCAGAATAAATACAGTTCCTATAGTGTTGCAGTGAGATCAGTGTTTACCTCATACTGAGTTCTCAATCTGTTGTTCCTGGATTTTTATATAAAGCTAAAAGTTTTATTGCTAAAGACATTAAAGTCACTTAAGCTGAACATTCCTTCCTCTACACTTACAAGAATACTGTGAAATAGTTACAATAATAAGGAGAATTTGATATAGTCTACACTGGAAGCCTTTCCATTTCTGAAATACCCAGGGCCGCAACTAGGGTCTGTGTCACCCAGGGCAAACATGGATTCCACGCCCATTTTGGCACCCCCCAGCACTCATTTTGGCGCCCCGCACCAGTGCGGCTCCCGGGGCACATGCCCCAGTTCCCCCCCCCCCAACAGTTGCGGCCCTGGAAATTCCAGTCATTCTGTAGATATTTTTGTCAGATGCAATGGTTCCTCAGTAGGCCTGCACAAGAGGATGGCATAGTGTATGTCTTGCTTAAAAGATGTTTAGGTACAAAAAAGAATAAACAATGTTGCAATTAGAGGAAATCATAACTATTACATATAGCAAAAACTAGTACATCTTGCTTTTGGTATAGATGAAATTATTGTTCATATAATGAAATGCATACACAGCTGTGTAACTGCATTGCACTAGATGTGTTATTAGGAAATATAATATCTATAGATATAATACTATCAGCATGATTCAGCATTACTGTATTGCTATGTACAATGATGATGTGGTGTGGTGTGCAAGACAACAGGTTTTAATCAAATGAAAAGACTCATTTATAGCTGCACTGTGTAAAGATGTATACTGATATTTAGCCTTATTGAGCTACCAGGTTGCCCCGTTGCATGTGCAGGCTAACGATTAATTTTGGAAAGCAGGAATGGATGACAATGCCCCACACTCACCTATTGTGAACACAATCTCCAGTGGTGCTGTTTTTTTGCTCCACTTATTTTCCTGCTTCTATCAGTTCAGGCACTGCTCTCCAGTTTGCCTCATGTGCTTTCTTTCTTATAGGCTAACCCCTGCACTTTGATTTGCTATTTTACAGAGGCAGGAATGCTCCCTTACCTCAAGTCTGTTGCACCTATTACAGCAGTACTTTCTCATTACAGGTAGTCCTCGCTTAACAACCCTAATTGGGACTGGAATTTCCATCACTAAGTGAAGCAGACATTAGGCAAAACATCACATGACTGCAGAGCTTAGCAACAGCATTCCGGTAGTCCTGGTTGCAGTTGTGAGGCCTCACAAAGGGCTAGCAGCTGCCTCGGCTGGGTGTGCCTCATCAGCAGCAGGAGGAAGAAGCGGTGAAGGTCAGCTGCGGGCAGCAGGGGCAGCAGACTGCATGGCAGCAGGGCTGACGGAATGCAGGGCAGCCAAAAGGGCAGAGATGGGGAGGAGATAGGCAGGTGGGAGGAGTTGAAGTGCACACTGCGGTTGTAAATGCAGGCAGACTGAAGTTCCCAAATTTTGATCAGATGACTGTGGGGGTACTGCAACGGCCATAACTTCAAGGACTGGCCATAACCACCATTCGTTCAGTGCCATCATAACTTTGGTCGCTGTTGCCAAAGTATCTCATTCTACACAGGATTTTCTTAAGACTGGTTAGAATCAAACCAGCATTAGCACAGGACAGAAGCAGTTGAAAAAGTAAGTGCAGACATATCCTTCATCAGAGAATCCATCATAAAAACAGGTTATATGGTACAGTATGGAGTATCATGAAGAGAGCAGATGCAAGTCAGCAAGAAGCAGGAATTGGGGAAAGGGGAGGACAACATTAAAGCCCAGGAAGCAATTTACAGGTAGCCGGTAGGATGTGTACTATAAAGCAAATGGTTATTTGCTTTACTGTTGAGCCAAAATGTGTGAATTCAAGGTTTTTCAAAAAAACTCAGATACTTCAACCTCCACTTGACCTCTTTTTCCGATGTGTTCTTTTATGTTATCCTCTAAACAAAACAAACTTTGCTTTCCCTTGATTTGTGTCCAAATATATTCTGGGTGTTGATCTTTGTCAGCAACAGTTACATTCTGGTGTTATCTTTTCATGCTGTTTTCTTAAGTTTCCTGATTCTTGGTGTATAGGTCTGGGATCAAATAGCTGTGCAGAATTCAGCACCAAAAACTACATGTGGTTCCTACTGAGATATGGCCACATCCAAGATGGCATTCATCAGGGAGGCCTGAGCAGTATTTGAGCCCAAATATATTTATCCCAAGCAAACTTCATCATTTCCTTAATTTTTGCTGCACACTGCTCCCATAGCACAACCAAGAATAGTGTAGAAAACTATAACTCAGATGTTGAAAGGGAATTACATAGTCGTAAAGGAAATTGTGTTTAAAGGGGAAGTTTAAGCAAAGCTTGAGCCACACTGGCACACAACAGTATTAGGGCTTCTTCCAATTAGAATATGTGTTATAACTATTCTCTACAGAGAAAAGAACTCCATCAGCACCAATGGAATTTTTAAGAACCCACATTCACACAAGAGTCTCCTTTGTTTCTAAATAAGATCTGGAAGGAAGGCTAAACTCACCCACAATTGATGGTTCCAAACTCACTTGAATCATGGTGAATTTACACTAGAGTAAGATTAAAATAGGCCAGCTACACAATATGTGTTTTATATATCATGCAGATTATTGCAAAGAACATAGAAAATTTAGTTAAATAGACTGAAGCATTACTTTCTGCTTCACCTACCTCTTCGAGCATTTGGCATTTGGGGGACAGTGTGTCTGCCAGGAAATAAAACTTCTAAAATCCTACAAGAGGCTGAATGACTGCATACAGAATAAGAATAAGCAAAACAGTAGAAAAACCTTTCATTTTCAAAGAAGAAGAAAGTGATTATATTTCATTATAATGACCTTACAAAGCATAAACCAAACAATATATTAGTAACAGAGCTAGGCTACCTTCTAAAGTGCCAGGAAGAGGGAATGTTCTATAGCAGGGAAATTAATCACTGGAAATATTAAGAGATTATGAAAAGAGATTAAAAGACTAAAGGGAAAGACAAAGGGAATCTAGATTTATGTATTATGACCAGATGACAATATATAAGAGCAGGGGATTGGTTTTCTGCACACATAAATCACATGGCTGTACAAGCTGTGTACTAACCATATAAAAGTTCTAAGAACAATTAACTAGAAATATAAGTAGCCATCATTCATTTATATGCATGAATGTAGTTTGAAGCATGAAAGGTCCATTGAATTAAGTGGGGAAAGATGCAGTTTAACTACCCTCTTATTTATCCTGTGACCTTTTTTAAAGGAAGGCAGAGTTGGAGGTCCCAAAGACCTTCACCAGCATATCACTGGAAGGATTTTTTTTTTAAAATCTAAGGATATAATCCCAGCCAAAACCCAGCCAAAACCATAACATTTCTTCTCCAAAGGTAGGGGAAAAAAACCACCAAGTTTAATATGATACTACACCAAAACCCAGAATTTTATCAGGAATGAAACTTCACCTGATCTTGTCTTAAGTGGAGGTGATGGTCAATATAATCCAGTACATCACAAAGGCAACACAGCCAATACACATTTTCCAGCATGTGAACACTGAATATGGATGAGTCAAAGACATATGCATATTTTTGTCAAAATGATAACATATAAGTACCTTTTAGCAAGCTGTTATCCATGCACCTGGAGTCCTTCCTACAGTTTACACAGGAATATTTCCCATTGGGTAATGCTATTAAATATCTCCTTTGAAAAAAGGTCTTTATTTAAATACATGGTTTAAGCATACATCTCTTCATACATAAAAATGGATGAGAATGAATCAAAAAGCATGACTGATTTGATTGTTTATGGTAGAATACTGAGAATTAGCAAAGAATACAACCAAGATGAGAAGGACAGTGTCCAAAGTGGATCTTGGGGAGATGGCGGAGAGACATGGAAGAAGTGAAACAAATTAGAGGAAAGTAGAATGACTACAGGAAGAGTAATCTGCCAGTACAATTAATTCAAAGTAGACTTAACAAAGATACAGAAACTACTTAGAACAGAAGGGAAATAATTATGTTTCAGGGTGATACAGAAGGATGTGGAGTTACAGTATGCTAATGGAAAGTATTTTATTGTTTTTTTTAATAAAATAGAATAAAATTTTTAAAATAATAAAAAAGAAGATGAGAGGAATAAAAATGTAATTACAGAGTAAATTTATTTATTTATTATTCACATTTCTATCACTGCCCATCTCCCCCTAAAAGGAGGGGGAGATGTATATATAACAACTTCTCATGCATATACTGTATAGACATGATCAGTTTCAATAAAAGACAACCATGTTTTGTTGCAATTATCCATGCATAATCTATGACTATAGCAATTCATTTGTAGAATGCAAATAATATCAGATCTTCAAACAACTGGATAATTGGGGCTACAAATTTGTGTTTCCAATGTTGAAGAATTAATGTCTTTCTTACTTACTCATATTTGTTTCTTTTGTTTCAATTCATGGTATTTACCATTTATTCCTCTTACATTTTAAGTTGCAAACTTCTACATGCTATGGCCTTTACCAGATGTACCCATCAATATTGACCTCTGCTGACCATCCTGGCTTAAGTCAGTCATGGTTTTCACATAACACTTTTTGTAAGACAGAAAAGGAATAGACTATGTTACTAACCACAATCATATGCATGCCACATGCAGCTAATGATAAGGATTATATCAGTCAGCTTTACCAAAGCTCATCACAAGCCAGTTTTGGTCCAAGTAATTATTGTATTCTATTCAAACTAAGAATTCTAATCTAAGCACTACTTGGCATCCAACATACTGCAACGTATGGTCCAACATACCATTTATCTTTTGATAAATGAATGCTTTGTGATTGCCAATATCCATCATGGATGCCATTTTGAGAGAACATCCACACCACACTCTTAAAATTTGAACTGTACCCACCTTTCCTGAAAGGTCATTTACTCCCTATGTGATTCCTATAAAAATTTTCACTTTTTTGTGAATCAGAACCACAGATTAATATGCCTACGACTCTTGAGAAACTGTTCCTAGTTTCTTATGCCTCAAAAATGTATTTTGATGGACAAGCTGTGCTTAATTAGGGAAGTGGGAGGCTCCAACTGATAAGCAGAGGAATGCAAGGATGAGCAGTACAGGGTACCAGCTTTGGGCAGTTTTGTTTGTTTATTTGTTTGTTTATTCATCAAATTTTGCAACTGCCCATCTCCCCCCAGAGGAGGGACTTGTTGAACTCTGAAAGACCCCTACCGAATTATAATGGAAAAACACACCCCTTGAATATTCAAATGAGCATTAGTGAAGACATGCTAGAGATATTATGGGATGTTAATATGTAATATGGGAAGCTTACATGCAGGTGCAAGCAGCTGATTTTAGCCAGTCAATCACCATTTTATACAGTATATTCTCCCTTAATGAATGGTATGTAAATGTAAATGTAATCAATTGCAACTGCTTGGTGGTCCTCTCAGCCAAGAGGCAAGAGGTTCCCTTTTTGCTTGTGTGCCTAAATAAAGAGTTCCTGGAATCCTTCTGACTCAGTTTCGGTGATTGGCAGATCCATGCCAGGTTTTATGAACCACCAGTTTTCCAGCCAACCATTTTGTTGAATCAGAAAAGGAACCCAATCTATAAAATCTAATGCATGCACATTTACTCACAAGAACATAGAATGAGAGCCTTCAGAGATGTATGTTCCCTTAGATTCCTATGTCTCCTAATTAAGCAAAGCAATTCCAGTATAGTCATTAACGTCTGCTTTCAGATTAGGAATAAATTAGCAGTAACATACTGGGAATCATGTAAACTGGCAATGTAATCTGGACATAGGAGAATAGCAATTCCCACTGACATAATCTACGGGAAAAGTAAAAATAAATATTCATATGTTATTACATCCTTATCCTAAATAATCACTGAAGAGCAAATCCCATTCATTCTTTGCACCTATGTCCAAATAGCATGAAAAAATGGGATTTGATTGTCATAAATGTGATAATAATACAGTTGAATTATTGTCTGCATTCCGTCAATGCTAGCTAATAATGTATAGAATAGTTATTCCAGGCCAATATATGTCAATTGTTATTTGGCTAATATTCCAGGTTCTAGACAGTTTTCATTTGCAGAAAATATATGAATACACAATAAGAAATCTGGAAACGGTAATAATTCACTCCATAAAATGCAGCCTTTTAGGAGGTAATTGATGCTTATTATCTGATAGGACATCAGACAGTTGTACTGTACTTCATCAATATATTGATATTTAAGTATTTTTTAAAAGGTTTTGCTGCTGTAACTCACTTTAGGACAGAAAGAAAAGGAAAATCTTTGTAATTTGTGGGGAAAAAAATATAATTATTCTCAGGAGAGCACCTCCTGATTACTTTCATAAGGTTTTGAACTTTATTTTTTTAATTAAAAAATATAAAACATTGATATCTGATTTATGAGATACTCCTTTATTTCTCAGAAAATAGAAATGAATTAGTTATTTCACATTTGCTTCTTTCTATTTATATTTCTATTTCGCTATTTTCCTGTAATGAATCCTCTAATTGTCTCCTTCCCTAAGGATTCAAAGGAAATCTTCTGAAGTGGCTTCCTGAGTTGAGTATACTTGCAGTCCTGACTCTTAACACTCTCCCCTCTGTCAGCTGGAACAATGCCTTTGATCTCTGCATCAATGACTGCTTCATTCACTGATGTTGTTGTGCAACTTGATAGTGCTCAAGCAGTTTTCACCCCCTTATAGTGGTGCTCCTGGAAGAAGAAAAAAGTCAGCCTGAAAATGAAGATTTGAGGATTTAAGGCAGCCATCATGCTAGTCTTGCTCTATGCAATGGAAACATGGACACTGTACAGAAAGGAAGATTACCTTGACAGAGATATGCAAAAGCTGCTGCTTAGGCAAAAGGGGCTCAAGCATTTATTTGAGTCCAGAACATCCAGATAATATTTGGAAATGACTCAGACAGACACTGAACTTTCAGAATGAGGAGGAGGTACAGCACAATAAACTTGCAAGATTCTATTACTATAGCCAATCTCAGTAAAAGTAGCTTAGCCTTCCTGTGGAGTTGATTTCGTGTTCTGGTCTACCTAGTGGGAATGCAACACTGCTTGTTCAGGACCTACAGAAGCTGGAGGTGTTTCAGAGTGAGTTTGACCACAATCTTGGTATCTCTTTGCATGATTAGTGGCAGAATGATGACATTCAGCAAATATGCAGTCAACAGCCCACAGCTGAGAATAAGAGCCAGCAATCACAACTTAATTAGTTTGGGTATTTCTGCAAAATGGATGTAGCACACCCATCTAGATGTCTTCTGGAAAGGTGACATCTATTTGGCTGGAAAGTAACCAAAAAAAATGTCCCTCAAAATGGACTAACTGGACTAGCTATGTAGAGGCTGAAGCATGGCTGTTACACTCTAATGTCACAGAACCTGCAGCATCTGCTCAGGACAGAAACTGGAAGGTATCTGCAGGGACTTATTTGCCATAGTCCCCACAGCTTCAGTGGTGAAACTCTATAATTTACAAGGCCATCCTGCCAGCACTACAGCACACAAATAAATGAACGCTGATGGGTCTTTTTAATATACCTCTCATGGGAAACATGTTTCTAGATATGTAGCATGTATTCTTTATGAACATTTTGAATCTAGTTCTTTGCTTCCTACTGTCTCTGCTCAAGTTGAGTCACTTATATACTGGGACTCAAACTTGTCTTCCAGCCTCTGATTCTTTGGTTAATATTTATATGGCCGGCTATTGTTGTTTTGGCATTGTACATGTTTATAGCCAACTCTGGTGAAACCATGGGTTTCTCACATCCTCTGGTTGTTTCATTCATAAAGCTGAGTTTGTTTCTGCTTTACTTGATACTATTCTTCTCTGCTGTTGCTGTCATTGAAGTAAAAGAGAGCCGGTTTGGTCTAGTGGCTAAGGCACCAGGCTAGAAACCAGGAGGCTGTGAGTTATAGTCTGTCCTTAGCCATGAAAGCCGGCTGGGTGACCTTGGGCCAGTCACTCTCTCTCAGCCCAACCCACCTCACAGGGTTGTTGTTGTGGGGAAAATAGGAGGAGGAAGGAATATTAGGTATGTTCGCCGTCTTGAGTTATTTATAAAAATAATAAAGGCAGATAAAAAATATTTTTAAAAAGCCATTCTTGTTTGCCTGGCAGCGAATGTGCTGGTTCTTGTATGCTAATCATATTGCATTCCAGTCCACTGAGGCTTCTATACAGAGTGCTCCTTTACCTCTTTCTTTATTTTTTGTTGTATACTCAGAAATCAGACCCAGACCCAGACCCAGGAGTAGATCATATAATGTGCTTTCTGGAGTTCTTCAGGCTCTGGATAGTTGTTCCATTCTCCTTCCTTTTACCTCTTGCCTGCTCAATCCATTCTGATGAACATGCGGGCGAAGGGAGGATGTGAAAAGAAATTTTAAAACATTTTTGGTCACCTGGGATCGCATCTGTATTACAAGAAGTGATCCAAACCTGACATGAATGTCTCCAACACAATATTGAGAAGTCTTTGTGGCCTCCCCTTTGTCATTTCTCTTACCAGAAGAATCCATTCTTAACATTCACACTGACTTTATTGAAATCTCACCCACCCCCATGGATAGGTGGAACAAATTAATGCTGTACTGAAAAACAAAATCTCTAAGATTTGTAGTCAAAATGAAAGTGCCCTTGCCCTAATGTCCATACGCAGCCATCCTAACAGGACCACTTAGTTGACTCCACACAAGGGTCTAATGGGCTATCATATGAAATTCTATGATTCACCATCAACTATCCACCAGTTAGTTTGACTGATGATGAACTTCTCTTCTAATGTCTGCAGTTTAGAGTGTTGAAGTCCGTAATCACCACCATCCTGTTCTTCTATGCCAAATCCAATTTGAGGACCAGTGTTGTCCAACAAAGCCAGCAGGTGTCATGAAAGTCCATCAGTGAAAATCTTTTTAAAAAAATTATTTATCAAACTTTATCAGTGAAAATCATCCCTCCAATCTTAGTGGAAAGCACATTTCCAAATTCTTTTAACTACACCCTCAGTGATAAAGATTGCTAGCCTGGGTTCCTTGATCCATCAGATGCAATGCAAGGTGACTGACTGCTCCCAGTTCAAAGAATGATCAGATGTTTTCTATTATGGTTGAATCTTGCATCTAATCCCACTTGTACACCTTGCTACCTTTTAGAGTGTAAAAAAGAGCTACAAACTTTACCTTTCCTCATAATCTTTTACTTATGTGTCATCATAAAAAATAACATTTGATTTCATTCATTCATTCATTCATTCATTCATTCATTCGTTAATTGTGGCCATCAAGTCAGTGTTACTTCTTAGTGACCACAAAGATAGACCTTCTCCAGGATGATCTGTCCCCAACCTGGCCTTTCAGAGCTTCCATCAGTATAGCCATTTTCAGTGTAATCAAGTCCATCCACCTTGCTGCTGGTCACTCTCTTCTTTTCTTTCCTTCCCTTCCATCTTTTCCAGCATTATAGACTTCTCAAGAGATCTAGGCTTTCATGTAATGTGTCCATAAAAAGATAATTTGAGACTGGCCATTTGTGACTGGAGGCAGAACTCTGGATTGATCTGTTCTGTGTCCCATTTGTTTGCTTTCTTGACTATACATGGTTTTCTCAGGAATCTTCTCCAACACTAAAATTCAAAAGTATTAATACTCTATTTATCCTGCTTCTCCAAAGTCCAACTCCTGCTTTCATACAGGTCCCAAAGGAAGACAATTGCCTGCATAATTATGAGCTTCGTAGGAACATCAAAGTATCTGAATATCTTTTCCAAGGCTTTCATTGCTACTATACCAAGTATTAGTCTATGGCATATTTCTTGATTTCTGGTTCCTTTACTGCTAAAAGTCAATCCTAAATGGCAGAAGCAATCCTTTATGTCAATATCTTCATTGTTAATTCTAAGGCTAGTTCCTGCAACTGTTGTCATTAGTTTTGGCCTTCTTTATATTTTATCTTAACCCTGGTTTTTTTCACTTGCTCCTTGACTTTCATTACTAGAGCTTTCAGATCATTTACATTTTCAGCTATCAGGGTAGTGTTATCAGCATAGGGCAGGTTATTGATGTTTCTTCCTCCAATTTTAAAATCATGTTTATCTTTCTCCAGCCTCCCTCAATATAGATTCAGCATATACGGTAGGTCGAACATATAAGGAGAGAGCATACAACTTTGCCTCCCTTCTTTGTCAACTTGGAGCCACTGTGTTTCACCCATCCATACTGTGGCTTACAATCTAATGTATAAGTTTCTCATGAGGATAATGAGATGCTCTGGGTTTCCCACTTTTCTATTGATATCCACAATTTGACATGGTCAACACAACCAAAGGCCTTTCTATCAATAAAGTACATAGGGTCTTCTTTTGGGGATTCTTTGGCTTTCTCAATTATCCAGCATGGATCAGCAATGTTTCTTGTTCCTTAGCCTTTTCTCAAACCAGCTTGAACAGTTGGGATATCTCTAACCCTAATAATGATGGCTTATAACTTAAAGTCTTCAGCAAAGGATCGTTACCTTGTCGTAGTGCTGGAGCTTGAGCACCTCAATGATGCCATGAGCTAAACCGTGAAGGGCCACCCAAGACGGGAAGGTCATGACAGAGAGGTCAGACTAAATGCGATCCCTGGGGAAGGTAATGGCAACCCACCCCAGTATTCTTGCCATGAAAACTAAATGGATCAGTACAACCAGAGATATGTTGGTACAGCATCGGAAGATGAGACCCCCAGGTCGGAAGATGGTCAAAATGCTACTGGGGAGGAACAGACGATGAGTTCAACTAGCACCAGACGTGATGGCGCAGCTAGCTCAAAGCCAAAAGGACAGCTAGCAGCCGACGGTGCTGGTGTTGAACGGCGAATCCGATGTTCTAAGGATCAACACACCATTGGAACCTGGAATGTAAGATCTATCAGCCAGGGCAAATTCGATGTGGTTATTGGTGAGATGTCAAGATTAAAGATAGACATTCTGGGCATCAGTGAACTGAAATGGACTGGAATGGGCCACTTCACATCAAATGACCACCAGATCTACTACTGTGGACAAGAGGACCACAGAAGAAATGGAGTAGCCTTCATAATTAATAGTAAAGTGGCTAAAGCAGTGCTTGGATACAACCCAAAAAATGACAGAATGATCTCAATTCGAATTCAGGGCAAGCCATCTAACATCACAGTGATCCAAATATACGCCCCAACCACAAATGCTGAAGAAGCTGAAGTAGAGCAGTTCTATGAGGATCTGCAGCACCTACTGGACAACACGCCTAAAAGAGATGTTATTTTCATCACAGGAGACTGGAATGCTAAGGTGGGCAGTCAAATGACACCTCGAATTACAGGTAAGTATGGCCTGGGAGAACAAAACGAAGCAGGACATAGGCTGATAGAATTTTGCCAAGACAATTCACTCTGCATAACAAACACTCTCTTCCAACAACCTAAGAGACAACTTTATACATGGACTTCACCAGATGGACAACACCGAAATCAGATTGATTACATTCTTTGCAGCCAAAGGTGGTGGACATCTGTACAGTCAGTAAAAACAAGACCTGGAGCTGACTGTAGTTCAGATCACGAACTTCTTCTTGCACAATTTAGGATCAGACTAAAGAGATTAGGGAAGACCCACAGATCAGCTAGATATGAGCTCACTAATATTCCTAAGGAATATGCAGTGGAGGTGAAGAATAGATTTAAGGGACTGGACTTAGTAGATAGGGTCCCGGAAGAACTCTGGACAGAAGTTGGCAGCATTGTTCAGGAGGCGGCAACAAAATACATCCCAAAGAAAGAGAAAACCAAGAAGGCAAAATGGCTGTCTGCTGAGACACTAGAAGTAGCCCAAGAAAGAAGGAAAGCAAAAGGCAACAGTGATAGGGGGAGATATGCCCAATTAAATGCAAAATTCCAGAGGTTAGCCAGAAGAGATAAGGAATTATTTTTAAACAAGCAATGCGCGGAAGTGGAAGAAGACAATAGAATAGGAAGGACAAGAGACCTCTTCCAGAAAATTAGAAACATTGGAGGTAAATTCCAGGCAAAAATGGGTATGATCAAAAACAAAGATGGCAAGGACCTAACAGAAGAAGAAGAGATCAAGAAGAGGTGGCAAGAATATACAGAAGACCTGTATAGGAAGGATAACAATATCGGGGATAGCTTTGATGGTGTGGTCAGTGAGCTAGAGCCAGACATCCTGAAGAGTGAGGTTGAGTGGGCCTTAAGAAGCATTCCTAATAACAAGGCAGCAGGAGACGACGGCATCCCAGCTGAACTGTTCAAAATCTTGCAAGATGATGCTGTCAAGGTAATGCATGCTATATGCCAGCAAATTTGGAAAACACAGGAATGGCCATCAGATTGGAAAAAATCAACTTATATCCCCATACCAAAAAAGGGAAACACTAAAGAATGTTCAAACTATCGAACAGTGGCACTCATTTCACATGCCAGTAAGGTAATGCTCAAGATCCTGCAAGGTAGACTTCAGCAATTCATGGAGCGAGAATTGCCAGATGTACAAGCTGGGTTTAGAAAAGGCAGAGGAACTAGGGACCAAATTGCCAATATCCGCTGGATAATGGAAAAAGCCAGGGAGTTTCAGAAAAACATCTATTTCTGTTTTATTGACTATTCTAAAGCCTTTGACTGTGTGGACCATAACAAATTGTGGCAAGTTCTTAGTGGTATGGGGATACCAAATCATCTTGTATGCCTCCTGAAGAATCTGTATAACGACCAAGTAGCAACAGTAAGAACAGACCACGGAACAACGGACTGGTTTAAGATTGGGAAAGGAGTACAGCAGGGCTGTATACTCTCACCCTACCTATTCAACTTGTATGCAGAACACATCATGCGACAAGCTGGGCTTGAGGAATCCAAGGCTGGAGTTAAAATCTCTGGAAGAAACATTAACAATCTCAGATATGCAGATGATACCACTTTGATGGCTGAAAGTGAAGAGGAACTGAGGAGCCTTATGATGAAGGTGAAAGAAGAAAGTGCAAAAGCTGGTTTGCAGCTAAACCTCAAAAAAACCAAGATTATGGCCACCAGCTTGATTGATAACTGGCAAATAGAGGGAGAAAATGTAGAATCAGTGAAAGACTTTGTATTCCTAGGTGCGAAGATTACTGCAGATGCTGACTGCACTCAGGAAATCAGAAGACGCTTAATCCTTGGGAGAAGAGCAATGACCAATCTCGATAAAATAGTTAAGAGCAGAGACATCACACTGACAACAAAGGCCCGCATAGTTAAAGCAATGGTGTTCCCTGTAGTAACATATGGCTGTGAGAGCTGGACCATAAGGAAGGCTGAGCGAAGGAAGATCGATGCTTTTGAACTGTGGTGTTGGAGGAAAATTCTGAGAGTGCCTTGGACTGCAAGAAGATCCAACCAGTCCATCCTCCAGGAAATAAAGCCAGACTGCTCACTTGAGGGAATGATATTAAAGGCAAAACTGAAATACTTTGGCCACATAATGAGAAGACAGGACACCCTGGAGAAGATGCTGATGCTAGGGAGAGTGGAAGGCAAAAGGAAGAGGGGCCGACCAAGGGCAAGATGGATGGATGATATTCTAGAGGTGACAGACTCGTCCCTGGGGGAGCTGGGGGTGTTGACGACCGACAGGAAGCTCTGGCGTGGGCTGGTCCATGAAGTCACGAAGAGTCGGAAGCGACTAAACGAATAAACAACAAATATCTTAAAGTAATATTGCCATATAATAGTTGAAACAATCTGCACTTGCAAAACAAAATTTTATCAAATGCCACAACAAGAATGTTATTTATTTTATTTATTTATTTCTCATATTTCTAACACCACCCATCTCCCCCTGAAAACAGGGACTCTGGGTGGTTTACACTAAAATCCACAATTAGAACCATAAAAATATAAATTACAATATAAACAGCCAATAAATACTAATAAATATTGACATTCATTGCAGAGTTCACTGACAACATTCCATCTATGCAACATGCAATTCATGTTTATTATTATTATTATTATGAAGAGCAATTTCTTCTTTTTTAGCAATTGAGGGGGGAAAAACTCTGAGGATCATTCTGCTTTTTTAAATAACTGGTTCTTTCCATGATTAGAGATATCACACAATATATTTTCCAGCAATCACTAGCTCTCAAGTGGTTATATTAATCCTATGTCTTATTTGTTATCAAAGAAATAACACGCCACTAACTTTTCAGTTATAATGATGAAACCATAATAAATCTAACTGATCTCATACTCCTTTACAATTTGGAATCTAAACATAACATTGTTTTATTTATCCACTAGGTGGAGCTGATTCACTTTAAAAATACAGAGAAAACTCACTATGCATTTATTAAGAGTAATACATTAATACACAAAAGAGTCAATTTCAGTTTCCTGCATGTGCTTATGATTCTGCAATCAACTTTGCATGGAATTAGAAATACGTGACTTTATCCCAAATCATATCTGGATAGTGGACGTATCTCAAATGTGTACAAAGTGTGGGTCCAAAGGGGCTTACTTTCTACTAAGCATGCACAGGGTTGTATCGTTTCATTACACAAGTCCCTTTTGAGTTGAGTATTGCTTAGATATAATGAATCAATAATGCTTAGTCCCAAGCAGTGTAAATAAGATTGCAGTTTTGGCCCTGCCGAAAAAAAAAAAAACAGAACAAATCTTTAAATGTGTAGATTAATTGCTTTGGATTTGCTTTTAGCACTTTTTAAACATGCATTCGAAACAATATATATTGTTAGGAGTCCAGACAGCATATTTCTGCTGAACAAGTAATAGTAAAATAACTTCTAATTAAAAAGAAAATTTACCCCAAATGTCATTTGCTTTGGAAACATATAGGAGAAAAAAATACTTTGTAACTCTTTAATATGTTCTATATTGTGCAAAAAGTACAACCTATATTTAGCAAAAGTGACTGTAATGAGTTTTCTCTTGTGATGCTAATAATAACTATAAAAAAGAATTTTTCTTCAGGGTCATAGCATGCCAAAAATTAGATTTTCCCTTTTTCCCTCTGACCTTCTGGGTCCCTCCATTCAAGTTAATGGGATCATACAAACTAACGGAATCAGAACTAGCCTTGACTGATGAGGAAAGAGATCTTGGAATAATGGTAAAAAGTTAAATGAAGGTGTCAACACAGTGTGCCTTTGCTATAAAATTGGTCAACAGCATGTTAGGGGAAAATAAGCAATGGTACTGAAAATAGAGATGTCAATATCATAATGCCCTTATATAAATCAATGGTGTGTCTGCATCTGGAATTTTGTGTGCTGTTCTGGTCACCGCACTTCAAAAAAGGACATAGTGGAGCTGGAAAAGTTCCAGAGAAGGGCAATGAAGATGATCAAGGAGATGAAGCAGTTTCCCTGTGAGGAAAGCTTGTGACATTTGGGGCTTTTAGTCCAGAAAAGAGGCAAATGAGAAGGAACATGATAGAGATTTACAAAATTATGCATGGTACGTATAAAGTGGGCAAGAAGAAGCTATTCATAGGTCACCCTATGAAATTGAATCTTGGAATAATCAGGGCAGATAAAAGGAACTCTCTTTTTTTATACATCATGTAGTTAAATTTTAGAATTTACTACCATGAGATACAGTGCTGGCTATCAGCTTGGTTGGCTTCAAAACAGGATTGGACCAATTCATGGAAGTCATGGAGATCAATGGCTATTAGCCTTGATGGCAGTGTGACTGCCTCTGAAGGAGACTAGTGGGCTTCCTTCTGCAGTTGGTTGGCCACTGTGAGAACAGACAGCTGGACCAGATGATCTTATGTCCTTATGTCCCCTTTTTAGCTCCACTGTGGCTTATGTTTTACACAACATTCTTGCAATTTGCATTCATGTAATAGAAGTTATTTGCAGTTTGCCATGGAAGGGTGTGAGGAAGATGTGTCAAGTAAAAGTGGCAGACACAACCATGTAATCAAAGCCCTAACTGCAAGTGCCTTCCTGAGCTCAGCTTTATGTCCTCTACGACATTGATTCAGTAGTACTTACTCTTGATTGTGCTGATAAGTGTCTCTGGGATGGCACTGGCACTCGCTTATACTACATTGCCTCTATTTTGTATCACCGTGATGATAATCCCTAAGGCACTACCAAGTTTTCAAGATTTTGGAGGACTTTAAGACCCAGGAGAATAATTTAAGAAGGAAAGGGGTGAAAGGCTACCATCTGTTTTTCTAGCTAGAGCAACGGGCAGTTTTTATCTTCAGAAAAGTGTTTGTGTTAGCGCGGAAGTTTAGGCTTCTTTCTCGCTTGCAGTCTCATATCTACGGTTCCGATCTTTGAGAAAAAGCCCGAAATCGAGGCTTTTTAAGGAGGCGGAGGTCACCAGAGGCTCCATACACCGGAGCAGGGGCTGTTAAGCATTATAGCTTTCGACTTCCCCATCACTCCTTCCTCAACTTCTTTTTTTGCCTAGGCGAGCGATCTGCAAGGTCCTACATGAAATCCGATGGATGCTGCGGACGCCGTTTTCGATCCGGGCAATGAGCGTGGTGCTTTCTTCTTCAGCACCATGTTCCGCGCTAGGAAGCAAAGAATCCCCAAGCCGGTCTCTAGGAACTTGGACGATCTAGACTCGGTTCAGAGCATCCTGCTGCACAGGTAAAGGTGAAAGTCTGTGAGGCGAGGAGACTCCCAGTGAAAATAAAGATACGCTGCAGATTTCTTCTCTCCTAATCTGCATTAGCTCCTCTCAGATGTATGGGATAAACACTCCCTAAGTAAATGATGGAAATCTTTCAATGTCACGTTGGGGAAAGTTGATGTACATACAGGTTTTGTCTTTCCAGTTTGCAATTGGGGTGATTTACATTATGCATCATACTTGCTTATTGCTGCACTAATTCCAGAAGGCCTCTTCCTTTTTCACACAAAACTGATGTGGCAAATCTTAAACTGTTGACTACTATTCCCACATGGAATTCTTCCATAGACAGAACTTTTGCCTTTGTGATGGTGAAAATGATAATGCTTTATTGTCTAAGTATCACATAATATTGTTTGGCAGACAGGTTTAGGATGTTAATTTTGTCCTGATACAGCACATTGTAAGATGAGACACTTGTACACATTCATGCATATATGTAACACAATATAGCTATGAGCACTGTGGAGAGGCTGTTCAGTTCATTGGTCTTCTGGATCAATCTCAAAATACAGTTATTTAATGTTTAGAAAAATAAAATATTGGACAGGGAGTTGCTTTCTCAATATAGGAAAGCCTGCAAAATATGTTTATAAGGCAAAGCTTGTAATTAATACCAGTGTGTGCTGGGGCATATATGAACTGTTAGACTCATTCAGGTATCAGCCAGCCACTCATGCCTTATTGTAAGATACTATGTCAAGTCAAGCTTAATTTCTGGTAACTATATAGAAATATCCATATAATGTTCTTTTCTTGGGAATACCGTGGGAGTGGTATCGTCACTTTCTGTTTTTTTCCCCCATTTTCCCACTCTAGGCTGTACCCCTGGGAGACTACTAGAGAAGTGGCTGTGTCAGATCAGTACTTAGCTTTTTTTGAGATTAGCAAAGGTCAGCGGTGACTTTTTGCAACATATTCCCTTCTATTTCGACTAGTACAACCACTGGTCAGTCAAGATTTCACAGCCAGAGTGTGTTCCATTCTCATTCAGCTACTCTGGAGGATTCTTGACTTGTAAAGGTTTTGTTTGTTTGTTTGTGCCTGAAGTTCTTTTGAATTTTTGTAAACTTGGGGTTTTGCTAAGCCTGTGACGCTTCCCTGTTGTGTGTGGATGCACAAAAGGGAATAGCAAAGGGAGAGGGTAGAATAGCATAGAAATTATGAAAGAGAAAGAAGCTATTTTGTAATTTTTCTATTTCTGTCTGTAAAACTTTTTATGATAAAATATCTTTAAAAAGAACATTATTTTAAAAAATGAAAGAGAAAGAAGCTCAGAGAAGGAAGTGACAGAATGGGGTGCTAGAGATTGAGATGCCAGGAAAATAACAGCATGTCAGAAATATAATAAAAAAACACACATAAGCATACACACATGAATGTCACAGAGAGGGATGGAGAAGATGCATCTATTACTTTTAATCTGCACTTTTTAAAATGGGATATCCCCCACCATCAGATCATATCTTTACAGGTTGAACCATAGATATTATGGATCTGGTACTTGCTAGTTTATTAAAAGAATAAAACATGGATTCAAATAATCTATTTTCATGATTTCTACGAAGAATCCTCCCAAACCACCAGTAAATCTTAAGTCACCTCTGTATCTGTGTTTGCTTTCACATTTGATGTTGGCTGTACTATAACCGTGTTAAAAAATAATGAAGATGCTTGGCTTCTTGTTTTGTCCAATTCTGTTATTTTCATTGTGCCATCCATGATATTAATGCAGGTTCAAGCCTGATGGCAGTTTAATGGAAACTGTGTAAAAAATAATTGAATTCCAAAGAATCTAATTTAATTTTGTTAGATCTTATGTTTACCTCATCTGTATAAAAATACTTTATCTCTGTGAGGAAGCCTACCAAGAGCATGGAGGAGCAGGAAAGTTGGCAGCTACAGCATGTTTCTAAAATTCCTAATGCTCACATGGATCCAAAAAGGTTGGAACCTCTGAATAGAATATGTGGATAGTAAATAGGAAATAGAGTGGTGGTCAGCAAGACATTTAAGAGTCAAGACTGACTCGAACATACTACAAAGAAAAAAAGCAGAGAAGTTAATTAGTTGACATACTGATTTAAGCCAGTAAAATGTAGTCTGCAACTTCACTTCATCTATTTGTAAATCCCTTATAAATAAACTGATTTCTTGGGACTACAGTACTTCTGAGTTAACACGCCTATTCTTGAGCAGCAGTTCCTTGCGGGGGGGGGGGGGGAAGTATCAGGAGCAGGTGGCTTTTGAGGAAAGGGTTAAGATAAATAATCTTTGCTCTTAAAAGCAAATGCTGCCATGGTCACCATGACGGCAGGTTTGCGATTTGAAGGCAATGCTTTTATCAGGCTGAATGCTTACAAACCAGTATGCAAACTTTGGAGAATCCAATAATTCTTTACCAGGCAAGCTGATTACACATCCAGGTCAAATGCAAAACGGAGACGGGAGAATATAGACTGCTGGTGTTTAATCCTCGTCTGCATTAGGAGTTTTAGGGATAGTTTAGTTTTTGGAGACGGGCGGAGGGGGTCCGCTCAGGTCTCCCAGCGCTTCTCCAGTCGCCATGGTTTCCGCAGCCTTTGCCAATCAAGACGCGGGAAAGGATGACGCGCTGCCTTTTCGGACTTCAGTGTCATGGCGGCAGAGTTGTAGGGATCTCGGAGAAAACTGACTTCCTTGTTATGGAGAAAACGGCGCTGCCTCGCCAGCCTTTTGAGAGTCCCCGAGAGCCGTCGGCTGAGGATTATGACGAACCTGGGGGAGGTGGCTCGACACAGGGCGGCGATTCCTGCTCTGCGTCGTTGTCCGGCAGTTCCGAGTAAGGAGAGAGCTTCTTTCCCGCTCTTGTAACCGATTAAGGCCTGCTGTCTGTGCTTATGCTCATTCCCGGAGGGTAGGGGGCTCAGTTAGAAATACATGATTGAGATGAGTACCCTCCAAATGCGCTGTTCTTTGTTGCTTTTAGAAACAAGAGTTCGCGCAAAGTATGGAATTGTAACTTCCCGAACGGAATGTTTTTCGTTTGCCTCCATCTAGGAACTGCAGTGATTTATCTCTTAGGCTCTTTTATTCTCTGACCCTTTTCTTCCCAGTGAACAGCTTGGCATGCCAGCATAGGCATAGTTTGATCTGATCTGATCCAGCAAAAGAGTGCTATATCTCTCTTAGACAATTATTAGCAATCTGCATAAGATTAACAATGTTTCCTGTATTATATCACATGGAATGTTTGAATTCACTACAAAATATTGGATTATAAAGAATGCTAGCCTCAGTCTGCTAATGACCTGATAGAAAAATAAAATAAAGTCCCATCTGAGTAAAGCTCAACTTTTAGACACGTCTGTAGTTTGCTTGGCAACAGCATAAAAATGGTAGATTTTGCAGCCTAGTGGTAACCTTAGAAGAGATACATCCATTGTTGGTGGCGCATAAGTAATGGAACAAACCAACATCATTACAAACATAAGGATCACCTTTAATACCTGGATGAAAATCCTTTGCAGGCAATGCCTGAAGTCTGGAACCCATGGACATGACCAAATGCTGAGTTTCCTCTCTCGAGATGCTTTGCCAGGCCTTTATTGTTTGTGGGTCTTTCTGCCTTCAGTTTTATCTTCAGTAAATGAAAAGCATGCTCTGTTGGGTTGAGATCAGGTGACTGACTTGGCCATTGAAGAACATCCCACTTCTTTGACTTGAGAAACTCTTGGGTAGCTTTTGCTGTATGTTTTGGGTCATTATCCATCTGCACTATGAAGCGGCGTCCTATCGGTTTGGCAGCATTTGGCTGAATACACTTCAGAATTCATCCTGCTGTTTTTATCAGCAGTCAGGTCATCAATAAACACCAGTGTTCCAGTTCCATTGGCAGCCATACATGCCCATGCCAGAACACTGCCTCCACCATGTTTAACAGATGATGTGGTATGCTTTGGATCATGAGCTGTTCCTTTCCTTCTCCATATTTTTCTCTTCTCATCATTCTGGTGCAAGTTAATCTTGGTTTCATCAGTCCAAAGAATCTTATTCCAGAACTGGGCAGGCTTTTTTAGGTGTTTGCTGGCAAATTCTAATCTGGCCTTTCTGTTCTTGAGTGTTACCAGTGGTTTGCACCTTGTTCTGAAGCCTCTGTATTTACATTCATAAAGCTGTCTTTTGACTGTAGATGTTGACAATGACATGCCTACCTCCTCAAGAGCGTTCTTGACCTGGCTAGATGTTGTGAAAGGGTTCCTCTTCACCTTGAGCGGAATGCTGCGGTCATTCACTTTAATTGTCTTCCATGGTCTTCCAGGCCTTTTGGTGTTGCTGAGCTTGCCAGTTAATTCCTTCTTTTTCAGGACGTTCCAAACTGTTGTATTGGCCACTCCCAATGTTTTTGCTCTCTCTCTGATGGGTTTATTTTGTTTTCTCAGCCTAAAGATGGCCTCCTTCACTCGCATGGACACCTCTTTGGACCTCATGTTGAGAGTTCCAGTGAACAGCTACCAAATGCAAATGTAACACTCAAACCACCTCCAGGCCTTTTATCTGCTTGATTGGTCATGGGGTACCTAGGAAACAGGCCACACCTGGCCATGCAGCTGCTTGTAAGCCATTCGTTCCATTACTTATGAGCCACCAACAATGGGTGTGTGCATATGCCACTGGCTGTACTTCCTGAATGGTTAGTGCCCCACTTTTGTCAAACCCCTTGAATGACAGCTGAAAGTCCTGACTTCACTCCCATCTGGGTGTGTTTCCTTTCAACTTCAGTGTGGTGGTGTACAGAGGCCAAATGCCAAAACAGTTATCCTTGTTCCAATATTTCTAGTCCTGACTGTAGTTCTTTCCCTGAAGGAGCAGGTCTATCGCTGGAGAGTCCTCCTAGACTTATGGCTACTACTGAAAAGACAGGTGGAGACTGTGCCTGGAGTGGTCTTTGTCCAGATTTGACTGGCATGTCAGTTGCATCATTTCCTGAAGAAGGAAGCCCTGGCAGTATGACCCATGCCTTGTGACCTTCCATAGAGATTACTGCAATGAGGTTGCCTCTGAAATCTATTTGGAAGCTGCATTTGGCCCAAAATTCAGCAGTCCATCTGTTGGTGGTGAGAGATTCCAGATATGATTAAAAGTGCTGGTAGTCACCTTTAAAGCCTGATGTGGTCTGGGACCATGTGTGTGGGATCACCTTCACCCAGTGGTTTCTGCTCATCTAATAAGATCTAGTAGATCTCTTTCAAGTCCCATCTGTGAAGCACTGTTGCCATTAGGGAACACAAGGGTATGCCTTTTCTGTTGCTGCTTCCTCCTTTGGAACAGCACTCCACCCATTAGATCAGTACCAACCCGCTGGCATTTAGAAAAGCTGCTAAGACCTGGTTGTCTTGGGAAGTGTTTGCAGATTGGTAATACATTGAATATTGCTATGGAGAATGCTCTTCTTGGGTGTGATGATGAATATGAACATTTTGTTATTATGGTTTTCTAGTTTATGCTATAATTTTAAAGTTTTTTTCCGTTGTATTCTCTGTACTATTAATATATAGCATGGAGTCTACCTCCAGTACATGAATCTCAGATTGGGATAGTGAAAAATTGGATCATCTTTTTTAAAATAATAAGTTATGAAAGGGTTAGCTTCAGGTAGTCCTCAACTTACAATCATTCATTTAGCGACCGTTCAAAGTTATGACAGCGCTAGGAAAAGTGACTTGAGACCGGTCCTCTCACGACCATTGCAGTGTTTCCGTGGTCATATGATCAAAATTCAGGCACTTGGCAACTGGCATGTATTTACATCGGTTGCAATGTCCCAGGGTCACATGATAGCCATTTGTGAAAAAAGTTGTAAAATCAGGCGCAGTCACATAATGCCTCACTTAATGACTGCATCACTTATTGACCAAAGTTCCGGTCCCAATTGTGGTCATAAATGAAGGACAACCTGTAGTTTTAAGAGTTATAATTTCTGCCTTATTTCTGTTTTACTGTTACAATTATTTTGGGTTTTTTTTTTAATTGTACACTGTAGTGGTATAGAAATTAAATAAATAATTAAATTTAAGGAATGCATTTAATGGCATCCAATCAGAATTTCCAATTTTAGACTTATTGGGTGTTTTCCAATTAAAAATCCTATTACAAGGTATACCAATATTATTATTGGTATTATGTGGATTATCTTTACGTTGGTATCATGTAGATTTGTAGATATGTGTTATTTAAATGACATATTTAAGTACTGTAAATAAATAAATGTTTTATTCTTGAGATCTCAGCATGGGGCCCAGAGATCCTAATATGTTTGTATGACATCTCCTTGGTACTGCTCAGACTCTGTCCTACCTTGTTTTAAATACTTTTTTTTAATAATTTGTTTAGATTTTTAAAATGGGAAAATCAAGCATTACTTCTAGCATCATCTTTATTTTGAAGACTGTCTATGGACCCCAAATGGCCCAAAAAGGTTTCTTAAAAAAATTAAAATGAGGGTCAGCTGGAGCCCAGTGCCCACATTCCCAAAAATACAATGATAGATAGCATCTGGGGAAGAGGGCTAAAAGGGATGGTAGTTAGTTTTCTTTGGTAATCTGTGCTTTTTAACTGAGTACATCCTCTATAGCAAGAATTCTATGAATGGCAGTCCTCCACCAACAGCCATTTTCTGAGAATACTCATTACAGTTTCCTAGGATTCCAAAAGTGTCTGCTAGCTTGAAAAATGTGGGGGTCTCTGTTTTAATTCAAGAGTAAAAAACAGATTTGGAAGGAGGATTTCACTAAAGTAGACAACATAGGTTAATATACTGCCCAGTGCTACAGAATAGATTTGAATCCCCCAGTCTCACAAACACACACACACACACTTTTTATATATTAAAAATTATGAGCAGTATTCAAGACCATTATTATTTTATTTATTTATTTATTTTCTATCCCACCTTTATTATTTTTTTATAAATAACTCAAAGCGGTGAACATACCTAATACTCCTTCCTCCTCCTATTTTCCCCACAACAACCACCCTGTGAGGTGGGTTAGGCTGAGGGAGAGGACTGGCCCAAGGTCAGCCAGCCGGCTTTTGTGCCTAAAGCGGGATTAGAACTCTCAGTCTCCTGGTTTCTAGCTCGTTGCCTTAACCACTAGATTATGACTTATCTAGTTTTTTGTATGTTGCACCAAAAATGACAGTTTCAGTATTTAGTGCTTTTGAAGCATCTAAAAAGTAAAACTATTGAGTGATAGCTTCTTGGCCCACTGCTGCACTTCATAAGAATTTTTATGTTAATTATGAACTAAATTCACTGTTGTCATCTTGTTTTTGTGTCATATAGTGATATTGAACCTGAATGGTTGGACAGTGTACAGAAAAATGGGGAATTATTCTACCTAGAACTAAGTGACAATGAGGAGGAAACCATCCTTCACAACAGTTCTCTTGCTAGATCTATGATGAACCACATCAGATTTAGTGAAAATGAAGCTGAGGTTATTCATGACAAAGCTCTAAAAGACAGAAAAAGTGAACATAGATTGCCACAGTTTACTAAATTATTAAAGAATAAAGGTCTCTTACTGAGGCATTCTGAAAAGAAGAAAGCAACTAGTAAAGATTGTGTCCATACTTATGGCCCAGCATCCATACTGAAACACCATTCTTGTCATAAGATGAGGGATGTTGACCAACAGCCATACAAAGACGTCTACATTTATGTAAATCCAAAGAGAGTCTCAAATGCTGCAACAGAGGACCAACACAAGCTTCTGGAATCCTTAATTGGAATTGTCTACCAATCACCATGGACCACAGCTGAAAAATATAGTGATGGTATTGAGTCTAGAAGTGCTAACGAAGAGAAAATCATAGTACATGGTTTGATCCCAGGAAGCTCAGCAATAAAGTCTGGACATATCCTAATTGGTAAGTTCAATATTTTACACACACCTCACAAGAACAGCATTGTGAAAAATTGAGTCACTTATTTCAATTCTGGTAATGGTTTTCTGATTAAGGGACATGCCATGGATTGAGAGATATTAGTCTTATTTGAGCAGTAGAATTTTTCATACGTTGTGCATAATAGAACAAGAACATACTAGGTAGTCAAATCACATCTTGAACATTTTTTTTTCTAATTTCAACAAGAGATGGTCTTTCTGGGCCTTCATAATATTTTTTTTTCTTGATCAGAAGTTTACTGGTAACTCAGCTCCTAGTGTACATAGAAGCAACCAATTTAATTGCAATAGATATTAGGAGCAGGAAAATATAAAGTACATCATAGCCAATATTGTTTTCTGTGTTTGACAGTAATATGAAGTATGCTATTTGGGGATGTTGAACCAAGAATGATTTAGTTATTGCTTTCATTCATTGTAATCTTATGTCATCTGTACATGTGAAGCCTGATTTTACAGTATTTTTAAGGATTATGCAATGTTGGAACTCCATAAAATCATAAAGCCTACTAAAAGAAATAGGTAGGAAGTTCAGAAAGTATTGCTGACCCAAATATTGCCAGGATATAACTATTGTAAAGACTCATATACAGTGTAATATTGCAAAATTAGATGTAGGTATTATGTATAGCATATCAGGAAGGAAGAAAAATCCTATGTGTTTTCATATTTGAAAAAAATGGAAGAACATATATAGTTGAAAATATTTTGAATGGATACAGTATATTATCCTGTACTTTGTAAGGATGCAGTATCTCTTTTGGCACACAGGTTTACTCTTGATTGCTAGCTAGAATTAAATAAATTCTTAAAGCCACTGAGATATTAAAAAAATGTTATTGACAGTGAACTCCACTTTTATAGAAAGTTCATAAAGACATAAGGCAACTTAGAAAATGAGTACTGGAGAATTTTTTTTAATAACTAATTTTGTTTAAATCCAGATTAGCATTTTGGAAAGCATGCTACCTTACTCTGAGACAACAGTTGCTCTTTTACGTGCCGGTTTTTGCTTCTACTTTAGCTCCAAATTGACAAGTGAGGTACATCTTTTAGAGCCAAATGTTTGAATTATAGAAAAGTCTAGTTGTAGTTGGATTCCATTCATTTGGCAGAACACACACACACAAACACACACATACACCCCTACACCTTCAGGTTCAAAGAAGACATGCTGTTGTGCAGTTCATCTGTGGATACAGAGGTAGCTCTGCAGTCCCAGTCTGGAAGCTTAGAGTCTAGCACAATGGGGGCACTGGAAGTCCATTGTTGTAATAACTGTGAGTCTTATTCTGTGACGCTGCTCATGGTTTATCAGTTTTGGGGGGCACCTGTCTTCAAAGCTGATAGAGGCTTCATAGCACAGGGCTTGCCAACAGGTTCTGTCAGCAGCCACAGCTTCTAGTTGCCTTGGCTTATGTCATAGTGGCACAGGGTTTCCTTCACAGCACCTTTGCAGTGCTTGCATGGATGACCTTGCGGTCTCTTTCCAGTCTCCAGAACACCATAGAGCAACTGGTGAGGCATATGGTGATTGTCCATTCTGATGACATGTCTCACCCACTGCATCTGGGCTCTGATAATCAGGGACACAATGCTGGTGGACTTTGTGCAATCAAAGATCTCTAGGCTGGAGACACAATCTTGTCAACAAATGCTAAGAATGGAGCAGAGAGCACACATGTGAAATGTCTCCAATTGTTTGATGTGTCATCAGTATAGAGTCCAGGATTCACATCCATATAGGAGAGAAGGGATAACTACAGCTCTGTAGACTTTCATCTTTGTGAAGATACAGACGTGTGATGGAATGTCTCCCTGAGGAGGGGGGTGATGTGATGGAATGTGTCCGAGGAGGGGGGTGATATGATGGAGCTTGGACCTGGGGGAGAGGAGAGTGCATTCCAGGCTGATAAACGTTCTCACAGCTTGGAGAGCATTGGGGGGCCGAGGAAGAAAGTAAGAGTAGCCCCACCCTAGATTTCCAAGAGTATTTTTCCTTTTAACTTAGTTAGAGAACTTTAGTCTGGCAAGATTCTGTATGAGGCAAGAACAATAAACTAGAGTTGCAAACCTGACTCAGTGTGGTTTCTTCACCAGTTCCCCTGACAGGATGTTGTGTTGATGAGCACTCTAGTACACAGCTGCCCCAGAGCTTGGCTGGCCTTGCTGATCCTGGAGTCAATTTCTTTGTCCAAAGACCCATCACTCAAATTTATGCTTCCCAAAAGTATTTCAGTCTTGTTCAGGCTGACTGTCAGGCTGAAGAGCATAGCAGCATCTGAGAATTTGTTCAGCATCAACTGTAGATCACTGTCTTTGTGCGCCAGGAGCACACAGTCATCAGCAAAGAGGGTTTCTTGAATGACTGTGTGGAGGCACTTCATCCCAATGTTCAAGCAGCGAAGGTCAAAGAGAGAGCCTTCGAATCAGCACCTGATGTACACTCCCTCCTTTGGACCCTGGACAGCATGTGACAACATGCAAGAGAAGAACAGATTGAACAGGACTGAGGCTAGCACACAATCCTGCTGCACCTCACTGGAAATGGCAAATGCAGCTGATGTGTCACTATTGTAAAGGAGCTGTCCTGTCATTCTGTCGTGGAGTAGCTGAATCAACTTCACAAATTTCCTTGGGCATCCATAACGTCTCACGATGGTCCACAAAGCCTCCCTGTTTACAGTGTCAAATTCCTTTGTCAGGTCAATGAAGACATGGTAAAGAGGTTTGTTCTGCTTGATGCACTTTTCCTGGACTTGCCTCACAGCAAATATCATGTCTGCTGTACTCCGTCCTAGCCAAAAGCCACACTGCGTCTCTGGGAGGTTCCTTTCTGAGATGGTGACAGGTCTGTTCAGGAGAACGCAGGCAAAAAGCTTGCCTGCAAGTCCAAATGTGTCACTTATTAGTTAAATAAAGTAAAATATAAGTTAGCACAGTATATTTAAAACAAGAAGAATAAATTCAGCAAGCTGTACTTCGTGATTTAAAAATGAATATTTAGATTTAACTTTAAGCAATTCATATGACACAAGATTTTGTGTGATCTTACATTGGGAGTAAGTTGGAAATAGACACGCCTGTGTAGGAGAGCATCATTTCTCTCCTACATTTCTCTTTGTGCTCTGCTTACTCATGCTGTTTTAGCTCTCAATAAAGCAGATAGTATTCTCTATGTCTCTGTGCTAATATTTCAATATATCCTAGTGGATTTTATGTCCTTGGAAGGGTTATGCCTGATTCTTTGTCCATGATGCAATTAGTTAGTTTTCCACTAAAAGCAGTAGTATTTTGGTTAAGACTAACTTAGCTGGCTTCAGACTAACATTTTTCTCATAGGTTAAGCAACAGAGGAAAAATACAAAGTCCTCATAAACATCTTGGCTATTGCATCTAAACAAAAGTGTAATCATGGTCTCATCTTAATTACAATTTCATAAAGTACTGCACACCTTCACCAGAGCCAGCTTTAAGACGGATTATTTGCTAACTATTATAAATTATTGTCGTATCCCTATTGATAAGCTTTCATTTGCATATAAATACATACTGTTAATTCATAACCTTTTATTTATTTATTTAATTAATTTATATGGCCACCCAACTCATGCACAGTGACTCCAGGCGGCTTACAAAATTTAAACTCTCACTTTGTTCAAAATGTGTTTTCATCTTAAGAATGGTTGACTTTTTCTGTTGAGCATCATATTTTAAATCCTCTTTCTATATTTTAAGATTAAGCATTTTTAATTGCCCAGCTTCATATGTGAGCCTACGCAGTTATTCTAGCTGCTTCTAAAATGTGTTAGGACATTTGAAGCTTTTTCTTCACTTCATATTTATTGCCTGGAAACTGACCTATGTTCCCGCATTAAATTTTCTGTATACTATGTAAAATGCCTGACCTTTTAATAGAAGCTGGTTGTAAAGGATTGAGCTTGCATCTAGTAGAAGCTGACATTACTTGTATTTGCAGTATTTCTTCATAATGATATACTGAAAAATACTTTTTAAGGCTAATGATTGACTTTTCTGTAAAAGTTATAACTGATGTCCCTGTTATATTTTACATATACGGTTTCAGTACAACCATAATGAAAGATTTTAATGTTACAGTTAAAGGCATATTAAAAATAGATTCCCACTGCTACTGTTAGTGGCAGAAATATCCACAGCTACCCACAATATGCCAAAAGGACAAAATATGCATTGTGACATCACAGTGGAATCTCTGTTTCTTACATACTTGTCTAAGACATTATGACATAAATGCTAAACTGACTGAATTTGTCTTGTGACATCACAATACATATTTCATCATTTGCCCCCTCCCTTCTGTGGATGTCCATGGCTAGTGGGGAAATAGCAGTCCTTTCCAACTGGGTGGGACTCCCAACCCACAAAAAAACAGTTGCAGCTCAGGGTTCTATTGAGGAGAAACTTAGAAGATTTTGTGGTTGAAGAATAAACCTCTTATTAAATCTAAAACAATATGGTTTGAATTGATGGCTGCTCATATCTTGTTACAGGAGCAAATACATTGCTGGAAAGGGAAGGAAAGAGAGCAGATAACTGCATGTATAAGTATCTCAGATGACTATTCGAACAGTTCTATAACATAACAGCATACTGTGTCCATTTTGGGGCACCGCTCTTGAAGGTTTCAGACAAATGGGAACAAGGTCAGAGAAAGGCAACAAGATGGGATCACTTTTATGAACAGTGTTTCAGTGGAAGCTAAATAGCTATCTATCAGAGATCCTTTAATTTGGATCCTCACACTGAGCAGGAAGTTAGACTAAGTGACCTAATCATTTCTTCCAACAATGACCTAAATAGCCCCTATGATATTGGCTCTAGATGCAGTCAGTCAAAAAGTTTAAGGACATATTATCAGATGGGTGCATATTAAAAAATGGTTGTGTATTTGTTGGAATGAAATAAAAATACACAAACTAAGAAACTGATATATTGGATAGGAACTTTACTTCTTACTATCTTTTTAATTGGGGTGGGGGACAAAGATAAGTGTGATGTAGCAGTTATGGTGTTGGTTTAGGACTAGGGTGATCCAGGTTGAAGTCCATTCTCATCCATGGAAACTCATTGGGCCATTTTGGGCCAATCACATTCACTCAGCCCAACCTACCTCATGGATTTGCTATTGTAAGAAAATAAAATGGAAGCAGATCTCCATATTAGCTATCCTGAGGTCCTGGAGGAAAGGAAAGATAAATCTAAACAACAATAATAATGGTGACAAGACTAATTTTTCATTCCTAATATTAGCCCCATGCTACTTTTAAAGATTATGATGGGGTGCTTTGGTTGCTTTAGAAGACTATCATTAATGTAAATATGGGATTGCAAAATTAATTCAAGAATCTAAAATCTGATATATAAGCAGGATAGGAGTATTCTTTCTTCTGGGAAAACAGAATGAATAGTTTTTATCCTGTGACTTCTCTCATTTACTGTACATTATTTTTGCCAAGAAAATTTTAGTCTCTTTTGTGCAACTGTATTTGGATTCCATTGATCTGATTTAGTACCATTTACTTAGCCATTATATGATACAGGGAAATATAACAATCCAACTAATGAGGTAAGTGAAATATATATCTTCAATGCATGCCAATAAATCAGCCATTCTTAAGAAACACCCTACCCATTGTTTGGGATTTTATTTTGTCTGCTTCCTTAACATTGCTTTTCCTTCTGCTTTCAGGTGATATCCTTGTTGCTGTAAATGACGTTGATGTAAACTCTGAAAATATAGAAAGGATTTTGTCTTGTATTTCTGGTCCTATGCAGGTATACTACAGTTGATTTTATTTAGACAAGCATACAAACATGAGGGGTTTTTTTATACTAGCTTTCTATAAGAATCACACATGAAACTCTTGTAGTCCTTGTCAAAAGAAAGTAAGTTGTTGCCAGGGCACAGATGTACAGAAGAGAGCACATAGTTCCTACCTAGGATGCGTCTCTCAGGCTCTTTTCTAACCATGTTCCTTTAACTATAAGGAATAGAATGTGGATGATCTTAAAAATAAAATACATATTTAATCACACTATTTTTTTCAAGGGATATATGTTTAGAACAATGTTTGCATTCTGCTCCAGCTAGTCCTCTCTATCTACCTACAGCAAGAAATAGATTAAATTGGAATGTAATAAGGCAGTAATGAGGTCAGGGAAAGGCATTAAAACTTCTAGCACCAAGCAGAAAGATTGGATAGTCAGATTGTTGCCAGTGCAGTTAAGATATGATCCTTGTCCTTTCCCTTATTCCACCCTCCCAAACTGGAAAGTTGGCTTTTTTGCCATTTGGATGGCTTTGTTTGCACTTTGTGACATAGTTCCAAAATCAGATGTGATTAACTATATGGCACTGTGTTCTCTGATTGGGTGATGTAGAGCCTTAAAAACTTTAATGGCCATGAAGATTTGAAAAGCAGGCATGACAAAATAGGGACAAATGTGAAAAATGCAGAGATGAATAATAGAAATGGGTGGCATGGACACTGATGGTTAACTTTTATTTTAAAAAATCAAACCATAAATATAATGAAGCAATAATAATTACATTAAGTGATAATTCACTGCAGTGAGACAAATATGAAGCAAAAAAGATATTCCTCAGCAATTCATAATACTGAATATCATTTGGTAATTCAAATACGACAAATGCATTTATTAACTTACTTAAAACATTTCTATACTGCTTTCCATTTAAAAAAATCTGAAAGCAGCTTACATTTAAATTGCCTAATTTCTGATCGTTTGTATTACGAATCTTTGCTATCATAGGTGTTATCTTTGCAGTTGTTACTAGTGAACAGTTCGTTGTAATTAATTTCATTATATTTATGAAAACCATGGCTTACTGAACCTAGCTTTTGTGTATATTTAAATCTACTAGCTGACTAGAAAACATTTATATAGATCCAAATAATTCCATGTGAAAATATTATTAATTCTTCTAACAGGTGAAATTTACATTTGAAATACCAGTATTTGAACCAACTGAAACATCTCAGCCAAAGAATAAACAGACAAAATCCTCTGAAAGCAACTTGGTGAAGCTGCTGTGGAGAGACCATCATAATGATCCACAGTTCTCTCTCCAAAGTATGCCACATATTATTATGTACCTCTCACTTAACTTGGAATCTGATTCATCTGATGAGGTAGGAATACATTCCTAAAATAGTGCAGAAATGCAGTTATATATTTATAGAGTGTATATATCCTGTCTTTCCACAGGAAAGGCAGCTAACCATAAGACAAACACGAAGATAACACGAAGCAATGAAAATAAAAATCTTATTCAAGAAACTGGGGGAACTAGGAAAGACAAAGAATAGTATATAAGTTTTTGGAACATGATTATTCTGTCATGTTCTGGTTTATATTTTTTTAAACAAATGTATAATCCTTACTGTAATACAAATATTCTTGAAAAAAATTGGTTGTTAATTTTTTTCAGAAACTAGAAGAACTGAATTCAGATGTTTCTTAATGCCCAGATTTTGCAGATTGAAGGAAAGGTCTTTTGCGAAGTTCATTGCATTGGAAATGAAAATAATAGAATAATTTTTTTAATCAAATTAGTTAATAGGATAGCACTCTTTTAAATACTAGTACTGTATTTTTACAAATGCAATTTCTTTTCATTTATAAAATCCATTCTCTCTGGCTTTTATACCCATTCAATGAAGTTAGTCCTTTTAGCTTGCTTTGAAGAGGGCTAATTTTGTGCAATGGTACACATTACATCTTACCAACATATTATTAACTGGTGCTAGGTATTTTGCTGTATTTTTTCCCTCTACTTTCCCTGGGAAAAGATACAGATCTTTCACAAATAAAAACTGTAAACATTATTTGGTTCATAAAATACGATATTTTTCTTCTAGTTCATGCAATGTTGTAAATACAATAAATGCCCATCCCCTCCCGCTCTGGATGTGACAGACTTATGCATAACATTCTTGTTAGGTGGACATTTTAAAAGCAGGTAATTAAAATTGTAAGTGAATGTAAGTGGCACAAATCTGACAGTTTTCTTCACAGTGACATTCAAAGTTCTTTTCAATCTGCTTGAAAAGAAAAATTCCCCCAAAGGATTTTGGCACTACAATTGAAGCAAAGTTTAGGACATAAGAGGGATGAATATGGCTGTAGTGCTATTCAGTTTACTTGAAAGTGAGTCCTGTTGCAAGTCTGAAATGCTCTGGTTTTGAGTTTTGTGTTTTAAAAGAATATTTAGATAATAGTGCAGTTTTATGCATGTTATTTTTCTTCCAGGGTGCTAAAAACAAACAAAAATAGTTTAAATAATGCCATCCATTTTGTGGTAGCCCTTCATGAAACATCAGAAATCATGCATATTTGTTAAGAAATTAGGAAACAAGTGGTTTCTGCCCCTGTGGCTTCTAGGCAATTGAGGACATGGGTTTTGTTTTTTATACTGCAACTTTTATGGAGTTCTACATGCTACCTTTATCTCCCCTCCTCTAAAGGATTTACCAGGTCTTCTGTATCTTGTAATACCAGTGCAATGAAACCTCAATTTTCTGAACCTTGATGCAACAGACTTCGCATGTAACAGAACAAAGTGTATAATGATACCGTTTTACAAATGATGGGAATGACATCATTTGTACTGATTTACATAATTTGTTTTTTGTAATTTGGGGAGTTTGAGAAATAGCAGACACCTATTTAGTCCATTAAAATGAGGTTTTGTTGTCTTAGAACTTGGATTCAATAAAATAACGTATAGTCTCCTCACAAAACAGTTATGTTTTTAAAGTGGCTTGCAATTAAAAATATTATAATACTTTATTATAAAAATTAAAAATTGGTGCAAAGCAGTTAATAATATATAGTTATAAAATCAGCAGTAATGAAATGCACTAGCAAATTATGTGTACACAAATTTCCCAAGGAATACAACCTTTAATCTTGAATTTGAGGCTTTTACATGCCAAATAGATTACTCGGGTGACAATTTTTGGAGGAATTCAAGAACCACCCAGAGTCCCTCTTCTCGGGGGAGATGGGCGGTGGTAAAAATTTGAAACATACATACATACATACATACATACTACATACATACATTAAAAGATCAATTTTAAATATGGATATGCTTCCTGAATTTTCCTACTTTTCTTCAGCTGTATATTCCTATTATTATTTCAAGTATAAACTCTGATTTTTAAAAAAAATAAATTTCACTGGCTGTCAAGCTTTAATGAAAGATGATGTTTCAGTAGTTTTCTTAACTGATACTCAAACTCACATTTCTTTGATAGCAAGAAATTCTTTACCAATATCCCATATCAGAAGCATCCCAAAAAATAAAAAGTGTAAGAGGAGTATTTCTCACACTGTGTGACATACTGGAAAATATGACTGGAACACATATAATCAGGCAAGTGTTGTTTATCATTGTCACACCACCACCAGATTTCTGATCTTTTTCTTTCGAATTTAATCATTTTATACCTTTGATTTAAATTTGCCGTCCCTGATTCCTCATAAACCATGATTGTTGAAAACTATTATCTATTTTGATGAGAAATAGATAAAGAATATACCATACGTCCTTAAATAGGTATATCACGTTTTTTAAAAAAGACCTCCAAATCCAGTCTTCTGATCCATGGTGAATGATTTTATTGAATGTTGTTGAATAATTATGAATGGGCTGCCAATTTATTGTTATTTATATTTATTGATTTTTGTATTTTAACGGTTAGTATAAACCATCTTGGGTCATATGACCTGGTTAATTATTGTAAACTGGGTAAGTATAGTAAAATAAATGTAACACAGTCCCATCCTCCTAGAATTCTAAATGTGACTCTGGTTACCAAAAGTTGCCCATCATTGGATTATATGACAAAAGATAAACACAAAACATAGAGGAGTCCTGGATTGGCATCAGTTATGTTTACTTATTTGCATAGGCAAAGCTGCCTATTAAGATAATATATACATAAGAGAATAATAAAAAACTGATGGGAAGAATTCTAGCAATTAACTGCATAACTGGAAAGAAACTTGAGTTTTTATGAGTGGTACTGACTGCCATATATATTTTTGTAATAATATGATTGCATGACCATTTTTTCTTGATTATTTTGTTGACATTTTATAGTTCATCTATGTTTTTATGTGGGAAATTGATCCATGTGGCTTACTGGAAGAAGGATGACAAGCTGCTCATAATTGGCCTTCCAGCTGAAAGGTAAATTTCCATATTCTTCCCTTTTTAAACTTTTTTCTAGATAACTATAGTCCCTAAAATTATTCATAAATATTTTCTAAAATTAAGATACCATCTTTATGAGATGGTTGTTATAAAATATAGTCAGTCTCTTACAATGTATAACAAAATTAGTATTGGATGAGAATATTTTAAATATAGAACTTAAATTAGTCCATGGCCTTTTTATTTGCTTTCAGTGACACTGGATCGCTTGCTTTGCCTGGACTTTGCACACATTTTTTCCATCTCCTGTAATATGCATTTTCTTCTCTAAATGATTATTCTGGTTTTCTAGTGTACCTCTCTCTCAGCTAAGGAACATGATTGCAGATGTTGTCAGAATGTTGACATTCATGTACAGTTCCCTGGATAGGTAAGCATTCCAGTTCTGATCTATAGTAACTAAACCTACTGCATCTTGGATTTGGTTGCAAAATGACATTGCTTAAAATTTACTTATAGGATTTTATTTTGGTGGACAGATTTTCAAATTTTGAATTGTGCCTGAAAATTCTGTCAGTTTCATATGTGATTTGCTACACAGAATGGAAAACTGTTTGAATAAATCCTGGTCAAATTATTTAGACTTCCAGGTGTTTGGGCGAGCCAATAGACCCAAGGTGCCAGGTTCGGAACTTGGTGTGAAGCAAACAAAACACCAAGACAAAAATCAGACTTTTTATATCCACTTTATTTCAGAGCTCTGAGATACATGGAGACTCTCCGCTAAGGGGGAGAGCCCCGAGCAAGCCACAGACCCCTGCTTTTATACTATCTTGAGACAAAAGAAATACAATCAGCTCACAGCTGGTTTCTTACAATTTTAGCAATTTTGGGAACAGATCAAGAACAAACTTATCATAAACGTAGCAATCTTGTACGTCCTGTCAGCTGCCCAAGACATGACCCACCTTATCAGGCTGACCACAGCTGGTCTCCTGCATCCCTTGTTATTTATTGGTTCAGTCGCTTCCGATTCTTCGTGACTTCATGGACCAGCCCACGCCAGAGCTTCCTGTCGGTCGTCAACACCCCCAGCTCCCCCAGGGACGAGTCTGTCACCTCTAGAATATCATCCATCCACCTTGCCCTTGGTCGGCCCCTCTTCCTTTTGCCCTCCACTCTCCCTAGAATCAGCATCTTCTCCAGGCTGTCCTGTCTTCTCATTATGTGGCCAAAGTATTTCAGTTTTGCCTTTAATATCATTCTCTCAAGTGAGTGGTCTGGCTTTATTTCCTGGAGTATGGACTGGTTGGATCTTCTTGCAGTCTAAGGCACTCTCAGAATTTTCCTCCAACACCACAGTTCAAAAGCATCGATCTTCCTTCTCTCAGCCTTCCTTATGGTCCAGCTCTTGCAGCCATATGTTACTACGGGGAACACCATTGCTTTAACTATGCAGACCTTTGTTGTCAGTGTGATGTCTCTGCTCTTAACTATTTTATCGAGATTTGTCATTGCTCTTCTCCCAAGGATTAAGCGTCTTCTGATTTCCTGACTGCAGTCAGCATCTGCAGTAATCTTCACACCTAGAAATACGAAGTCTTTCACTGCTTCTACATTTTCTCCCTCTATTTGCCAGTTATCAATCAAGCTGGTGGCCATAATCTTGGTTTTTTTGAGGTTTAGCTGCAAGCCAGCGTTTGCACTTTCTTCTTTCACCTTCATCATAAGGCTCCTCAGTTCCTCTTTGCTTTCAGCCATCAAAGTGGTATCATCTGCATATCTGAGATCGTTCATGTTTCTTCCAGAGATTTTAACTCCAGCCTTGGATTCCTCAAGCGCAGCATGTCGCATGATGCGTTCTGCATACAAGTTGAATAGGTAGGGTGAGAGTATACAGCCCTGCCGTACTCCTTTCCCAATCTTAAAGCAGTCCGTTGTTCCGTGGTCTGTTCTTACTGTTGCTACTTGGTCGTTATACAGATTCTTCAGGAGGCATACAAGATGACTTGGTATCCCCATACCACTAAGAACTTGCCACAATTGGTTGTGGTCCACACAGTCAAAGGCTTTAGAATAGTCAATAAAACAGAAATAGATGTTTTTCTGAAACTCCCTGGCTTTTTCCATTATCCATCGGATATTGGCAATTTGGTCCCTAGTTCCTCTGCCTTTTCTAAACCCAGCTTGTACATCTGGCAATTCTCGCTCCATGAATTGCTGAAGTCTACCTTGCAGGATCTTGAGCATTACCTTACTGGCATGTGAAATGAGTGCCACTGTTCGATAGTGTGAACATTCTTTAGTGTTTCCCTTTTTTGTTATGGGGATATAAGTTGATTTTTTCCAGTCTGATGGCCATTCTTGTGTTTTCCAAATTTGCTGGCATATAGCATGCATTACCTTGACAGCATCATCTTGCAAGATTTTGAACAGTTCAGCTGGGATGCCGTCGTCTCCTGCTGGCTTGTTATTAGCAATGCTTCTTAAGGCCCATTCAACCTCACTCTTCAGGATGTCTGGCTCTAGCTCACTGGCCACACCGTCAAAGCTATCCCCGATATTGTTATCCTTCCTATACAGGTCTTCTGTATATTCTTGCCACCTCTTCTTGATCTCTTCTTCTTCTGTTAGGTCCTTGCCATCTTTGTTTTTGATCATACCCATTTTGGCCTGGAATTTACCTCTGATGTTTCTAATTTTCTGGAAGAGGTCTCTTGTCCTTCCTATTCTATTGTCTTCTTCCACTTCCGCGCATTGCTTGTTTAAAAATAGCTGATCTGTGGGTCTTCCCTAATCTCTTTAGTCTGATCCTAAATTGTGCAAGAAGAAGTTCGTGATCTGAACTACAGTCAGCTCCAGGTCTTGTTTTTACCAGCTGTATAGATGTCCACCACCTTTGGCTGCAAAGGATGTAGTCAATCTGATTTCAGTGTTGTCCATCTGGTGAAGTCCATGTATAAAGCCATCTCTGCGGTTGTTGGAAGAGAGTGTTTGTTATGCAGAGTGAGTTTTCTTGGCAAAATTCTATCAGCCTATGTCCTGCTTCGTTTTGTTCTCCCAGGCCATGCTTACCTGTAATTCCAGGTGTCATTTGACTGCCCACCTTAGCATTCCAGTCTCCTGTGATGAAAATAACATCTCTTTTAGGCGTGTTGTCCAGTAGGTGCTGCAGATCCTCATAGACCTGCTCTGCTTCAGCTTCTTCAGCATCTGTGGTTGGGGCGTATATTTGGATCACTGTGATGTTAGATGGCTTGCCCTGAATTCAAATTGAGATCATTCTATCGTTTTTTGGATTGTATCCAAGCACTGCTTTAGCCACTTGACTATTAATTATGAAGGCTACTCCATTTCTTCTGTGGTCCTCTTGTCCAAAGTAGTAGTCTGGTGGTCATTTGATGTGAAGTGGCCCGTTCCAGTCCATTTCAGTTCACTGACGCCCAAAATGTCTATCTTTAATCTTGACATCTCACCAATAACCACATCCAATTTGCCCTGGCTCATAGATCTTACATTCCAGGTTCCAATGGCGTGTTTATCCTTAGAACATTGGATTCGCCATTCACCACCAGTACCGTCGGCCGCTAGCCGTCCTTTCGGCTTTGAGCTAGCTGCGTCATTACGTCTGGGGCTAGTTGAACTCATCCTCTGTTCCTCCCCAGTAGCATTTTGACCATCTTCCAACCTGGGGGTCTCATCTTCCGATGGTATACCGAGATATCTCTGGTTGTACTGATCCATTTAGTTTTCACGGCAAGAATACTGGGGTGGGTTGCCATTACCTTCCCCAGGGATTGCATTTAGTCTGACCTCTCTGTCATGACCTTTCCATCTTGGGTGGCCCTTCATGGTTTAGTTCATGGCATCATTGAGGTGCTCAAGCTCCAGCACCACAAGGTAACGATCCTTTGCTGAAGCCTGCATCCCTACTCCAGGTCAAACTCATAAAAGGAAATCACAAATCATACAGTTAGTTAGTTATCAATCAATCAAATTTGTCACCTTTGAAATTATCTTCAAGGATACATAGAAATCAATCACAAAACTTATAGTTGTGTTCAGAGATTACAAAAGCAAGCAAGGAAATCATAAAGCATACATCTGTTTTCAAAAGTTAGAAAAACATGTCATTGAGTGAAAGTATATCACCTCTCACAAGGACATTGAATACAGGTTTCAGCACAAATACACGTATTCTCATATGCAGGCTCATTATTCATGTTTTCATATGCAGGCTCATTATTAGATGCTGACCCAGTATTAGTTCCCTCTATTTCAGTTTCTACCATTTCCGTTCTCATCACAGGTCATAATGTGTAGTTTTGTTTCCTAAAATATACTTCTGTTTTAAATAGCAACATAAAGATGAAGCTCTGAATATACCAAATTAAATATTTCATTTTACTTTCCCAATGCCTCATAATAAAGTATGTGGCTGAAAGAGGTATTTTGTTTGTTCAAGTGTTTTTTCCCTTACATTCTTTAAAGATCAGTTCCCCATAGGAATCTCAAACTGCTTCAGAAGCTCCATGTAGAATCTAAAATGATTTAATATGCCACTTAAGGAACTGTTGTTTGAGAAGCAAAGATCAGGTATTCATGCAAGGAGTAAGAGAGCTAGGAGTTTGCTCTTGCACATTTTGACCTGTATGTAGAATGTAGAATCTTTTTCTCAACAGGAGCTTTTTCTACCCCAAATTAGTTAGCAGATGCCACTGATGTGTTGAATAGATCCCTTTGTACCATGGCCCCTAACTGCAGTTTGAATGATGTAAAAGTGGAAGCATCCTGAAAATCATGTATATTCTCTCATATTAAGGAATATTGTCTAATAGAAGAGCATGGATGTGACTTGCTTATAAAGATTGTACCTTTACCAGAACAATAGTAATTTAAGCATTCCACATAGGAGAATGATTAAGTTTAAAATAACTTCTATTGATTTCTAAAATGTCTATAACTGAATTTTCCTTCCTTTGTTTCTTTTGCATACTGTCTCATCCAGCACCCCTCACTTTTTTTTTTTTTTTTGGTTTCTGTTTTCTAGTTTCTTAAGTCTTCCTGAATCATGTTGTAAAATATCTTCTGCTGGGTAGACAAGTTATACAAAGAGCTAGCATATTTCTCATTTTTTCCAACTTTTGGTTTGCCTCTTCAGTGCTTTTTGTCAGGCAGGATATATTTCTAGATTGGATCACTTCTTCAGCCTGTTCTTCCAGCAAGCTCTTCAGCATACCAGACTCAGCTCAGTTACCAACCCTGGTTCTCATCACTATGATAATAACTTCTCATTACTTTTATACAACTTCCCGGGGGTACGATGGCTGTTGCTGCCCCAAGATATTAAAGTAAGTCTCATTACAGATTTTTAGAAATTGGACATTAGTGTAGCTGATGTTACCAAAATACACATAGACATTTTCATGTGTGTGCTCAAATATTCTGACTCAATACTGTTTTATCCTCAGTCTGCCTAGCTAGCATGTGTGTGTGTGTGTGTGTGTGTGTGTATGTGTGGACTACCATAGTAAATTCAAATAGTCATGATATACTGGATCACAAGTGCTTAACTGTAATGCTAAATAGCATGTATTCAGAGGTTTGTATTTCTTAATGTTTAGTTGGGTAAAGTGCAGAATACATGCCTTGCCTAATAGAAATTCATGGGACAGTTACAAGGCAGAAGCCACTGCTCATTAAGAAGAACATTAATGTTAATCTCAGGCTTATCAAATAGCACCTGGATGGCCCTCCAGACTTCTGGAAGAATGACCTATAAACAGATGAATCAATACTGAAAATGTTGAGGCTACATGGGCATTGTTGTGTCTTGAAAGCATTGCATTCCACAATAACACCTTCATACCAGCTGTCAAGCATGAAGCTGATAGTGTCATGATTTGGGGATGCTTTGTTGCCTCAAGACCTAGACAATTTCTGATCGTTGAAGAAATCATGAATTTTGCTTTTTATCAAAAAAATTGAACAGGAGAATATCAGAACTTCTGTCAGTTGAAGTTGAGCTGCCAGTGGGTCATGCAACAAGGCAATGTTCCCAAGCATTCAAGAAAGTCTACAAGAGAATGGATGAAAAACAAAATACATGTTTTGGAATAGCCAAGTGCAGACCTAAACACAGTGGAGTTGTTGTAGCAGGATCTGAAAGAATAAGTTGATGCAAGTAAACTCTCAAATATTACTGAGCTGAAGCAATTTGTTATGAAAGAATGGATCAGAATTTTCATATAGTGATGTGAGAAATTGCTCACCAATTATAGGGAGTATTTGTACAGTTATTGCAGCTAAAAGTAGTTAATCAATTACAGACTCAAAGGAGCAATTATTTTTTCATGCTGGCTCATCCCATGTTGCATGACTTTGTTTATGAAAGAAATGAAACAACTAGCAAACATTGGTGCTATTTGTTTACTCCAACTCCTTTTACATAGAATACACATATACTATATGATAGCATTCAGTGGCAAAGATATGCAAACAATCAGAAGGGTGCATTTTCACAGAACCATACATGAACCCTATAATAGTTTTCAAAAGTTTATGTTTTTAAACTATAATGTAGTAAAGTGCGCGGGCGCACACACACACACACACACAATGTATTTCGACATAGAAATTACTGCCAAGCTGGAATTAGCATATAGGTCCCAGTCTTGAAGCAGATGATGTTTTAGCTATTCATTCAAAGCTGTGGGACAGTTTTAAAATGTTATTTAAAGCTTTTCCTGGCCTCATGCTTTTCTGAGTGAATTTGTTGTGGTATGACCTTTCAAATGTTTGGTTAAAATAAGTGGCTTATTATATTACAAAATGGTAGGTTATGATATATCTATAATTAAAATTAAGAAAAAGTGACGTCCTAATTTAGGGCAGACATTTGTTTTCAACTGCAGACATAAAAGGACAGAGAAACTGAATGACCTGAACACCAGCTCTGTGGCTAACAATTCTGGCAACACTGGTTAAAAGCTACTGTTTCTCACTACTCTACAGGGAGTGCCTCTGCTTTCTGACAAACTTTAAAATGGAGAATATTTTTAGTTTACATTTGGGGGATAATTGCTAGGTTATATAAATAAAAGTGATTCCCTGTAAAATTAAATCTAACCAACAAGATGCATGTTTAATGTTTCTTAGGCAGAATGAAGATATTGTGTGAGAATGTTTTGGAAGAACATCCGTAGAAACAAAAACTAAATTCTGAGTGAAAAAGATTTTTCTAATAACTCAGTTGGGTACTATGCCCCATTTCAAGTGAACTTTGTGCCTTGTTGTAATCCATTAGAGCGAGAATGACATGTCTTATATTAAGCACTGCATTGGAGGCTTAAAAAGTAGAGTCTTTTTGCTTCCTTTATAAAACAGGCGGTGTGTAACTACTGTCTATTTTTCCCTTGATCCAGCTTATAGCAGTTTCCAAGACCTTGCTGATATTTAATTTGTTTATTATTCTGGATTGACACATGCAGTTGTGTACAATGAGGCATTGTTCAGTATCGAGAAGCTTTTTCAAGACTGGGAACAAATGTCATGTTCATATGTGATTGTTTTCTGCTTACATATTTTAGGTAGAAATAGATGCAGTTCTGAGTGACTTGGAGGCAGCAGAATTTGCAGAACTGGTAAGGATTTTATTTTTATTTGGGTGTTTTGTGCATTCGTGTCAGTTCTTTCAGAGTTTATCTATTTAATAGAGAAATTAATTTATATTCAGTTGTATGTCAGTTCATACAATAGGTAAAGGTAAAGGTTTCCCTTGACGTAAAGTCCAGTCGTGTCCGACTCTAGGGGGCGGTGCTCATCTCCGTTTCTAAGCCTTGGAGCCAGCGTTGTCATAGACACTTCCGGGTCATGTGGCCAGCATGACTCACGGAACGCCGTTACCTTCCCGCCGAAGCGGTACCTATTGATCTACTCACATTTGCATGTTTTCGAACTGCTAGGTGAGCAGAAGCTGGGACGAGCAACGGGAGCTCACCCCGCCGCGCGGTTTCGAACCGCCGACCTTCCGATCGACAGCTCAGCGGTTTAACCCGCAGCGCCACCGCGTCCCTAGTTCATACAATACATGCAACTATATACATATATATGTATAATTTCTGTTCAACAGAATATACTTTGCAGAATAATTGAAGTAGTTTCACTCCTACCAATCTCTTATGGCTTCTACTACACAAAAATGTTATCACTGTGAATATCATGATCTGTATTGCAAGAAATCACTTTAATGGTGAGGACAGTGCTCAGATAGTTATATTTTATAATGTTAATACAAAAGTATTCTATAAAGCCATATTCTATAAAGCCATATTGCTTTTGATAATGAAATCTGAATTGCTTATTGACAGTATCAATTACATGCGGCATGGATGGGTAGTTGGAGATTTGTAAATTTTTAGCTACCAGTTGTTGACTTCTTCTGTTGTATTGTTTTAGTGTTTTAATCTTCTTACTGTAAGAAGGGAATGTAAGCCACACAGAGACAGACAAAGATACAGACAGACAGACAATTTGTAGGATGCCTGAATCTGGGCAGCTTACAAATAAAAATAAAAAATTACAAAACACAGAAAAGTAATCTAGCAGGGGCTCACCTTCACTTTGTCCCAGAGTGTGGAGTGAATAGCCAGGTCTTTAATTGCTTCCTGAACATCATCAGAACCATCCAGATTTTGGGGGATATCATTCCAGAGGGCAAGTGCTGTGACAGAAAAGGCAAACCTCCTGGGTCCCCCCAAAGTGACATTGCTTAATTGATGGAACCCAGAGCATGCCAAATCTATCCCATCACACCAGACAGGTAGACACAACCAAAAACAGGCAGTCCCTCAAATAATCAGACTCTGTGCCATGAAGGGCACCACAGCTTCCTTCAAGGCTGTTTGAAAACCCCCTCCTTCAAAGAAGCAGATGTCACTGCATGGACCCAGTGACAGGTCACTTCCTAGGTAACTTGGACCAACCAGGAAAGACCTGGATCTATCAAGCAGGTGGCTGAGCCCACCATGTCTACTTCCTCAGGAGTCACAGGCATAAACTCATTCCAAATAACCATACAAGGCTCTGCCCCAGGCACCTTCACTGTACCTGTCCAGTTGGAGTCCAACTTCCATGGCATATAAATCCTAGTCAGTAAATAAAAAATGAATTCTGTGTCAAATTATATATCCTGTTAGCTAAGTAAAAAAGACAGTATTAGGAACATCCTATTCTATTCTTAGAATGTTCTAAGACTACATAAATATTGGGTTAGCTAAGATCTGAGAGTTTTACTTCATTGTCTTTTTACAGTCTGAAGATTACTATGATGTGAGGCGACTGTATACATTTTTAGGCTCATGTCTCTTCTACAAGGTAGGCTTTTGCAAATAGCTTTCTGGTAAAATGATTACATTCGAACAACAAAACCAACTTTAACTGAACAGTATACAAAGTATTAATCAAGAAAAAAAAGATTTATTAATCGCAATATCTATAATAAAACGTTACTATTTTTTTCCCCAAGGTAGTTTTGGGAGTTTATTGTTTATTTTATTCTGTGTATATACTCTCAACCCTATTGCCTTTTTGGGATGTCTAGGTTACTGAAGAATAAACTTTAATTTGTATAACCTAATTCATCTGATCATGGCAGGTAGTTATTGAGAGCCAGTTTGGTGCAGTGGTTAAGGCATCAGGTTAGAAACAGGAAGACCGTGAATTCTAGTTCCACCTTAGGCACAAAGCCAGCTGGGTGACCTTGGGGCCAGTCACTTTCTCTCAGCCCGAGGAAGGAGACAATGCCAAACCACTTCTGAAAAACCTGTCAAGAAAACTGCAAGGACTTGTCCAGGCAGCCTCCAAGAATTGGACACAATTGAACGGATAAAAGAGAGGGCAGGGGATTATTTTCTGTGCAAGAGGAAAATCTCTACTATGTCCTTTCTTTATCCTAAAAACTATATCAAAACCATATATTAAAATTATTTTGTAGATTTTAAAATGAAAGCTAAGAATTAGACATATATGCATCTTGAGTTTTGTGACAACATGTAGCCATGGTTTGTTTGTTTGTTTTTCAAATATGAACTAAGCCCTATAATGTAAAAAGCTCTAAAACTCAGTGTGTGGCCCTGTAGTAATGTATTGTCTCTGTGTTTTTATTTTAGGGATATTTAATTAGTAGTCACTTGCCAAAGGAGGACCTCATTGATATTGCATTATATAGCAGGCATTATTGCCTCTTGCCCCTAGCAGCAGAACAACGAATTGGCCAGTTAGTAATATGGCGAGAAGTATTTCCACAACATCATCTTCAGGGTTGTAAAACTTCATATGAAGGATTCCAAGAACCCCTAGCAAGATACTTCTTACTCATAGTTGGCTTGGTAAGTTTTTATAGCATGATTATTGTTTTGTGTGATCTTTGCTATTCCTAAATGATAAAATACAGCTTGTAGTGAGAATAGATAAGTTTCCATCTACATAATCCTGTGCAAAGCTTTTCAAGCTTCAACATAATGCTGTGCATAATGCTGTGCAAAGCATTTCAAAGGGATGGAGAGTATTTCAAAGGAAACAGAGTACTATTCCTCAAAGCATTAAAGCATCTGCATCCTCTGGAAGGCTCACTGCAGTTTCTCTGATTGCTTCCCCATGTGCACATGCACAGACAACACTTCCACTGGCTCTATGAATGAAGTGGCTTTGCATATACAGGTAGTCTCGCTTAAAACCAAATTTGGGACTGACAATTCCATTGCTAAGTTACACAGACATTAAGTGAGACATCACATGACTGCAACTTGCAATTTTACTGCAGGCTTCTTCAGTGACTCTGCTTGTTGGAAGCTGGCTGTAAAGTGCACAAATGGCGATCACGTGGCCACGGGACCCTGAGACAGTTGTAAATGCCTGCCAGTTGCTAAGCACCCAAACCTTGATGACATGTCTGTGGGGATACCGCAACAGTCATGTATGCAAGGACTAGTTGTAAAGTTACTTTTTCACCACTGTCATGACTTCGAACTGTCGCTAAAAAGGGCAGTCAATAAGCAAGGACTACCTGTACATACATGCAAGAACTGGAAAAAGCCTTTAAAGTAGGTGTGTTGTAGGAGGAATGTACCTGCTTTAATACTTCATTAAGGGGCTCTTTGCTCATGCCAGGACATGTTATGATATACCCCTGTCAAATGCTTTGTTACAGCGCTAGAAAAAAAAAGCATTTCTTGTCTATTCATGCTGTTTCAAGTATCTTTTACAGGTAGTCCTCATTTAGCAACTGCCTCATTTAGCAACCATTCACAGTTACAGTGGTGATGAAAAAGTAACTTTGCGACCAATCCTCGCATTTACAACCTTTTCAGGTGTGTAAAACAAAGGAGAGCTGAAGTAAGAACATAAGCACAGTCATGGTTTCATTTAGCAACCACTTCATTTAACAACCAAGTTCCTGGTCCTAATTGTGGTCACTAAACAAGGACTACTTGAATATGATTGACAAGGGAGGGGTTATATCAGCTATCCCATGAGCACAAATGAATTTCATATTCTGCTTCAAAGGTGAGGTGTATGTGGAATGGTATTGTTCTGGTTCACTAATGCTTGACACACAAAGAGGTGGTTTTATATTCTTTATTACAATATTTATAGATATTTACACAGTATAGACTTCAATCACTAAGGATCTTGGATTCTGAATTCGATGACTCAGGTCTTAGAATTCCAGAAGGCCACTAGAACTAGTGGTTACTGGCTGACATCAATTAGTAGGTCCTCAGACAAACAGATTAAGACTTAGCAAGACAAGGCAAGTCAAGCAAGACAAGGCAAGGCAAAACAAGGCAAGGTTAGGCAAGCAAGACTAGGCGAAGCAGGACAGGGCAAGGAAAATAAAAAGACAATGCAAGGCAAGACAAGGCAAGGCGAAGTAAAACAAGGCAAGACAAGGCTAGGTGAATAGGACTTCACAGTTGAAGGCAGATCACATCAAAGCAAGGACTCGGTGATGACTTGGAAACGCACAACAGTACAGACCTCTATAGATGATGATAGAAAGAAGAGATAGAAAGACGACTCAGTCGGTTGTGAGGAAGAAGTGACTTGACAGGACTCAAATGGCTGAGGTTGAGAGGTGACCAGACAGAACCTCGGAAGACGCCTGCGAAGGAGTGGTGAGGCCGGATACAAGCTGCGATGCAGAAGGAACAGTGAGGTGAACTTCAAGTGGCGGTGGCGAAGATAAGGTGGCAAGGCAAAATGCGAGTGGCTGTGGAGGAGGTTCAACGAAAGCAGGATTCAGGCAACAGCTGAGGAGCAATGACAGGGCAAGATGCAAGCAGCAGTGGAGAAGATTTGGAGAGACAGGATTCAGGCAACAATGGAGGAGATTCAATGAGGCAGAACCCTGACGACAAAGAAGGGTTGACAAGGGAAGGGTTGTCAGTCAGCGGAAAGGCAGCGACAGGATCAGGTTCAAGCAAGGGCGGCAGCTCCGACAACAGACCAGGCTGAGAAGGCGATGTCAGGCTCTGCCTGAGACCCAATAAAAACACAGACGCTAGAGTAGGCTTAGGTTCTGGTTTTATTTGGGAATAGAATGCATGCCTTTAGAAAGCTGAGAGTGAGGGGAGCGCGCCGGAATGGGATTTAAATAGCCCGTGCCGGTCAGCGCTCCACCCCACATCATCCCAGGTGCATCCCACGAGTCCCAACGGTTTCGTCCCTGCCAGGTGAGAGGTCGTGCAGCCCCCTGCACCCCAGGCATCGCCTCAATCGCCTTCCTGTGCGGTAACGATCCATTGCCAGGCGATCAGGCTCTTAATTCTTCGAAAGCCCGGGCGCACCTCTCCTGTTGTTAGTCAATTACCCGTTGGCTACTTTGTATCTTTTGTTTCCCGGTCTGCTGGTCTTGGTCGTTATTTTGCTTCCTCGCACCTGCTGCTGGTTCTTTGTGTTTCTTAGTTGCCTTTGCCTAATCCGCCAGGGACCCATTTCCTTGTATTGTCATGCGAGCCGTTGCGATGTCACAAGCATCGCAACGGTGATCATGACAGGCGATTCCGACAAATGGTTGTCTCCAGCAACCTGTTCGTTCTCAGAGCTCCCTTTTATACTCCTCTCCTCCCTCTGTTTCCTGGCGGGATCCAACCGGGCCACTTTTTGCTGAGCGTGCTTTTCCACCCTTCTTTCTCTGGCACTGATAGGCGGAGGTGAGTCTTCCCTATCAATCCGATCGCATTTCCCGCCTTCAGCGCTGAACTCCCCTGCCTCCGATTCCACGTCAGACTCAATTCTGAAAGGTATACAGACCGTTTCATTTGTCCCTAGAATATTGTATCCCAAAAAGTTATTTTATCCCCAACCATGTTTTTTTATTTTTTTTTCCTCTGAAGTGTTTTCTTGATTGCTGATTTTTAGTTTTAGAGTCTCTGAATGGTGGAGTATACATATTTAAAATAAATGCACTGGCAGAAATAGTATTTTTTTCTGTTTCTTTTAGAAGCATTTTATATTGAGTGTATTGCTGGAAGCAGGAGGTTGTTCTTCCAAAGCCATTGGAAATCCTGGACCAGACTGTATATATGTTGACCAGGTCAAAGCAACTATCCTTCAGCTGGATGGAATAGATCTCAGCATAGATGAGAGATTAGAAACAGCCTCTGCTCCTTTGGTGTGTTGCGTAGATTGGTTCTTCCCTTCATTATATGACAAACTGGAGAACTTTTCCAATTTGTCTGTTCTCAACAAACTGCATCATATGTCAAATACCGTACCTTCTCCGGCAAGCAAAAAAGTAAGTTCTGGTGATTCTGCCTTAGGTTTAGTCCCTTGGGGAATAGCGAGTATCCTGTCAATGGTAGTGACACTCCTGAATGAATAAATGGAATTTAATCCATATCCCACACAATTGCAAAGTCCTGTTGGATTTATTTATTATTTAAATAATGATTTATTTAAGGTACAGGTAGTCCTCAACTTACATCCGTTGGAAGTTACAACACCACTGGAAAAAGTGATTTATGACCAGTCCTCGCACTTACACTGCACTCAACTTGCAGCTGAGGACTGCAGCATCCCCGCAGTCACATGACCAAAATTCAGGCACTTGGCAACCAGCATGTATTTGCAACAGTTGCAGCATCCCAGGGTCACATGATTGCCATTTGCGATCTTCCCAGCTGGCTTCCAATAAGCAAAATCAATGGGGGAAGCTGGATTTGCTTAATGACCACATGATTTGCTTAACAACCACATGCTTTCCTTAACAACCACAGCAAAAAGGTCATAAAATTGGGCGCAGTCATGTGATGCCTCACTTAACAACTGCATCACTTAGCAACCAAAATTCCAGTCCCAATTGTGGTCATAAGTTGAGGACTACCTGTACTGCTGCATTTAATGATGTCCAAAAGTAAAGTAATGCAACTTACATTCTGTGTTCACAAAAAAGAAGTTGAAGGGATACTTAATAAATAGAAAGAAGAGAAAATTCTTCATGCCCCTGATGTATCTGTTCAGTATTTCTCTGTTTCATTAAACTTATATTATTCCCCACATAAAAGTGCAACTTAGAGCAAGTATGACTTATCAGAAATTAATCTGTAGTAAGAAAGTGCTAATAGAAAGACTTTGATATAGCTGTGTAATTCTGTTTCTAGAATGCACTGACTGTCAACATTGCAAGATGAGGTCATTATTTGTTGCCATTTCTTCTCATATTCAAGGCAATTCCTGTTGTGGTCCTTTTTCCTCTAAGAATGAACATTTTTTAGTTTAGACTTCAGCAACTAAAATAAATTATATTAAGATTTTTTACAGATTAAGATTTTGGGTGAAATCTGTATATTTCCCAAATATGAATCATTTAGTAAATGACAGCTTTGTTCAAGTGTTAGTTTTGTAAAACCACATTTTAATAAAAACAGCACTTTTTCAAAACTAACATGACATGTCATTAACACTTAACAACTCAGCATTGTTCACAAAACACACAGATTCTTTTATCAGCTTAATATATTTTGAAAACATAACCATTTGGCATCTGTGAATTCTGAGGGTTGCTTACTTTCTTACTATTAGGCTCTTCTGTTTGTTTTTCAGATCACTAAAAAGAAGCATGTTCTTCCAAACTCATTTACTTTTGGAACCCTGAAAAAGAATCTCTCCGATAAGGAAGCTGAATTATATCATGCTATGAAGTAAGGAATTTGTTTGTTTGTAATTTGTATGTATTAAAACTGTTTTCTACTGTGGGTGCGAACTCTTTGTTTGCTCCATTTATAGGACATTGATTGCTAGTTTTGATATGTAGATTTCAGCCTCAAATAACTTGGTGAAGCTAACCATTTTTTTTAGTTATTACCTTTATTAAAATAAAAGGTCTTTATTCATTGTTGTACCAGTGTTGGGTTTGAACTACCACCACATACTGCAAAGCTGCTTAAACTTAGTAAACCTGTAAAAAGAAAAAATGTAATCAATATCTATCCTAATATATGGGAATAGATTCTAGTGTTTACTGTTCCCATATTATATAAAGCTGTAATTGCTAATATAACTGGAATTCTTTTCAAATTTATTCAGTCCTGTTATATTTCACAATAGTATAGCAAATATGTATCTTAAACCTGACTAGTGTATTAGCTATACTAATTATTAAGGCTGGTTTAATTTCTTACCTGTATTAGTTACTAAAGAATGTAATAGGCGTATTTCCTGATGATAAGTACTTTCTGAAGAGTTGGAAAATATTTTCAAGCATATGCACTGTAATAAGATATGCAATTTTTTTATGAAGCGTACTAATTTTGGGATATGGTATATTAGGTGACCTACTGAACATCATTAGAATTCTTTCTATATTTTTAATGGATTTGCTATGGACCATGTTACTAAAATACAGAATAATTATATGTTTCCTATTACATTGTATAGAAACAATCGGAGTCTTGATAATATTTTTCTTTTTGTATCATTTCTTATTACTCATAATGTTAATAGGCAGCTGTTTTCTTTTGCTCTTGAAGGTTGACATCTGGTCCTGAAAATACCCTCTTCCACTATATTTGTTTAGAAACAATGCATGGAATTTTTATTACTCCAACACATGCTGAAGTAGCACAACTCAGTGGAACTATCCATCCTCAGCTCATCAAGAACTTCCATCGCTGTTGTCTTTCCATCCGTTCCATTTTTCAGCAAACTATGCTGAGAGAAGTATAAGCCCTTATTTTGGGGGGAAGGGTCAGAGGGGAATTCTTTTGTTACAAACAACATTCTAGATACATCTGGGTAGACATCTGTTTCTTAAGACAAATTTCTACATGTAAAAACTCCCTCTACACCAAATATTTCAGGATTATCACACACAATATGACATTTTTTTCTGTTATTTCTCCATACTCCCAATTCAGACATTAATCATTAATTTTGTTGCCCTTGTTTTACTGCAGACTAAAAAGTTTGGGAGAAGATCAAAATCCCAGAAAGCAAATTCTGACCTATATCAAGTGAAAGAACATGGTGTATTATTTGAATGTGCTCCTGAGAGCTGGACTGACCAAAAGAAACCCGAATCAACTATAATGTATTGGGTAGTAGGGTAAGTAATACTTTTTTCTTAATTTACTCTAAATACTTGTTACCCAGTGTCCAAATTTTCAGAACATCTTTGTTTAATAAAAACAACCTGTACCATGTTCTTTTAGGCTCTTCCCTAATCCAGCAACTTGTAGTAGAAACTATACTATACTAAAAATGCAGCAGGTTGAATTCACTAATACGCATATTGAACATTTCAACAATCTCAACTGAGCCTTCAGAATTTTATCCCAATTTGATAGATCTGTTTTAATCCCTTAGTAAACACTTGCAAAAATAATGTTTTTCAAATATATTAAAATATGCTAACACTAAGTTCTGTTTTTCTGCAGGAGACTCTTCCTAGATCCAAAGCCTCGGGAGTTTTATGTCTGTTTTCATGATTCAGTCACAGAGGTTGCTGTTGAATTGGCTTTTAAGTTATCATTTGGCTTAGCTGTTTAGATAAACACATCTGCAGTTATTCACTTTCCATGACACACAGAACATTAATTACATTATGGTTTGTTTGGGGTGCTCTTTAAAATCGTCTCTAATAATAGAATAAATTTCAAACATTTATAACACTATGAAAGACACTCCTTGCAGAAGACTGACTTTTCAAACTACTTTTAAATTGGATGAATTATGATATTATATATTAATTATATATATGTAAATATTACATATAGAAATAATGATCAAGATACACACAATTTTTTTCCTGTAAAGTTATGTCCTTGGAAGATGCTCCTTTAGAACTGCAAACGGTCTCATTCATTGTGCAGTTAGGACAGAGAACTCTATTATATGTGCACCCTTTTGGACTTCATTTTAACAGTACATTGTAATGCTTGGCATATTACATCAGAGGTAGGGAACTTTTTTATTTCTGTTTTGGAGCAAAATATATAGCTACCAAATCTAGAGTTCAAAAATCCAGATGGTCACTATGATTTTATCAGAGATATAGAAAAAAGTCTTACTTTTTGCTATCATCTAGTGGTTGTTGAGATTATGCAGTCCACATCTGGTAACCCTAGCAAAATGGGTCCCTTAAGTCTTGCAGAAAATTTATATGCAAATCCTTAGGGGAGTTAGATTACCTTACATTAAATGGATATAGTATTTTTTGATACAAAGACAAGTTATATTAATGTTTAAAAATTGTTATAAAGTAAAATTTTTTCTGGTACTTTGAGGCAAATGGAGAAATTGTCCATTTTGTTTCAGAAAATGTTACATGACTGTTTTTTTTTAAAATAAAGGAATAGTCTTGCCTTCATATAGTCTTGCATGTAATTTAATTATTGTTAATTAAAATGATGTATCTTTGTATGTTTTTATTATATGCCTGACGGGTACAAACATACTTTTAAAAAATATTATAGTAAAATGTTCAGAACTGTCATGTCACATATTCATATCAATAATTTATTGAACATATAAACATATGTTAGAGGACTATACTTAGCACTAGCTTTTTGAAACTAAGGACCAAACTAAAGGAATATCACAAATAACAATCATGTGGCTGGGTTCACACAGTGCACTAAGCCATAAATCATGGTTTACCAACTACAGTGGCTAAGCCAGAGACAACATAAAGCATGTTCAGTATGATGTGTAGACCAGCCAATATGGGTTTTTTAACAGTAATGGACTTTAAAATCTGTACTCTATGCTTTTCCTCACTGCATTCCCAATTTGATGTTTACAAGATTCTTTGTGGATAAAATCACTTGCAGAATCTGAGGAGGATAGGGTTCTCTGTAGCACAAGCTCTGCCACCTGGAGGCTACATCTGTTCTATACCTGGGTCCTTTGGATAGTTGGTGGTGGTGCATATATCTGGGAGTGATTAATGTTTCTGGGAAATATACTGATCCTGTGTAGAAGTTTGCCTGATCCTGAAGAGGCTGCCTCTTGATCCAGCATATGACAACTTCTGCCCAGTTTCCAATTTTCCTTTTGTGGGGATGATTTTGGAGAAGATGGTGGGGCATCAAGCAGTGGATCACCTAGGATTCATATGTTCATAGTCTGAATTCATATTCTGGCAGATGGCCTTCATTGGGACCTAGGTAGAGGGAATGTTTCCCTTCTGTCATACTTCTGGGCAGCATGTAGTAGCATCAACCATGGTAGTACCATCAACCATGATATCCTAGTTCACTGTTTCCTGAATGGCAGTTCTAATTGATAGATACAGCAGAGGAACGGTAAAGGCCATGGTTGCTTAAGCCCACAGTTAATTAATGTGGCACCCTCAGGTCTCAGCATTTCCCGCATGTTATTTAACATCTACATGAAATCAGTTGGAGAAGTTATCTGATGATTCAGGATAAGGTTATTAATATGCTGATAGATAGACATTGCCATCCCAGGCCCAAGTGGTGATGCACAGGAGTCCTTACCTGGTATCTGGAGCTGGGAGGAAATGGATGAGCAGAAAAAAAGCCTTGAATAGAATCTGCAAGAAGAAACTATTGTCTGTACTTAAATATTTTGGCTACATTCTGGTACCTATGTGTCAAGCCACATGCAGCTGGCAAGGTCAAGGAAGCAAGATCTACATAAATTTAGTAAGATATCTTTAATGCTTAGTAAATGATTCAAAGAAGATCAAACAGATGGAAGGAATATACTGAAATTCTGTACAATAGAAATGTCAACATCCAAGATACCTTAAAAGGTACTCCCTATTTACAACCACCTCTAGTACTATTAGATGAAGTTAGACCAGCACTCTGGTCATTACCAAGTTGGAAACTTACAGCAATTGATGGAATATCTATAGAAATAAGGCAAGCAGCAGAAGAAGAATCAGTAAAGGTTTTAATTTAACTATGCCAACAAATCTGGAAAACAACACAGTATACAACAGATTGATAGAGGTCAGTCTACATACCAACACCAAAGAAAAGATACTTAGCCATCACACAATATCCTTAATTTCACATGCTAATGAAATAATGCTCAGGATCATCCTACACAGAATAGAGCCATACATAGAAAGGGAGATGACAGATGTTCAAGCTGCTTTGAGAAAAGATCAAGGAACAGGAGACATCATGCTGGATAATTGAGAAAGTCAAAGATCCAAAAAAATATACAGTATGCTTCATTGATTATAGAAAAGCCTTTGATTGTGTCAACCATGTCAAGCTGTGGAATGTCCTTAGGAAAATGGGAATCCCAGAACATTTCTTCGTTTTCATATGAAACCAGTACGCAGGGCAGGAAGCCACAGTCGAGATAGGTAAAGGTAAAGGTTTCCCTTGACGTAAAGTCCAGTCGTGTCCGACTCTAGGGGGTGGTGCTCATCTCCGTTTCTAAGCCTTAGAGCCGGCGTCCATAGGACACTTCCGGGTCATGTGGCCAGCATGACGACACGGAATGCCGTTACCTTCCCGCCAAAGCGGTACCTATTGATCTACTCACATTTGCATGTTTTCGAACTGCTAGGTGAGCAGGAGCTGGGACTAGCAATGGGAGCTCACCCCGCCGCACGGTTTCGAACCGCCGACCTTCCAATCGGCAGCTCAGCGGTTTAACCCGCAGCACCACCGCGTCCCATACAGTCGAGATAGAACATGGCAAAACAGACTGGCTCCTGATCAGCAAAGAATTGAGACAAAGCTATACACTCATTCCTTATTTATTAGGCTTATATACTGAATATATATTGAGAGAAGCTTGATTGGAAGAAAATGAGTATGGTTTTAAAACTGGAGAAATATCAATAACCTGTACTCTGCTGATGACACTAAAGGTAAAGGTTTCCCTTGACGTAAAGTCCAGTCGTGTCCGACTCTAGGGGGCGGTGCTCATCTCCGTTTTGCTGATGACACTACCCTAACAGATAATAATAAATATAAGGAAGATCAAATTAATGAAATGGGTACAGCAACCATTCTCAGAATTGACAACAAAGGTATTGAAGTGGTGGATAACTTCTGCCTTTTAGGCTCAACCATCAATTGTAAAGGAACCAGCAGTCAAGAAATATGTTGCAGGATAGCAACTCAGGCTTTGGAAAATACAATAAGGTGCTGGGGGTGTCTTTACCAAAAAAAAATCAGAATTATGTAGGCAATGTTTTTCCCTTGTGATATTCTATGGAAGTGGATGTTGGACTTTGAAGCAGCAGGATAGAAAGAATATTGACACCTTTGAACTTAGGTGTTGTGGAAGACTCCTGAGAATATCATGGATAGCCAAGAATGCAAAGAAATAGATCATCAAATCAGTCCATGGTTCTCATTTGAAGCATAAATAACCATGCTCAACTTTCATATTTTAGATACATTATGCAAAGGTCTAGCTCTCTTGAAAAGCCTATAATGCTTGGGAAAGATGGAAAGAAAGAGAAGGGGACAACCAGCAGCAAGGTGGATGGATTCAGTTACAGTGGTGATGGGTACACGATTGGAAGACTTGAAGGGCCAGCTTGGGGACATATCCTGGAAAAGGTGCTCACTAAGAGTTGACTCTAACTTGATAGCCCATAATCAATCAATCCAATATTTAATCCTTATCTGTGGTAAATAAACTTGGAAACTATGAGAGGAATTTCTTGCCCTCATTTATAATGAGTTAAGATAGAGTCTCTCTGAATGATTTGAAATGCTTCTAATAGAAGAGAATATCTGTAGCTCAGGGTCACAGCTCAAGAAACTGGATTTCTTGGTGCTCTCTGAGCTTGGTTGTTTGCTTGCAGATGTTTCATTAACCAACTAGGTAACATCATCAGTGCAAGGAATGCTTCTTTCTGGTAGTGAGTTTGACACTTGAATTAAGTAACCTTTTATAACAAAGATGTTATTAACTTGTTTTTTATATCTTGGTTTTTAATGTCTATTCTCTTTTCTTAGCCTCCTCATAGACTTTCACACTATGTTGGGTAAAGATGGGGTCACATTCTCTCTGAAGAAGTAGGTCCATGACTTATCCTGAACTCATGGCTCCTGCTTGAGCAGCAGGTAGATGCTATAACCAGCTTAAGTTGGTGCACCAGTTGCATCCCTTTATGATCCAGTGAATTCTTCAAAACAGACTCATGCCTTTATTGCCACACAATTAAATAACTGTAATGCACACTACTTGGAGTTGCCTTTGAAGATAACTTAGAAACTGCTGCTCACTTAGAATGCAATGGTCTGGATGCTGGTAAGTGAGAGATACTTTAGCAACATAAACCTACCATTGCTGCATTGGTTGCCAATAGCTCCCAGGTCTAATTCAAAGTGCTAATGTTAACCTAGAAACCTTATACAGCTCAGCTCCTTGTTACTTTTGGACTTTACTCTGAATAGAATCTGCCTGTCCTGCACAATCATCCCAGGTATGGATGCTTAGGATCCCCATTCCACAAGAAGGAAATGCGGGTGCAGAACCTGATTTTAGCAGCAAATCAAACATGGAATCTTTTAACCTCTGAGGTGCAGTTAGTTTCCATGCTGCTGGCTTTTTGTAAAACTGTAAAAATAGTCTTGTTGAGATGGGTGTTTGGACATAAGTGGTGATACAGGGCTGCCTCTTTTGTTCCCTTTTGCCTTCTTGTTTTGGAATTAGGCTTTTTAAATTATTATTTCTGTTTACATGTTTCCTGTGTGTGGGTGACATGGAAATGGTTATACTCAATCACTCACTAAAATCTTTAGCTATATTTACCTACAGGTACTTGCTTTACCTATCTACCTGTCCTTAATCTTCTGGCGATTGAAAAGGTAATACATTTAGTTCTACAGGGTGCTAATTGTAATAAAGCTGCCCTGTCGGTAAGCTTTTATTCTGGTAATTATTGTGTTGGATATATATTTATATTTTTGAATTTTCTTCTTTTATTATGCTATAAACTGCCTTGAGTTCTTTGGAATTGGCAATATACAAATGTCTCTATAAATAAATTGTGATATTACACACTATCATTAAATGACACTCCCATTAATGCAAGTATTGGCATAACAGGGAGCTGGAGTGGTCATCAAATATTTTCTTCCTGAAATTAATGTTATAAGCCCCCATGTGCTTTTTGTCTGCCAAACTTATATTTTTAATGTGAAATGTGGACAAATGTTTAAATCCCTCTTAATTGTTGGTTGTATCAACTAAGCTCTGTAGGACCTGAAGGTCTTTCTTGAGTCAAGTTTTCTATTGCAGAGTTTCTTCCTTCTTTTTAGGCCTTAGCTCACTATAATGAACTTACCTCCATCTTCAAAAGCCCAGAACTTTCCTTTAAAAGGAAAGGTGAGGACAGTTGCTGTGATTGGGCACTCCTGCATCATGTGGCTTGAGAATGAATGTATCACATCTAGCTGGGGGAGGGGAACTCTATTAGCTCTTTCTGAGCAGTGACAGTTAGAAGTGTTGCCTGGTGCCAGGTGATGCTGCTTGCAGGCCCTAGTTCCACCAACACCTTTGTTTCTACCCAACTGACATCATGCAGGCTGCTGAGGGGCAGCAGCTTTTTGATCCTGTTTCTTTTGGGAAGGACCTCATGATAGGTGGGGTGGCAGCTGCTGTTTCCAAAACAACAGTAGCACCCATTGAACGTGTGAAGCTCCTGCTCCAAGTTCAGGCCTCATCCAAACAGATCCGTGCTGACCAGCAATACAGAGGCATGATAGATTGCTTTGTACGCATTCCTCGGGAGCAAGGTATGTTATCCTTAGAAACTGGCTCTCCTTTCAAAGTTGCTGTGGCCAAGATCCTTATGCTTTAAATCTTTCTCTGCCATGTACACAATAAGCTAAGGGTTTTTAGTTATCCTTTAGATATTTTGAACCACAATTTAGCAAAATCCTTGACGACTGGCTATGTGACCTGGGACTTGTAGTCTCAAATATGTTGACAGCACAGCACTTAGTTGCCTAACACTACAGTAGGCGCCCACTAAATGGTTGGCGTTACAGTGTCTTTTATACAACACCCAATCTGTGATCGGGGATGGTGAGAATTATAGTCAAAACATCCAGCAAACACTAAGTTGCATACACTTGCTTGCCTCTCCAAACATTCTGTTTCTTCAAACTGCAATATAATAATCCTAGCCTCGTGTTTATGGATTATTTTGAATGTATATGAATTCTTTAAACATCAATCATATTTATTTAAAGCAATTATAAATATATCCTTAGCTTACCTGCCAGTTTTGAATCTAATCTTTGCCATAAATGCATGGGATTGATTGCTGGCCTGTACTGTAGTGTAAACGCAGCAGCTACTGATAAAATTGTACATAGTGACCTACTTAATTCTACAATTAACATAAATATAAAATTCCCATTGCCATATCCATATAGCCTGATGCCATTCCTGTTTGGAAATAAGGCCCACTGAGTGCAGTAAAATTTACTGCCAAGTAAATGCATGGGATTGTAATCTTTATTTTTTATTATTTACCAATTCCAGCCCTGATTTTTTTACAAATCTAACAACTGTGTTTTCTTCCCTTCCAGATTAAATAGTTTAGGATCCTGATCACTGGTTAATTTTTCCAAATAGTCAGCATTGTGGTCAGAATTAGTGGAATGTGAATGTATTCATTTTTAAATATATTATTTAGTATATTTTTGCCTTTCTTTTTTCATTATGGAACTCAAACAGATTATGTGGGTTTCTCAAGTAATATCCAGCCAGCCAGTTAAACTCTGCAGGATGATAACATCTTTTGCCCTCAGCTATTTTTGTGAAGTTCTGCCATTGTCTGTGTCCTACCTGTCTATGATCAGATATATTTATATTCTTAATGTGATTTGTCTTTACGATTTCATTTTACAGTGCTGATTTAAAATAATAAATCTAAAGATCTAGTAAATAATATTATCTAATATTTCATTAGCATGGTTGGAATAAACTGAATTTGAAACTAAGGTTTCCTTTCCATGTCTAAGCCAATAAACTAGGTTTGTCTGTCTCTCTCTCTCTTGGAATCTTTATCTAATTGAAATTCTCAATATTTTAGGCTGTAGTCTTAATTTAGTGCGCAAACAGAATCAACCAGACTAGGATTGAGTTGCTGCTGTTTGGGAGTAATTGTAGCAGAACAATCCAGTAACATTTTATAGGAAAATAAATCCTGGGGTACTGTATAGAAGTATATAGTTTAGAGGTTTTAAAAATTATCTGACAACTTGAACATGGAATATGTTATATGACAGACAGTCTTGGTTTGGTGATTGATCCACTTGTGTTTGTTGAATATAGTACTTTTTAAAAGCTGTCAAAATTAGTTGGGTGAGAGCTGCTCTTTTTTTTAGTTGACGTTTATGAATTATTAAGCTTTCAAACATGTAATAACTCATTATATATTTTCAATAAATATTAATAAAATATATAATAAGCAAAGTTGCCTATTAAATTATCAAATTCTTTTTAAAAAGCCTGTAATTTTACAATGTAAGATGCAGCCACAATAAAGCAAATAGGAATCACATCCTTTTTACACTCCTGCTGAATCAACTGCCCACAAAGAAGATTTGGCCATGGACTTTAAATCCAAAATATTTATCTGTACCAAAATGGTGCGTGGATTTTAATAGCCACTAGTTCACAACTATTCTTCCCATAGTTTAATGCATTTGTCTTGTCAAGCATGAAGTGGAGAAGCTCAGAACCAGTATTTTATCACTTGCAAATCAAAATAATTCATATGGTCTCATAAGGTTCATTCATATGGTCTGCCTCTGCATACTGTAGTCGATTTTTAATTTTTAAAAAAGCTAAAATTGTGAGCAGGGGACTTTTTGCCCCTTATCACAAATGTATCTCTGTTGTTTTTAGCTCTTTACCTCCGGTGTCACTCTCAGTTTCTGTTCAAGATAGGAGGAAAGTATCCGTTGTTGTTTATTCGTTTAGTCGCTTCCAACTCTTCGTGACTTCATGGACCAGCCCACGCCAGAGCTTCCTGTCGGTCGTCAACACCCCCAGGTTGTCAACACCCCCAGCTCCCCCAGGGACGAGTCTGTCACCTCTAGAATATCATCCATCCACCTTGCCCTTGGTCGGCCCCTCTTCCTTTTGCCCTCCACTCTCCCTAGAATCAGCAACTTCTCCAGGGTGTCCTGTCTTCTCATTATGTGGCCAAAGTATTTCAGTTCTGCCTTTAATATCATTCCCTCAAGTGAGCAGTCTGGCTTTATTTCCTGGAGGATGGACTAGTTTGATCTTCTTGCAGTCCAAGGCACTCTCAGAATATTCCTCCAACACCACAGTTCAAAAGCATCGATCTTCCTTCTCTCAGCCTTCCTTATGGTCCAGCTCTCGCAGCCATATGTTACTACGGGGAACACCATTGCTTTAACTATGCGGACCTTTGTTGTCAGTGTGATGTCTCTGCTCTTAACTATTTTATCGAGATTGGTCATTGCTCTTCTCCCAAGGATTAAACGTCTTCTGATTTCCTGACTGCAGTCAGCATCTGCAGTAATCTTCACACCTAGAAATACAAAGTCTTTCACTGCTTCTACGATTTCTCCCTCTATTTGCCAGTTATCAATCAAGCTGGTTGCCATAATCTTGGTTTTTTTTGAGGTTTAGCTGCAAGCCAGCGTTTGCACTTTCTTCTTTCACCTTCATCATAAGGCTCCTCAGTTCCTCTTTGCTTTCAGCCATCAAAGTGGTATCATCTGCATATCTGAGATTGTTAATGTTTCTTCCAGCGATTTTAACTCCAGCCTTGGATTCCTCAAGCCCAGCTTGTCGCATGATGTGTTATGCGTACAAGTTGAATAGGTAGGGTGAGAGTATACAGCCCTGGGGGGTAGGTCAACGATAAAGTCCATGGATATGTCTTGCCAGGGGACTGATGGGGTGGCGACAGGTTGAAGGAGACCCTGAGGTTTGCCTGGTTTGCGCTTAGTTGCTGCACAAACAGGGCATGCTGTGACATAGGCTTTAAGGTCTTTGAGCAACGTTGGCCACCAGAATTGCCGCCGTACGAGGTGGAGTGTTTTTAAATAACCGAAATGCCCAGCCAGCTTGTCATCGTGGCAGCGCTGGAGGATTGTTTTTCGCAAAGCCTCAGGCACATAGAGACGATCGTTGTGCCAAGCAAAATCGTCGGTGAAAGTTACAATGTTTTGATTTGTTTGTAACCAAGTGTCAGTTTTAAGGTGGAGGAGCAACTGTTGTTGCAAATCCGATGGAACTGGCAAGCGCAGCAAGCGGCTGGGAGGCGGGGCGGCTGGAGTTTGCGTTTGATGCGCTCGCGCCTGACTGCACATCACCGCTGCCAAACTCAATTGTTTTTCGGTCCAGACGGTACCTTGGACCGTTGGCCCTGGGCCAGCATCTTGGGGTCGGCGGGAGAGCGCATCAGCTAAAAAGTTTTTCTTGCCTGGTATGAATTTAAGGGTGAAGTCAAAGCGGCTGAAAAACTCAGCCCAGCGAAGCTGTTTGGGGCTGAGTTTATGACTGGTGCTTAGTGCCTCCAGGTTCTTATGGTCAGTCCAGACTTCAAAAGGGTTTGAAGTCCCTTCTAATAAGTGTCGCCAAGTTTCTAAAGCAGTTTTTACAGCAAAAGCCTCTTTTTCCCAAACATGCCATCGCCTCTCTGTTTCGGTGAACTTGCGGGAGAGGTAAGCACAGGGTTTTAAGGCGCCAGATTGGTCAGATTGCAGCAGGAGTGCTCCGATTGAGAAATCAGAAGCATCCACTTGTACAACGAATGGTTTGGCAGGGTCTGGATGCTGTAAAATTGGTTCAGTGGTGAAGATTTGTTTGAGCGCTTCGAATGCCTGTTGACAGGTTGGTGTCCATTTAAGGAGCGCTCCTGGGTTTTTTGAACGCCGCGTATCCCCCTGCGCCTTAGTTTTCAACAGTTCAGTGAGGGGGAGGGCGATTTCAGCAAAATTTTGGGCAAATGCCCGATAGAAATTGGCGAATCCAAGGAAACTTTGTAATTGTCTCCTGGTACGGGGAGGCTCCCATGCCACAATGGCTTCCACTTTAGCAGGGTCCATTTCAATGCCCTTAGCGGAAATTCTATATCCTAGATAATCAATTTGTGATTGATGGAAGGCACATTTAGACAGTTTAGCATACATCTCTGCTTTTTTCAATTTAGCCAGCACCTGACGCACCAAGTGAATATGTTCTGACATGGTTTCAGTATAAATCAATACATCATCCAAATACACAAGTACTCCCTTAAATAGGTGGTCATGCAAGACCTCATTGATTAGTTGCATAAAAACCCCAGGTGCCCCCGACAAACCAAAGGGTAAGACTTTGTATTGAAAAGCCCCGAGAGGACAGTTAAACGCCGTTTTCCACTCATCCCCTTCCCTTATGCGAATACGAAAATAGGCTTCTCTCAAATCTAGTTCTGAGAAGATTTTGCCTCTGGCCAGATGTGATAACATATCTTTGATCAAGGGCAAAGGATATTTATTTAATATTGAGACCGCATTGACCCCGCGAAAATCGGTACAAAGCCTCAATGAGCCATCCTTTTTTGGTCTAAAGAGGACAGGAGCCCCTACCGGGGAGTTAGCAGGTTCAATGAAACCCCTAGCCAGGTTTTTGTCAATAAACTCTCTTAGTGTGGCTAGCTCTTTGGGAGACATGGGGTAGATTTTTGGGTGGGGTAACTTTACATTAGGTAAGAACTCAATGGCACAGTCTGTTTTTCGGTGAGGTGGCAAGCGATCTGCTTCCTTTTCCCCAAACACATCAGCTAGATCCTGATATTGACTGGGTAGTCCCTCAAGAGGTTGAAGTGTTTGTACAGTGGTGTGCGCTACCCCTCCACCCTCCATGTCGTCTAGGAGATCCTTTTCGGGTACTTTGTAAAATCCATCCGCAAAGGTGACAGTTCTATGTAGCCAGTTGATAAAAGGATTTTGTTGTACGAACCAGGGCATACCTAAAATAACTAGAGGGCCCCCCACTGGAGCTACAACAAATGGTAGCTTTTCCCGATGGGAACCCATTTGTAAAGCCACCAGTCCTGTGGAATGAGTGACTGCTTTCCCCCCCGCCATAGTTCCATCCAATTGGGTGAAGATCATAGGTCTTGGCAAAGGGAACGTAGGCAGTTCCAGAGCCGCTACGACATCAGGGTGCATAAGGGAACGGGAGCAGCTCGAGTCAAGCATGGCCCAAACTTCCACAGTTTTGGTCTTTGAGCCTAGTTTAACTTTTACAGTCAGCGTAGGGAAATTCCCACTCACCGAATCGTGGTCACACCCGGTTTCTTCCACCTGCCCAACGGCGCCCTTCAGGGCAGGTGGTAGCCTTTTCCCGCCGGCTGTTCGAATTGTAATTCCTCTTCCTCTTCCCCGAATGGTAGTTCTGGTGGGTCTAGCTCCGCGATGGCAGCTTTCATTTTCCACGGCAGAGCAGGCGACTTCACTGAAGGTTTCGCCTGCCGATCCTCCGGACGGCGTCTAGGGCACGAAGTGGCGCGATGCCCTTCTTTTCCACATCTCAGGCATTGACCTTTGGAAAATCGTTGTTCCCTTTCCTCTTCCCAGGATTTTGGTTTAGGGCGGCTGGCCAGCCCAGTCGTACGCGCTCCTCTGGCAATTCGGGATTGTCTAAGTTCTTTAGTATGGGCATAGGTCTGCAGGGCGTTCTCCGCGCTGCCCGCTAACTGAATCCATCCGTATAGCGTTTTAGGGTCGTCTCTTCCTAGCGCCCAACGGAGGATTTCTGGTTCTAGCCCTTGCTTGAACATTTCAATTAAAGTGGGCTCGGACCAATCTTCCACCTTCCCTGATAAGGCTTTAAATTCCAGCGCGTAATTGGCAACGGAGAGGGACCCTTGATAGAGTTTCCTCAGGGCATTTTTTGCTGTCTCTTGGGCTAAAGGGTCTTCGAAGTGCTGTTTAAGTGCCCACAAAAAGTCATCGAAGTCCTCTAACTCTGTTGCCTCAGTTTGGCACAGTTGCACATACCAATCAGCTGCCCTCCCTCTCAGTTTGTTGGCAATAAAATTGATTTTGCCATGTTCCGACCGAAAGCTTCGGCCCCAATCCTCCATATAATGCTTAGCATTGGTAATAAAGAAGGAGAGTGTAGTGGGATCCCCATCAAACTTCACCCCAAACGGTGGGAAGTTTCTTACCGGCTCAGCTGGCGGTGGCGGCTCCGTAAACGTCAACGTACGCCAAGCCCCCAGGGGTGGCCGATCTCTGGGCAGTCTTGCCTCTCGCCCCCCCAACTGGCGGGACGCTCGAGTCTTGCTCCTTCCCCTGGGTGGCAGGGTGCTGTGTCTTGGGTAAGCCAGCTGTGACGGCTCTTCCTCCCAATCCTCCTGAGTTGGCTCTGCACCCCTGGGGAGATCCTTAAGGATTGTCACTATCAGATTCATTTTATCCTCGATTGCTTTTATACGAGCAGGAGTGACCGGCTCTTCCATAGGTTGGTTGGTTACCACCACCCGCGGTGACAAGGGGATTTCGGGCTCCCAGGATAGTTGTGGGGACCCCCTCCCCGTGGCTCTTTCCACTATGGTTTTGTGTTCACTCCTGAGGCTCTCCTGCATGGATAGCAGCAACTCATCTAATTGGACATCCTGCATCTCTCGACGTGCTGCTCTTTGCGCTCTCGAAGTTAGAACGGGCCGGGTCCTTGTTGAATCCTGCTCTTCCTCGCTCCCTTCACTCACGCACAGCTGTTGGTCGGTCATCGCTAGCGCTCCCCCTTATCCAACGTTTGGATGGGGCTAGCGGAAGATGATTGAAATGATTCTCAGCTTTATGTAATGGTTGCCTAATCCCAAATACTCAGTCTCACAAGCTCGGGCTTAAAGATAACTGATTTATTAAAGGAATAGTATGCAAATACAGAGAAAGCTGAGAATGAGCAAAAGCGCGCCAAATACAAACTTAAAGCTTTGCCTGTGAGCCAGTCCCGCCCCAATCACCCGTCAGTGCGCACCCCCTCCCAGGTGCTAGGAACCGTTAAACGCGCCTGGGAAAGTAACCTTGAACAGGAGCGCAAACCCAAACACACATTCCAAGGTTCCAAAACAACGGAGGGCGGAGGAATGGAAAAACCCTGAACAGGCGAATGAACACGGGAAAGGAGTTGACATGTGAAACGTTACAATGTTAACAGAACATTGAAATGGGAAACATGACATATACTCCTTTCCCAATCTTAAACCAGTCCGTTGTTCCGTGGTCTGTTCTTACTGTTGCTACTTGGTCGTTATACAGATTCTTCAGGAGGCATACAAGATGACTTGGTATCCCCATACCGCTAAGAACTTGCCACAATTGGTTGTGGTCCACACAGTCAAAGGCTTTAGAATAGTCAATAAAACAGAAATAGAGGTTTTTCTGAAACTCCCTGGCTTTTTCCATTATCCATTGGATATTGGCAATTTGGTCCCTAGTTCCTCTGCCTTTTCTAAACCCAGCTTGTACATCTGGCAATTCTCGCTCCATGAATTGCTGAGGTCTACCTTGCAGGATCTTGAGCATTACCTTACTGGCATGTGAAATGAGTGCCACTGTTCGATAGTTTGAACATTCTTTAGTGTTTCCCTTTTTTGGTATGGGAATATAAGTCGATTTTTTCCAATCTGATGGCCATTCCTGTGTTTTCCAAATTTGCTGGCATATAGCATGCATTACCTTGACAGCATCATCTTGCAAGATTTTGAACAGTTCAGCTGGGATGCTGTCGTCTCCTGCTGCCTTGTTATTAGCAATGCTTCTTAAGGCCCATTCAACCTCACTCTTCAGGATGTCTGGCTCTAGCTCACTGACCACACCGTCAAAGCTATCCCCGATATTGTTATCCTTCCTATACAGGTCTTCCATATATTCTTGCCACCTTTTCTTGATCTCTTCTTCTTCTGTTAGGTCCTTGCCATCTTTGTTTTTGATCATACCCATTTTTGCCTGGAATTTACCTACGATGTTTCTAATTTTCTAGAAGAGGTCTCTTGTCCTTCCTATTCTATTGTCTTCTTCCACTTCCGCGCATTGCTTGTTTAAAAATAATTCCTTATCTCTTCTGGCTAACCTCTGGAATTTTGCATTTAATTGGGCATATCTCCCCCTATCACTGTTGCCTTTTGCTTTCCTTCTTTCTTGGGCTACTTCTAGTGTCTCAGCAGACAGCCATTTTGCCTTCTTGGTTTTCTCTTTCTTCGGGATGTATTTTGTTGCCGCCTCCTGAACAATGATGTGAACTTCTGTCCGTAGTTCTTCCGGGACCCTATCTACTAAGTCCAGTCCCTTAAATCTATTCTTCACCTCCACTGCATATTCCTTAGGAATATTAGTGAGCTCATATCTAGCTGATCTGTGGGTCTTCCCTAATCTCTTTAGTCTGATCCTAAATTGTGCAAGAAGAAGTTCGTGATCTGAACTACAGTCAGCTCCAGGTCTTGTTTTTACCAGCTGTATAGATGTCCGCCACCTTTGGCTGCAAAGGATGTAGTCAATCTGGTTTCGGTGTTGTCCATCTGGGGAAGTCCATGTATAAAGCCGTCTCTTAGGTTGCTGGAAGAAAGTGTTTGTTATGCACATTGTGTTGTCTTGGCAAAATTCTATCAGCCTATGTCCTGCTTCGTTTTTTTCACCCAGGCCATGCTTACCTGTAATTCCAGGTGTCATTTGACTGCCCACCTTAGCATTCCAGTCTCCCGTGATGAAAATAACATCTCTTTTAGGCGTGTTGTCCAGTAGGTGCTGCAGATCCTCATAGAACTGCTCTACTTCAGCTTCTTCAGCATCTGTGGTTGGGGCGTATATTTGGATCACTGTGATGTTAGATGGCTTGCCCTGAATTCGAATTGAGATCATTCTGTCGTTTTTTTGGATTGTATCCAAGCACTGCTTTAGCCACTTTACTATTAATTATGAAGGCTACTCCATTTCTTCTGTGGTCCTCTTGTCCACAATAGTAGTCTGGTGGTCATTTGATGTGAAGTGGCCCATTCCAGTCCATTTCAGTTCACTGATGCCCAAAATGTCTATCTTTAATCTTGACATCTCCCCAATAACCACATCCAATTTGCCCTGGCTCATAGATCTTACATTCCAGGTTCCAATGGCGTGTTGATCCTTAGAACATTGGATTCGCCGTTCACCACCAGCACCGTCGGCCACTAGCCGTCCTTTCGGCTTTGAGCTAGCTGCGTCATCACGTCTGGGGCTAGTTGAACTCATCCTCTGTTCCTCCCCAGTAGCATTTTGACCATCTTCCGACCTGGGGGTCTCATCTTCCGATGGTATACCGACATATCTCTGGTTGTACTGATCCATTTAGTTTTCACGGCAAGAATACTGGGGTGGGTTGCCATTACCTTCCCCAGGGATCGCATTTAATCTGACCTCTCTGTCATGACCTTCCCGTCTTAGGTGGCCCTTCACGGTTTAGCTCATGGCATCATTGAGGTGCTCAAGCTCCAGCACCACGACAAGGTAACGATCCTTTGCTGAAGGGAAAATATCCACTGGTGCCAATAAACCCAGACTTTTATACTTGATAAAGGCCCTCTATACAAATACATCCTTGAAAGTCCGTACTGAAGTCAATGGCTCTCTTACATAGAGCATACCCACCCATAAAGGTGTCAGACAAGGAAGTATCCTGGCCCTGTTGTTGTTTAATCTCTATGTTAACGACATTCCAGGATTCCTCCATTCTATGGATGTTCACATGCCAAAGATCCTTAACAGACATATCAATATCCTCATGTATGCAGATGACATGGTTTTGATGGCACATTCCCAAGTAGGCTTGAGAAGATTGATGGGGAAATTTGGTGCTTACTGTGCCTCAAACTTTTTGAATATCAACAAGTCCAAATCCAAAGTGGTGGTTTTTTGGGAAAAGACGGACCAAATACAATTGGCACTTGGATGGGTAGCCTATAAAACAAATAGACTGTTTCTCATATTTAGGGCTTGTTTTTACAGATACAGGGCCCTGGGTTAATCATTACAAGCAAAGTTCTACAAAGGTCACAGCAAGTTCTAAAATGCTAATCAAACTACTTAGTTACAACCACTCTTGCTCTCTGCTCTCCATTTTGAAGGTCCACAAGGCAAAAATTATACCAGTGCTAACATATGGTGCTGAACTGTGGGGTTTATCAAAGGCCTACTTGAACAAAATCAAGCATGCTTTTTAAGAACTATTCTGGGGACCGACAGGAATACACCTGCAGCAGCAGTAAGAGCTGAAACAGGCACCCGTTCTATTTACAGTCTGTCAGTAATCAAAGTCATTAACTATTGGTGAAGGATTCTCCCAATGGAACATGATAGACTACCAAAAATGTGCCTTGAAGAACAGATGGGCACACCTCAGCCCACCACATGGATCAATCAACTCTCCAAACTATCACATTCCTCAGCTTTTCACCACCATATTTACTTTCAGCTGGAGATCAGGCCAAGACAATATTCAAACAAAGAGTCTTGGATGTTAACGCCCAAACAGACATTGAGTCACTTGCACACAATAGGTCGTTGAAATGGCTGGCTAAGAATAAACTGTCCTTTCAAATAGAAAAATACTTGACAATGGGTCTGATGCAATACCATAGGATAGCTCTTACTAGAGCAAGATTTGAGCAGCTAGATTCTATGGTCAAATACGGACGATTTCACCAAGTGCCTTACCTTGAGAGAACATGTATTTGTGAAGCATCCAAAGTAGAAGACATTGCACATATCCTATTTAACTGGCAACTATATACCCCAGCAAGGGCTCAGTACCTTCAGACATTAATTGATAGAAACACATACTGGGACTGTAACAAAAGACTATGTTACTTCCTCCAGGGCACAAATACATATGTGGTCAATAGAACTGTTAAGTTTATAGTTAGGGCTGTCCAATTGAGAACACAATTTATAGAATACATTGGGGTGGCATATAAAGGTGGTGAATTCATCTAAACTCACATTGTTTCTGTATTTTATTACTTATTTTATTAGATCTTGCATTTTTATCTTACAATTTTATCTTTATTTTACCCTTCTGTATTTTATCATATTTTATCTTACCATAGTATATTTTATCTTATCTTACTGTATTTTATCTGTTTTATGGTATTATATTTTATATCTTATAGTGGCTGATGCCCAACTTTTTGATATTGTCAGTTGACTAATCAATAAAGTTATTCATTCATTCACTGGTGCCAATATTTATCTTCCACTGTGAATGCTTGTGGAAATGGGCTGGAAATGGACTATCACAGGAGCAAATGGGCATTCTACAGCTCTCAGTTTAGTAAAATCAACTATACTACTGCAAACCACATGAATGACATCACATAGAACTGGCCTCAAGATAAATATTTAATTCTTATTGTGTCCAGGCCTCTGCCAAATTTGTGCTCATATTTAAAAACATTTAGGGGCTTCCTAACGTTGATAGCTATCATGGAACCCCTTGATGGACACATGGGATAAAGTATAGTAGTGAATTGCAATGGTCAAAACTAGTACTCCAGAAATCTTTCATATTTTGGAAATATTACAGAAAGTAATTTGGTAGCCTCATTATCATTAGGTCATATGGATCAACTATTGGGGTTTTTTTTCATTTCTACTGTCAATTTGCCTTGCATGTTATAAAACCCTTGTTGGGTTTTAGAAGGGTCACCACAGCCTGTTTCCCCCCCCCCCCAGCAGGCCTTTTGGGAAGATACATTAAGAACAATTCTGTTTGTAATGAGAGGTTTTGCTGAACTTGAAATGGATCTTAAGTATAAAACTCTGAGTTGTATTGTTATGTTATTATGTAATTGATGCTTATATTTTAATACTGTACTTACGTATCTTGAAGGGAGTAGGCACACTGGAACAGTCTTGAGAAACACCACAGAACAGTTCTCAACAAATTATCAGTTAATTTTTTTACCATTTCTGTTCTCAGTCCTAGACCTAATCTTTCACTGTACAGTTATCAAATAGTTAATACTGGAATAATCTATCATTCTAAAGCTAACCATTGACTTTGGAAACAACTGTGATAAGTTTTCTGACAGCAGTACAATATTTTAAACACTTGAAATAAATTGAAAAGTTTCAAGAATAAAGTGTAGTCATGCAATCAAAACTATTTAAAATGAGGGAGCCTATACACTTCAAAATCTTCTGTCTGTAGGATTTCTCAGTTTCTGGCGTGGCAATCTTGCCAATGTTATCCGATATTTCCCAACTCAAGCCCTAAACTTTGCCTTTAAGGACAAATACAAGCAGATTTTCATGACTGGAGTTGATAAAGATAAACAGGTAAGTCAGATTTAATAAACCTTTATTCCAATTTTTTTTCCCTTGCTTTAATCTTAAGTCAGTAAATGTGGGTATTCTTTCAGATGATTACAGGCATTTTATACAGAAGACATTGGCTGGGATTTGTCATTGCTGTTACTGGTGAAAGCATCTCCTGAGTTGACTTACACTTAGAAGTCATGGCCACCAGGAGAAATGTATTTATGATACAATTTATATGGCCTGATTGTCCTTTCCTGCAGCCCATTGTGCCAACCAAAACCTTTGTTGAAGAATCCTCTGAAACTATAGGCAAGGGTCATAGTCGGAAAGGAGAATCATTGAAAATTAGTCTTATTCCTATCACCAGCAGGGTCCTGCAGTGGATTTGGCACAATCTTCCATTTGTGGAATCCTGTTTAGGATCCAAGCCATTGACTTTTGCATTAAGATGTACATATAATAAAGGATTAATTCAATGATTATGTGGGGAAATGCTGATTCTTATTACTTGTAATGCCTTCACTTAAAACCTAATATTATGTTGGTTTATTTTTTCAGTGTTCTACTACTTAACCTGTTATATTAAGGCAGCCATACTCAGCTTAATACTTTCTAGTTGTGTTGGAATGTCAACAATCTAGAAATTCCAGATAGCATACTTGCTGACTACTTGAAAATGAATGAAATATGTGAGAGAGTGTGCGGTCATGAACAGCAGAAAAGGGCTCAGAACTTCAGTTAGTCTTATGCAATCTCATATCTTCAAATGTTTTAGGCTATGAATCCTATCATCCCAGCCCAATGTGCTGGTTGGAAATTCTAACAAATGTACCTGGAAAGCATTAGGTTTGGGCAGGTTACTGTATATTAAGCAAACAGACTTCAGCATTATTTCTTATTGCTTTATAGAGTTGTTTGAAATCTGACTGATCAGTCACTTGGAATGTGTGGAGACATTTGAAAATAATTGTCTCTTTTGGCATAGATTACTGGCAGCTGTTTCCCTAACAATGCCTTCTCAATCTATAAATATCTAAATGAATATATTTCCAAAAGTCACTTAAGAAGTAACACCATCTCATTCACTGGGAAGTAATCATAAAAAGACTTAATTTTTAATATTGTACAATTGTATAGTATACTGGTAGTCCTTGACTTATGACCATTCATTTAGCGACTGTTTGAAGTTACAGTGGCGTTGAAAAATTGACTTGTGACCAGTCCTCACACTTACAACCATCACAGTGTCCCTGCAGTCACATGATCAAAATTCAGGTGCTTGGCAGCCAGCATGTATTTACAATAGTTGCAGTGTCCCAGGGCCACGTGATCACCGTTTGTGATCTTCCCAGCTGGCTTCCAACAAGCAAAGTCAATGGGGAAGCCAGATTTGCTTAACAACCAAGTAATTCACTTAATGACCACAGCGATTTGCTTAACGATCGCAACAAAAGTAAAATTGGGCGTGACTCACTTAACGACCACCTCGCTTAGTGACAGAAGTTCTGGTCCCAATTGTGGTCGTAAGTCAAGCACTACCTGTAATAGCGGAAGATAATTTGCTCTCCAAATATTTTAGATTTCATATTTCATTTTAATGATATATACTGCTGTAAAACACTGGGAATCTTGATTAAATTATGGTGGTATATAAATAAAGTTTTATTTGTATTTGAGAAGTTATATGATAGAAAATAGAGAGAAAGCATACAAAGTTTTGTATCTAATGCATTTGTCAATCTTTCAGGAAAGGATTTAAAAAAAAAACAACCTCCATCATGTTTATTTACATACGTGCCCTGAATGTGTGAATTTGTCTACATTTATTTTAATATCTTCTCAATTAGCAAATACAAATTTCACATGGCCTTTTATTTATGAGTACTTGCAAATGACTTTATTTAGTCTTTACTATTTTGTATTACATGTTCTTTTTCTGTCAGCTTGAGACAAATAATTCTTAAACTATTATTTATTTGTTTGTTTGTTTGTTTGTTTGTTTTTCAAATTTTGCCGCTGCCCATCTCCCCCCAGAAGAGGGACTCTGGGCGGTTTACAATAAAGCTAAACAAATTAAGAACAATAAAAACATAAATAGTATGTACAATATATATACAAATACAAAATATAAATATAACAAGTAAAATCCAGACGGCAGTAAAAGATCTAAATCAGTTCATATGTATGTGAAGAGTACTCTAAGGCACCAGCCATCCCCAAGAATAACTACTCCCCTTCCTGCCCCAAGTGAGGTGGCAGAGCAAGGTCTTCAGGTTCTTCTGGAAGATCAGGAGAGAGGGGGCTTGCCTCACCTTCGGGGGAAGAATGTTCCAGAGGGCAGGAGCCACTACAGAGAAGGCCCACTTCCTGGACCCCACCAAACAGAATTCTCTTATAGACCGGGTCCATAACATGAGAACATGACATTTTTCTTAAAATACCTTGTAGCAAAGTCTCTTTTTAAGCTGAGCACAATTCTTGATGACTATATGAACATGCCCATACTATTTTTTTGGCAACAACATAGAAGCTATTTACCACTGACTTCTTACAAAACACTTTTCTGATTTCTGGGCTGATCTACAGCCCTTAGATTTCCTCTAGATATCAAATCTAAGTACAAACCTGGACCTACACTGTTTAGATTTTTGAGATCAGCAAAGCTCAGTAAATGTTGCCATTTACTCTGTGATACAAGAAAGAAAGCTAAAATAGCTCATCTTCAGTGCATAAATAAAAACCATTGAAAGCTGTATTTTAACAAAAGGTATGTATAACTGCAAATCTAGCACACTGATTTGAATTAAGTAACAGCTGCCTTGTTTAACTGCATAAAAGAAATGCAAATTTGAATCTAAAATTGTAAATGCCAATACTTTTCAAAAATGTAAATCCAAAATATTTTCTACCTCAAAACAACCTTAACTAGACTACTCACACTTTAACACACAAAGTTGGGGATGGTTTCTTTCAGAAAATATGTTACCTTATATGACAAAAGCTACTATATGTTACCCACGATCCAAATGACTTTGGGATACCATTTTCTGTTTATAACAGTTGACATATAGGTTGAAGTGGGAGGATATTGTGGGTATGTATAATTAGAAATTCAGGTTTTTAGTCCAGGAATGTACATTTTGCCATCAAACTCCAAAATCCCTAAAATATTGGTCATTTGCTTTTATCTGAATTTTATCATAGACGAAATCAATGTCATCTCAACATTAGCTTACAACTAGACAACCCTTTGAGAGAAAGGTAGGACAGTCTGACATGACCAGAATGAACATTAAATTTTAGGCTGACCATATTTTTTTTTACCCCAATGCTGGGGTAGATTTTAGGTACTTTGATTCAAAAATTGTTGCAGAATAATACACCATTAGGGCTAACTTGAGGGTATAAACAGACAAACAGAAAAACAATGAGAGTTTTAGTAGTACAGTATATAGGTAGTTCAGATATTCATTAGGAAAAAAAAAAGAGGCTCGTGTACAACTTTGATTTTGAACTGAGCACACTATTTCTATTACAGTTTATGAGATGGTTCATTTCAAATCTGGCTTCTGGTGGAGCAGCTGGGGCTACTTCACTGTGCGTGGTATATCCCCTGGACTTTGCACGAACTCGATTGGGTGCTGACATTGGTAAAGGTAAGGTGCTATATGTTAAAAATATTTGAAGATGTGCTCACCTGGCTATTTTAGTTTCTATATGCTCTCCTATCAATACTTGAGAAAAAATCAAAACTTGACATTTAAAACTTGCAATTGTGGGTACAGAAAGCTCATAACACAAAGTACATCTAGCATTTTCTTTCTTCAACAGCCAATAGATGCCTCTAAAAAGTTCACAACTATGCCCTTCGTTTAATATGCTTCCCCACTATTAGGTATTCTGTAGCAAATTGCTCTGAATTTGGAGATTCCATGGAGCATTCTCATTTACTGTATATTTGAATGATTGAGTGCCTGTCACTTTGAAAATGAAAAATGCTATCCAAATATAAATTAGTTGCCTCATTTACACATCATGTAGAAATATCACTGGGTGCTTGTGTCGCGTCGCGCGACCAGTCCTTCGCCCTTCGGTCTATGGGATTCCCTGGGGGGGGAATGAGCTAACGATTCCCTCGCAAGGGTGAGGTCGAAAAAACAACGGTAGGTACAGGATTCTTTTGTGGTGAGAGACGCTACATCTCAGGAGGATGCTGGTACTGCCTCTCGCGTGCCACGCCCCCACCTCCTTTTATTCAGCAGTTCTATCAGGGCGGGGGAGTGAGTACAAAGAGAATAGGGAAATACAAGTCATGCCCTTATAAGGGAATATACAGCATTCTGAGGCTACGTGAGAGACGTGCAATCTAGCTGTGCAGTAATGGAGTCAGGTTCGTCACATTTCTACCTTTTTTATTTAATTTGTCCTCCCCTCAGAGGGTCTGAGTCGGGGAGCCAGGGACTCTTCAGTCCAAGGAGACCCATCCCAGCGTCCTCTTCCGGGGGGTAGTGTGACTGGGGGTCCTTGTCCATTTCCGATTCACTATCAGAGGACCATCCCAAGAGTGGTGTTTTCTCCATACCTACAGCAGTGACCAGGTGTTGAACAGCAAGCTTTGTCTCGGATACCTCTGAGTCCAATGTATGAAGTCTCTGCTTTAAGAAGCGGAGAACGCGACCCAGCACACAGGGGCCTATGGTGCATACGAGAATCAATAACAGGAGTGGCCCCAACAGAGTGGACAGCAGTGTGGTTAGCCACGGAGAAATGCTAAACATATTTTGATACCATGACATGGATTGTTGGCGCTCCAATTCCCTTGTTTTTAAACGGGAATCGAGCTCTTTCATAGAGTCCAATACTACTCCTGAGTTGTCGGCATAAAAACAGCAGTCTTCCTTTAGAGCAACACACAGTCCCCCTTGTCTGAGGAACAGAAGGTCGAGACCCCTACGATTTTGCAAAACCACTTCGGATAGAGAGGTAAGGGAATCTTGTAGCGCCACAATAGATTGTTCGATGGCGCGAAGGTCAGTGTCAATGATAGCACTAAGGTGACGCAGGTTCTGATCATTGACAACAAGGGCTGACACACCGGTGGCGGCTCCGGCCGCACCTAAGCCCAGTAGGACTGATAAAGTTACAGCAGTCACTACTTCGCGCTTAGCTTTGAGGGGGTAATGAGGGGGCTCTAGGATGGAGATAAGTTCGTCAGGGGAATAGATGGAGATTTTGGGGAGTAGGAGCACCTGAATACAAAAGGGGTTAGTTCGTAACAAAGTATCACCATATACACATGCGGTGAGGCCAGAAGAACATGCCCAAACAGAGTTGTTCCCAGGGATAAAGTATTGCCCTGTCAATCGGGCAGAGATATTATCAGAGGTAGTGTAGAGTACACCGTAGCCACCATGGCCGGTGTAACCGTTGATGTTCAAGCGATTTTTTGGAAGAAAGAGGGCACAGTGATCATGAGAAGAATTAAGGCAATATTGAGTATAGTTAGCAGGAACACGGCCAAGGCAGCAGCCCTGCCCTATTATAGAGGTGATAGTCAACGTGGTGTTTTGCCAGCGGCAGGAGGAGGCTGAGGTAGAGTTTCGGATAGGGTCAGGAGAACCGACTGCTTCATAGAATGGTGGAGAGGAAGACAAACAAAGCCAACATCGAGATGTGTTAGAAGCGGTGTGAACAAGGGAAAAGGAGGAGTTAAGAAGAGAGACAAGGGGGTTTTTTTGTTTGTTGAGGGGTTTAAGAAAGGTGGAGTGAATGTCGTCGGCATTGGGCCCAACAGGTGGGGACTGAGGGAGAGTGACCTGTCGTTGAATGTAGAATATGTTGCCATAATGAAACCCGGGCCATGTGCCATACACACGACCTCCCCATTTTACACCTGAGTCCCAGGCATTCCTCTGAGCTTTTCCTGCAGCAGTGAATTGTACAATAACCGGATTACATCTATTCCAAGCCCAGGGTCCTGCCGCACCCTTTCTGCCTGCGGTGCATCTAATGTCCTTTCTCAACCGAGTGAGAGTGATGTAATCAGTCTTATATGGAGGGGTCCAGTCGATGTAGCCGGTGGAAACGCAGGACCAAGATTTGCAAAAGTAATCTGCTAAGCCTCCGCAGTCGTGCACGTGATCAGGGCTGGTGTCATGTCCTGGGCACACGTACAGGGGATAGCTTTTAATGGCGGAGTGGCTGGGCTCTGGGGTGCCGTCCAGCCTCCTGTAGGCTGTCACTCCTAGAAGCATTTCTGCAAAGTCAAAATACAGGTTAGGAAAACAAGATATAATTGGGCTATAACAGGAGGAGGTATTTAGGGCCTGACCCAAGGCATCGCGGATTGTCCAGGTGATACTGTAAGGGCGATGCGATTCCTGGGCGTCGGAGGCCAGCAGGCGTCGTCCCTGCCAACGGGCGGGCTCAGGAAGGGAGAGTTGAAACAAGGTGAGCGTAAGGCGAGATGAGGTGGCGAACCCCTTAATTAATTTTGTTATTTCACAGTGATATTGTCCTAGATCGGTCAACTGTACGTTGGTGATAGCAAGGGTAGTTTGGCGAAAGTGATAAGTGATGGAATAGGAATCGCCATCTTGGAGAAGGGTGTTGTTGCGGAACCAGCGCCAGAAGGTGCCTTTTCTTTTGATGGGAGAGCGTTGAAGACATTCCATGGCGTTGGACGCTGAGCTGCGGCCGATGGTGGCAGGGTAGCGTAAACGATGGGTTCGAATGAGAGAGGTTGTTTTAGGGTTCGTTGTGAGGGGAGCAGAGATGGAAGAGAGATAACAGAGAAGGAGGATCAAGGAGGTGCTTGTCAGGAGGCTGCCCATGATATGGCCGGATACAGCGAGCAGGAACCCAGAGCACTCGATCAGGAAGTTGCACAGCAGCGTAGCCTTTTCCCCAGGTGACGAGTTGCGCAGGGCCTTTCCACTCAGGGCTGGGCAGTTGCCTAAAATAAACAAGGGGACGGGAAGAGGGAACTACTGGCTTAGAGAAGTGTCGAGATGCGGCCGTAGCAGGGGGGGTACCGGTAAGATTAAGGAAATTTAAGGTAAACAAGGTGAGATTAAGGAGATTTTGTAACATCGGGAGGCTCGGGGGGCCTAAGGCCTTTTTCCCCGTTTGCCGATCAAGGGCATTCTTTAGGGTCTGGTTAGCCCTTTCCACAATAGCCTGACCTTGGCTGTTGAATGGTATACCGAATCTGTGGGTAATGGACCACTTACGGCAAAACTCAGCAAAGGGAGTGCTGACGTAAGCAGGGCCATTGTCAGTTTTCAAAGTTTTGGGACATCCCGATGTGACGAAAGTGCGAATACAATGATTGATTACGTTTTTCGTGGCTTCTCCTCTTTGCAAAGTTGCCAGGATGAATCCCGAATAAGTATCCACAGATACATGGATATACTTCCAAGGTGCAAAAGAGGGATAATGAGTGACATCCATCTGCCATGTGTCACAAGCTTGGATACCCCTGGGATTAACTCCCTCAGGGATGCACTTTGCCTGCAAACTGCAGGTTGGACATTGTTGAAGAATGGCGGTAGCTTCTTGATATGTAATGCCAAATTGGCGCACCAAGGCCTTTTTATTTTGGTGGAAATAAGCATGGCTGTCCCCTGCTAAAAGCTGCGGAGGAAGAGGGGAAGAGGCCATAATTTTGCAAGCCTCATCTGCCATGTGGTTGCCTTCGGACAGGAAACCGGGTAGCTGTTGGTGGCTTCTAATATGCGCTACAAACAAAGGGGATGTTCTGTCCTTCAGGAGAGTTTGAAGCTGCAAAAAAAGCGTCATGAGAGAGGGGGGGGTAACAGGGGAAATATATGCATCAAACATGGCCACAGCCATTTGAGTGACATACATACTATCTAATATAACATTCAAAGGCTGTTCTGGGAAAAGAGACAAGGCTAACAGAAAAGCGGCTAACTCAGCCTGTTGGGCGGATGCTTGTGGGGCTGTTAGGCGTTTTTGCCATTTGCGATTATTTTGCCATATGCAAGCCCCTATGGTTTTGGAGCCGTCTGTAAAAACAGTGAGGGCTTCCTTGAGTGGCTGCTGAACGAACGGCGAGGTTAGTGTGAAGGGTACTGTTCGCAACAGTTGCAATCGAGGATCAGGGGGAAGATGGCATGACACCTGGCCACACCAGTCCTCCAAGGCATCCTGCAATGCAGTGGAGTTTTGTAGGAGGGGTTCCCATTGAGTAACCTTAAGGGGAATGTACAGGGTGGAAACATCCAGTCCCATTAGGGCTCTAATCCTCTTCCGGCCTTTCTCAACAAGAGAGGCCATTTGTGCTGCTCTGGTGATGATGGATGTCTTAGGTGTGTGTGGCAAGTGTAGCCATTCTAAAATATGTAGATGTTTGTTATCAGACGTTTGGACAATGATGGCAGTCAGTAATTGATGTGTTGAAAGAATGGCAAGAGAGGGTGGTTTGTCAGTGAGCGCACGGTCCACCCATTGGGTCGTAAGGGCGGCATTAACCTGTTGTAGGGCATGCAATTGTTGTTCTGTAAGGTACACCTTGTCAGCTGGATTTGTCAAACCCACTAACGCTTGGAATAAAGGTGATAACATGGGTGTAGTTAAAGCGAGGTATGCGCGGGCCCAGTTAATGACCCCCAGACATTGTTGTAATTGGACCAAGGTGGTCGGCTGGGGAAGCGTGAGCATAGGTAGAAGTGGGGCAGCCATGGAGGCTAAAACTTTGTGGCCTAGATATTGCATTGGGTAACGAGACTGGACCTTTTCTGGTGCAACGTGCAACCCTGCCGTTGCTAGGGTGGCTAAAAGAGTAGGAAAAGTTTTTTGAACTGTCCCTTTCGGGCCCTCAGCAGCGACTAAAATGTCATCCATATAATGATACACAAGAAAATGCGGAAATTGGGATCTATAGGGTTGCAATGCTTTATCAACAAAAAATTGGCACATTGTGGGTGAGTTCAACATGCCTTGTGGGAGGACCTTCCACTGGTACCGAGCAGTAGGCTTTGAATTGTTGAGCTCCGGTACCGTAAATGCGAAAATAATTCTGTCCTTTTGTGCCAAAGGTATGGAAAAAAAACAATCCTTGAGGTCTATTACAATGAGGTCGTGCCCTTCCGGAATCAAGTTGGGGTTGGGAAGTCCACACTGCAAAGGTCCCATGGGCTGAAGGATGGTGTTGATAGCCCTAAGATCCTGTAGGAGGCGCCATTTGCCAGACTTCTTTTTGATGACAAATACCGGAGTATTGTATGGGCTGGTGGAGGTTTCGATATGGCCTTCAATTAACTGCTGCTGGACCAGGATATGTAAGGCGTCCAGTTTCTCTTTGGTGAGTGGCCATTGATCAACCCATACCGGCACAGAGGTTTTGAGAGAGAGAGAGAGAGACCCTAAAGGGTCCTGCAAAGCCATTAGGGAAGTTGAATAAAAGCGTGGAACTGTGAAAGCAAGTCACGGCCCCATAGGTTACAGTGCAAAGGCAAGATATAAGGCTTTAGATAAGCTGTAATATTAGAATGAGCAGTCGCAGCAGAAAGCCAATGAGAGCTGACCTTAGCGGCCTGTGCTCCGCCTACTCCTTGCACCGAGGAGGCTTCGGCGAGAGGCCAGGAGGAGGGCCATTCAGCGGAACGAATGACAGAGACGTCGGCGCCGGTGTCAATCAAGCCTTCGAAAGAGCGACCATTTAGTGTGACAAGGAGGGTGGGTTTAGAGGTTTGGACTGGTTGCTGCAAGGCAAACAATGATGGCGTATCAGGAGAAGGGAGAAGTATGAGCGTGGCGACAACTGTTCCTTTATCTAAGGAAAAGCACCTATCTCCCACTCCTGCCAGAGCAATTCGTGTCAGATCTGACGAGTCATACAAGTAGGGAGCAGCAACCATTCCCTCAAGCGTGAGCGAGGAGTTGAGAATGAGCAAAGCAGGGGTAAGAGGAGGAAGGGGTTTATTCAGCGTGACAACGAGAGGAAGGGAAAGGACAGCCCCCGGATCGTCATACAAAAGATCCTCTGCCAACTCCACAGGGAAGCTGGTGATGGGTAATTCAGCCTTTGGGGCGGGGTTAGCTGACAACCCCCGATCTAGTTTTCCGAAGGCTGGTGAGGGGAGGAGTTGTTGCGACATTGCGAGGCCCAATGGTAGCCTTTACGGCACCTGGGACAAGGAGTTTTAGGTTTGGAGGGGGGGGCGGCCCCCTTTGAGTGGAAGGGGGCGCCCCACCTCCCCCGGGTGCACGGCATTGATTCTTAAAGTGGCCTGGCTTCCCACAATTGAAGCAATTTCCATGACGAGTGACTGCGAGGGCTTCCGGGGAATGGAGCTGAGGGGAGGGGTTAGTAGAAGGCAGCGAGGTGGTAATGGCGGCAGCGAGAGCGCTCACTTTGTGAGAGGTGGTACCAACGATTCTACAAAGTTGCAGGAAGTCTGCAAGTTTTACACCCGGTTGATTGACTGCGGGTTGCAGAATGGTCTGGCAGTCATGATTAGCGTTAGAGAAAGCAAGTTTCATTAGCAGCTCTTGTTTAGCCGTGGCATTATCAATTTGTCGGTCTAAAGCAATCTGAAGGCGACTTATGAAGGAAGCATATGGTTCATTTGGTTCTTGCATAATTTTCAAAAACGTTTGGGTGGATTGAGAGTCGGAATCATCCACTCTTTTGAGAGCATTCATGGCGCACATGTGAATGATAGCAAAACTACGACGGGGGGAGTTCTGTTGCTGGACTAAGGTTGCGAATTGTCCCTTTCCTAATAATTGATCTGCGGTCACCCCTGCGGGAAGACCTCTTCTAATTTCTACTTCCACCCCTTTGTCGTATTCAGATTGCCACACAACGTATTGCGCCGGGGTCATAAGCATAGAAAAAAGCATTTTCCAATCATACAATAACATAACAGTGTTAGCAGTAACTAAAGAGTCTAAAACTCCCCTAGTAAAAGGAGAGTGCAAGCCATAGGTGGTTACAGCATCTTTGATTTGTTTCAAAACCTTAAGTTCAATATTGTTATACAAATTTCCTCCGGCCGCCCCTAGGCCGATGGTCATGGGAAAGGCAGAGGGACTCTCCATTTCCAATGAGAGGGGGGAGGAGAGGAGTTCAGTGATGGCGCCTCCGAGGGGGTGGTGCTGAGGGGAATCGGGCGTTGGAGCTGAAGGGGGAGGAGGAACGGCTGGGTATGGAGGGGGTGGTGGTGAGACAGCATCGAGATGGGCGGCAAGAGGGGGTGGGGTTTTTGGGTCGGGAGGAGAAGGGCAAGTCTCCGGGGAAGACGGGGGAGGGAAAAGAGTGTTGATGGCCGCCATGACAGCCTTCCAGGCAGTCAGAATAGGCACGGGTGCTCGTGGGGTATCATGAAAATATTTTCCTATCCTTTCCCAAGTGGATGCTTTGAGCGACCCCTCTGAAGGATAGACAGGGCAGTGTCTCTCCATGTACAGTAGGAGTTGAGTCACCGATTTTTTTGAAATGGGAAAGATGGTCGTACCGTTAGCCTTTTGACAAGAGTTAGCCTTCTTCACTAAATCATAAAGTTCGTCCCTATGAACTGACGAAACTTTGGAGAGTGGGGAGCCCATTACTTACGATTGCAGAGCCTTTTCCAGGTGCGTAGTAACGAGAGTGAAGGCAGTGCACCTCTAGACAGAGATCACACCGTGAGACCGAAGGGATCCCGGACGAGCCCCCAGTTGTCGCGTCGCGCGACCAGTCCTTCGCCCTTCGGTCTATGGGATTCCCTGGGGGGGGAATGAGCTAACGATTCCCTCGCAAGGGTGAGGTCGAAAAAACAACGGTAGGTACAGGATTCTTTTGTGGTGAGAGACGCTACATCTCAGGAGGATGCTGGTACTGCCTCTCGCGTGCCACGCCCCCACCTCCTTTTATTCAGCAGTTCTATCAGGGCGGGGGAGTGAGTACAAAGAGAATAGGGAAATACAAGTCATGCCCTTATAAGGGAATATACAGCATTCTGAGGCTACGTGAGAGACGTGCAATCTAGCTGTGCAGTAATGGAGTCAGGTTCGTCACATGCTTGTTTTTAGTTTACCATGGTATGTAAACTCATTCTAAGAAAGAAAAAAAACATGATTAATTTGGTGGTAGCAAACCACAGTTGAATTCGTTTTGTGACTTGTTTTCATCTTGGCTTATTATACCTGAACAAACAATGGGATTGAGTAGTTGTGGATAGAGTGATTATGGAACCCCGTTTGGTTTGGTTTAAGGCTGGGTGGTGTTCTTCCAGTCAGTAGTGTATTCTTTTTTCTTTTATCTGTAAGCCACACAGAAGTTGGGTGGCTTCGAAATTGGATTAAAAAATAATAAATCCTGATTTACCTCTGATTTGGTTTTGTGCTCTATGTGTTCCTTCTGGGAACTGGCAGAACGAATTGAATAAACAAACCACAAATTGGCCAGACAAGGAATCTACAAAATTGACTGATTTCTCAGCAAATTTGACAGTCTATCCGGACAGAGACAGAGACATCTACTGGCTGAGGAGCTTCTTTACCAAATGAGTATTAGGGATCTTTTGTTTTTATTTATGTTTTTAATATTTTAACATTATTTTGAAAGTTTGCTTTATTTATTTTTTAATTTCATTTTTAAGGCCCCTCAGAGAGACAATTCACAGGTCTTGCTGACTGTATTGTTAAAATTGCCAAAAAAGATGGAATTGCTGGTCTATACCAAGGATTTAGCGTTTCAGTACAAGGAATTATTGTATATCGGGCGTCTTATTTTGGATGTTATGACACCATAAAAGTAAGTTTTCTGTGCAAACTAACAGTTTTTAAAAACATTGAGTATTGATGTGCTATTTTTATTATGCATGTTTTTATATTATATTTTATGTATTATATTTTATATTATACAGTTTTTCGCTCACATGCTATTGTACCGTCCTGTTAGCTGCAGCATAATTAACCTTATTTCATAAAGAACTGAGAATTAGAAAAAAAAAAGATACCCACAGGTTGATGCAATGCTTCATAACTAATAGCTTCTATGCACGTCTTGCATCCCAGTCCACTTGTTACTGCATCTAAAATTCTAATGCACTATAAAATACCCCGCCATACTTCTATTTGGTGGGGTTCATCTGAGGAAACAAGTATATATTGCTTTGCATATGGACATTTATTGTCACTATTGAATGAGATGCAGAAGCCCTACAGTCAATATCTCCATATGTGGGCTGGAGATTAGGATCCTGATGTGTATAGATAAAGCGTATTAAGCTAATTAATTCCTTAATGTAAGTAACAGAGAGAGAAATCCTATCTATATTTAGTTAGAAATCTTTTCCATTCAGTGAAATTTACTCCTGAGTAATTAGGACTGTAGCTATAATCAAAGCAATTATATGCCTAGGATTTATAAATTATTCTAAATCATAAGGTACCTTGTTTCGCTTACCATGACTGTGATACCAGTTTGTTTGTTTGTTTGTTTGTTTAGCAAATTTATATAGCCACCCATCTCACAAACACATGACTCTTAATTGTGGCTCATTTAACAAGCCATGGTTTAAACAAATTGTCTTGTACAATGAACTCTTTCAGTGAGTTAACTCTTTCAGTGAGTTAAGGGCAAAGCAGGTCTTCTGAAACTTAGACCAATAATTCCACCACAAGACTAAGAATAATAATTTTCTATAGACTCTGGGGCTATTGTGTCCTTCAAGAATTAGAAAAATCTTAGCCCAGGTCTATACATTTTATAGATTTAAAACAGTAGCATGATGGTACAAAAGACTAAAATAGGGAAATAATTTTTCTTAACACTGCACTATTCTTGATTGATTAATTGACCTTTTCCTTTTATCTTCAACTTGGCCTTTCAGCTCCTCCAACAGTGCATCCATTCCAGCTATAATCAAGTCCATTCACCTTGCTGCTGGTCATCCTCCTCTTCTCTTTCCTTCTACTTTTACTAGAATGATCAGCTTCTCAAGAGAGCTAGATCTTTGCACATGTCCGGAATATAATTTGAGTCTGATCGTTTGTGCCTTGAGTGAGAACTCTGGATTGTTTGGTTGGACAATCCATTAGCTTGTTTTCTTACTTATCCATAGAATTCTAAAGAGTTTCTCCAACACCAAAGTTCAAAAGCAGCAATATATTTCCTATCCTGCTTCTTCAAAATCCTTTGCACCCATAGAATGTCAAGGGAAAATCATTGCCTGAATGATTCTGTTCTTTGTAGATATAGACACATCATGGCATCAGATTATCTCTTCTAAGGTCTTCATTGTTATCCTATCAAGTGGTAGTCTACAACATATTTCTTGACTGCTGGTTCCTTTAGTTTGATAGTTAATCCTAAAAAGACAGAAACTATCCACCACTTCAGTATCTTCATTGTCAGTTCTAAGATTGGTAGCTGTACCTGTTATCATAAGTTTGGTCTTCTTTATATTTAATCTTAATCACACTTTTTCACTGTGTTCCTTGATTTTCATGACTAGAGCTTGCAGATCATTTTCAACTATCATAGCGCAGCACAATTTATTAATGTTTCTTCCTTCAGTTTTAAAACCATACCATCTTCTTCTAATCCAGATTCCCTCAATATATGTTCTGTATATAGGCTGAATAAATGAGGAGTGTGTATACAGCCTTGTTTCATTCCTTTGCCAACCTGGAGCCAATGTGTTCCACCATGTTCCATCTGGGCTATAGCTTCCTGTCCTGTGTTTGCATTTTACATGAGATGTTCTAGGATTCCCTTTTTTCTAAGGGCATTCAATAGCTTGATTTGGTTGGCACAACTGAAGGCCTTTCTATGATCAATTATTCACATCTTGATTTCTTTTTGATTTTCTTTGGCTTTTTCAGTTATCCAGGGTGCACCAGCAGTAATGTCTCATGTTCCTCAGCCTTTTCTAAAACCAGCTTGAATTTTGGACATTTCCCTTTCTGTGTAAGGTTCTAAACTACGTTGAACAATCCTAAGCATTATTTTGCTAACATGTGAAATTAAGTATATTATGAGATGGTTTGCAGACTTTGTTAAATCTTCTTTCTTTGGTATTTGTATGTAGACTAACCGCTTCCAATCCCTTAGTCTCTGTGTTGTTCTCCATATTTACTGGCATTGTTTAGTTAAAAGCTGGATTGATTCTTATGTTGCTGCTTGCCATATTTCAGTAGATATTCCATCAATCCTGTAGCCTTCTGACTTGCTAATGACTGGAGTGCTGATTTAACTTCTTCTGTACTAGAAGTTCTTGTAAATGGGGAATGTCCATCCTCTGGCCCTCTATGAACAATCACTTTTTCTTGTCTATCCATGTGATTTTCTTGGTAAAATATAGGAGTGGTTTACCATTGCCTTCTTCCATGCAGTATGAAATGATGCCTTTGTCATTGTCATTAAAATGATTATCCACCTTTAGCATTTTCTTATATCTCTGTTGTCCAGATAGATGCTTGTTTGCTCTAGTTAGGAAGGTGTGATGACCTTTATGCCTTGAGTGACCTTACTGGCAGTATATACTCTCGGTGTACACTCACTGGGTTTTTCACTCATCCCTCCCAGAAAGACACAACCAGCACTGTGAAGCAGAACAGCAAGACCTGGGGCGGGGTGGGGGGACTGTTTTTACTTCAGATAAAATCAGAATGGTTGCTGACCTGGGGTTCAGTTCTCTGCTAGTGTTCCCAATACATTTTCCTTCTATGCACCTCTTTAAAAGAAGCTTTAGTTATTACTGTCTTTAATCATGTAATTCAGTTAATATGAATAAATGGATAATGATGACTGATCAAATAATATAGTTTCTAAAAGATATTCAGAAAGAACAAGACCAATGAAATATAAATGTAATTGTTTTAACCTTTAAAATGAATTGTACATTTTAACGAATACTTATTTTTAATCTAGACTAAAATTTGGTAAGATTACTGCATTTGGATAAATGTGATTTGAAGTTCTGGCCTCACCAGTAGGCCACAGTTTATCATCTTGACATCTAGCTATATTCCATCTCATTTTTTTGTGTTAAATATTCCTTGTGTTTAATTTCTCTGATACCCTAAAACATAAGATGAAAAATATTTTAAATTACTTCAAAAATATAAAATGTTTCATTCAAAATACTCTAAGCACATAGAAAATTTTACAATAGTAGCACGATTTCACTTCATTCATGCTTAAATTTAAAAGTTTGAAGACAACCCAATGACTAATTTCTGTTTCCCCTCTTAGGGAATGCTACCAAATCCAAAAGAAACCCCATTCATTATTTCTTTTGCAATTGCTCAAGTGGTGACAGTATTTTCTGGGATACTCTCGTATCCATTTGACACTGTCAGAAGACGCATGATGATGCAGGTAAGGAGTACATTTAGAAAATTTTGTCCTTGTGAGTATCTGGGCTACAGCATTCTGTTTTGTCTCTCCTCCTTAATCAGAAATGTGATATTAGAATATTATACTGAATAAGGCCACTGGTCTATCTAACCACATATTGTCTACTTATTTGAGCAACAGCTCTTCAGAATCTTTTCTACTCCTACAAAGATTCTGGAATGTTCTGCATGCAGAACAAGTATTCTGTTACTAAGTAGCCTCTGTATAAAACATATGCAGTGGTCTATAGCAGCCTTTCTCAATCTTTTGATCCTGGAGAAACACTTGAAATATTTTTCAGGCCTCAGGGAACCCCTGCACATCCAGGCTCAAATATAGGCCAGAAGTTACAAAATTATTATATTTGTTTCATGGGTAGGCCTGTATACTGTATATGCATTAACAGTGCTCTTAAACTAAAAATAAAGAATGAAACTTACCTCTTTAATGTGAAGTTGCCCAAATTTGAAATATTTTTTAATAAATCGTGATCTCCCAGGGAACCTCTAATGACCTCTCATGGAACCCTAGGGTTCCACAGAACCTGGGTCTATACACTGCATATATGTAGATTTCAAATAAGGAAATTGGTGCTTATAACTTAGCTATGATTTGTAGATAGCTTTGACATAGCTAACAATGGAATTGCAAAATAAAATAAAATATGGTATTCTGTCACAGCTATCCAATTATTTTGACAGTTATTAGGTTCTCTATCATCAGTGTAGAAATGAAAGCAACAGGAGTAAGTATTAGCAAATAATACATTTTTATTGTATTGGTAAATTCCCCTCTCTTCTATATTTTTTGCATATGTTTGAGATGTTTGAAGGGGGACCATAGCTGGTATGCAGAGGAGGAAATTAAGGTTATGTATGTATGTGTATTCTGTGCTACTGATTCACAATACATAAATTTGGATGAAATCTGTGTTTTCTTAAAAATAGAACCCCCCATCCTTTTTTTCAGTTGATTTTATTTACCATAGATCCAACATTTATAAAATCTAATCTAAAACATCTTCTAGATATATACTGCATAATTACAATCACTTGGTAAAAAGTCATTTGTATCCCCCCTCAACAGAAATTTAGGAAAATCTAAACTCAATCAATCTCAGATTGATATTCATGGATGATGAGAAACCTCAGAGTGAAAATTTACTGAAGAACAATGCACCAAAAACAGACATTATCTAAGAACTAGCAGTCTTTAAAATATCTTAGGATGTGACCTCATTTAAGTCTGAAGTTTACAAGAAAGCTTATGGGAAAATCATAGACATTTTAAATTTAGCAGCAGAGACCTACATCAGGAAAATATTTACTCATTAGCAGCAGCAACATTTGAGATAGTTATACCTAGAATTTACTATGAAAACTAATACAGTAGACTCTCAGTTAACCAGAACTCAAGCAACTGGCATGCTCAAGCAACTGGCAAAAAAATCTGTCTCTCTCTGCTGCCATCTAGTGGGTATTAGGGTTTAATAGTAACTCTCAAGCAACCAGAAACTGCATTTATCCGGCACCTACTAATCCCCATGGGTGCTGGTTAACTGAGACTCTACTGTAGTATAGAATAATTATTTACTATATCAAGTGTATATTGTTTGCATTAACTCTGATTATATTTGAATGTCTTTGAATGCAGAGTGGAGAGGCTGAACGTCAGTATAAAGGAACCATTGACTGCTTTATCAAGATATATGGCCAGGAAGGAATAAATGCCTTCTTTCGTGGGGCATTTTCAAATGTTCTTCGTGGGACAGGAGGTGCCTTGGTGCTAGTCCTTTACGACAAAATCAAGGAATTTCTTAATATTGATCCCTCATTAGGCCGGTCAACTGACTAAAGCCACTGATGATCTAATTTACCTGCATTGCACACACAGAGATAAAAATCTTATTGTTTTGAATATTGGCTTATTAATTACTATTCCACTTTGTAACAAGTCAGTGGTATTTCCTGTTACGATTTTAAAGCAACTTAACAGCATATGTTTTTTTTATAAAAGGTCATACTTACTTTTGTTACTTTCAAATAGCTCCTGCCTTTTGTTTCCTTTTCCAGTCTTTTCCTTGTGTCATTATCTTTACTGTCAAAATCAAGATTCTTGGATTTCATCTTGATGATAAGCAACTAAAGAGGGAAAGGAAACAATGAATGGCCTAGCCATACTTATCTATCATAGTTGATGGATGAGCTTGGGTTGCAATCCAGTTTTCTCAGAGCCAAGCCCAGTAGTGTTCATTGGAGTTTAACTTTTTTCTATTAGCAAGAAATAAGAGCTTTTCCAAGCAAAGTTAAAGAAAGTATAGACAGATTATAGCTCCTGTTAGTGTGAATTTATTCAGATTATTTTGTTCAATAGTTTGAATTAAGGGTGACTTGGAATGAGTGTACTGTAGTGTGCTATAGCAAAGTAATAATAGTTCTTTGCTAGGAGATTATGTTTTCCTTAAACTTTTCCAGTATCACAGAAGGAGAAAAAAGGGTGTGTATGTGAAGCAAAAGCTGGACATGTTCAGGTAAAGGATAGGTAAAACTATCTGGGAGTCTCAGTTATGCCTTTCCAAAGCAATAAAAAAGCATTAAAATGCAATAAACAGAGTAAAAGACAGTAAATCAGAATAAGACAGAGAAAGAGAATATTAAAACCTCAAAGATCACAAAAAGAAAGAAATTAAAGGAATACTCAGTTAAGAATCTACTAGTAAATCTGTATGTCTATGAAAAAAGAATATATTTCACCCATACTGGAAAGGTTTCTGAGCAGATATAAAGAACTCTACAGAGAAAGCATGATGTTTGTGTCACCATAGTCATCTTTCCAATAGACTCCTGCTTAATGTCCATTGATACTGGTCTCAGAAAAAAGGGTTCAGAAGATCTTATGATAATAATAAAGAACATGATTGTTTAGATAGTCTCATCTAAGGTTTTAAAACCAAAACCACCATTTAAATTGACTCTCATATACTAGGAACCAATAAAAATCTGTTGTTGATACCCATCCAGGGAAATAATCTTACTGTTGTATTCTGCATCAGATTTTTCAGAAGCAAATATCTGGAAAAAACATTTTAGCCCAGTTATGAGTAGAATATTAACCAGAGTTGGCCAGGCAATTGCTAGAAAATATCCCTTAAATTCTTAGCCACATATTAGGAATTAACATTTATTTGGTCAGTTTCATCCACACATTTTTTAATAATCTTTGTTCTGTAGAGTTTCATGATAAGGAAAATTATATAGATCCAAATAATCAGGATAAGCATCACCACCCATGACAAACAGGGTGAATAATACTGCAGGGGTCAATCAAATCAGGGATGGGTTTGTTTTTTCCTAAATTTAGTATGAAAAATTATGTATGCAACTGGAGTGGCAAATTTCTAATTCCAACATCGAATAGGATGGTAAAGAGAAAAGAAAATATTGGTTGTTCAATAGATGGTGGTAAGAAAAGTCATATGCCAGTCAACAAGCTTACAGTAAAATCTTTTTTCTCTTCATGCATCACCTGCATTCTCACAGATCAATGCCTGTGGTAATAACATGCTCAGTTAGCTGCACCCTGAAGTATGTTTGAGGAAGGATTGTAGGGGAATTTTTGTCAACCCCAACAGCTGAAGTTGCGTTTTTGGAACTGTGGCTGCAGGGTGTTCTCTCTCAGGGAAGACAAAGTTTATAAACAAGCAAGCAAGCAGTTTTATTAAGTTGGTTACAGACAGCATCTTCCTGTATACCATATTAGAAAAAAACAACATTGTCAAAAAGTAATTGGTTGATTTGAAAAAAGAGCAACTTCACCCTTAATCAAGAACAGTTATCACAAACTTGATGTTAAAAAGTATTTACAAATAAAACAATTTGCTTTATTTGCACAATATTCTTAATTATTATAATAATCCATGGGTTATAGGTTACAGTGGCTGCATTTACACAATGTGCTAAATCAGAATATATTTGGTTTTAGCTTATTGTGTGCTGACCCTGTGAACCTCTTGCTGCCAAAACCATTTTGATTTATAACTGGAACTAAAGTTGGGTTCACACATTGAATTAAGTCATGATTTGTTGAATAAAACACAGTTGTCTGGTTTTGTACTACATGTTTTTATATTACAGAAAAGGGCTGCATTCACATATGCTAAGATACTCTTTTTTACTCCGAAGTTTGTTGGAAAAAACAACTGGTTTCATATAGAGGTAGTCCTCGCTTAACGACAGTAATTGGGAGTGGAATTTCTGTCGCTAAGCTATGTGGTAATATACTGAGACATCACATGACTGTGCTGCTTAGTGATGGCAGTTCCAGCAGTCCCCAGTTACCATTGTTAAGCAAGGAGCGTGCAAGTCATTAAGCAGGGACCTCACTTGACTTCCTGACTTCCTGCCTGCTTCCCCATTGACTTCGCTTGTGGGAAGCCAGCAGGGAAGGTGGCAGTTTGGAATCACATGACCGCTGGACACTGCAACGGTTGGAACTTCAAGGACCTGTCGTAACTACCACTCATTCAGTGCTGTCGCAAGTTTGAATGGTTGCTGAACAAGTGGTCATTAAACAAGGAACACCTGAATAGCAAGTCAGGAAAAGTTGTATCTTTTCTGCCTGACATGCTACTATTAAAGGAACAAATGCCCTTCCACATGTTTTCAGTTGAAAAGTGGTGAGCTACAACAGAAGTTATAATTAACACAGACATGAAATAAGTCTAACTAACTATATTAACCTAATTATAAAAAGCTATAATTAATAAGCAATCATTGTTTAATCAACCAATATTGATGATAGCTGAAATCTTTAACTACTGTTGAACTTCTCCTACTGAAATTATTGTAATTAAGCTTGGGCAAAGAATAACAGTTACAATAGTTGAAACAATGTAAAAATACTCTATGAACAAATATTTCCCAGTCTGAAAATAATTATATGTACAAAGTATTACTAAGGATTAGGCTTAAACATTAAACAACTAAATAATTAAATAGGATTAAACAACTGCATATATAGATAGTCCTCATTTAGCAACTACAATTGGGATTGGCAACTCAGTCATTAAGCAAAGCAGTTGCTAAGTGAAACCACAACCATGCTTATGATCTTACTTCAGCTTTCCTTTGCTTTACAGACCTGCAAAGCTTGTTAATGCGAGGATTGGTTACAAATTTACTTTTTTTTATCACCATTGTAACTGAACAGTTGCTAAACGAGGCAGTTGCTAAACAAGGAGTACCTGTATGAATTTTTTAGAAGAAGATCCTTTGCATGCATAAAGAGAGGGACAATTTACATTAGAAATCTCATGTTACTCCATGAATATTTCTGGATAAGAGTTAATTGTTGGCTAACAGAAGGGATTAATCCCAATCCAGAGAAAGTTCATTTTCTTAAATGTGAAAGAAAATAATGTGACATGTTATGAATTATTATTACTCTATTTATGGCTTTCTGTCCATAGGACAATTAACTTCCTAAAATAAAATCTACATAATTAAAAATAGCTAAAGACAGCTAAAACTATTCTTACTATTCTCACTAATAGTTAGCTGAACTGGTAAGTCAATTGTACCACTGATTTTTTTTCTTAAAACTCTTTGATTTCAGCATGTTAAACATTTTACTGCTACAAGTAATTAAGATCTCTTAAAAAGTAAACGTCCGGTTCTAGGCTGCAGAAATCCAGATGATAAATAAATTGCCAAAGGGCAGCAAAGAGGTAGGACTTGCTGTATCTCTTTGTGGCTCAGAAATGATAGCCCCAGTAAGGAGGAGCTTATTTCCTAGTAAACACAGATTGGAATGCATGGGTCCAATATTGTCATGCGCTGCCTACCTCCGAGTAACACACAGACACTGATTCTGTTGAAGCAGGCTCTGGTTTATTCGTAGTGTAGATACAGTGGTAGAAAAAAGCTGAGAGTGACAGGAGCGCGCCGGTGCGGGGTTTAAATACCCCGCGCCGGTCAGCGCCCCCTCACTCGCGGTTACGTCACCCCCCCTTTGTCCAACATGCTGTCTTGCCGGTAGGTGAGGGGTTGCGAGGCCCCGCTGGCGCTCCGGGATCGCCCATCATCGGTTTCCCTATTCCTCCGGTGATTGCTGTCAGCTGGGCGATCTCCGTTGCGCTAGCGCTAACAGCTTGGGTGTGCCTCGTGATCCGCTTATCCATTGTATCTTGTTCTTTAGTCTTTGTAAGTTGATGGCTACTTATCTTGAGCCCCTTCCCCTGTTTCCTTGTTATTGTCATGTGTGCCATTGCGCTGATGTCTTCAGCTCAACGGCACTCATGACAAATATGATGCATGTTTACTTGGCATATGTCCATTAAAGTCCGTTTTTTTTCCTGGATCAAGACTTTTGATTCCTCGAATTAGCATCATTCTTCCTATTCATTCAGGTGACGGCAACATTTCTTCTGATGTTGAATATGTTACACAATACAGTTGAACAAAACAAACCAGAGTTTGTAGATTTAACAGAATATGAAACTGTATTGCAAACCTGAACTGTCAATACAGAGAATTAGCACTTGAAGTAAATCAAAAAGTTGGATTCAGAGCCAAATATACAAAATGGGAATATGCTCAGTTGGACATACACAAAAACAATTTCCATTTAAGAAAAATGTCTAGTAGCTCTGAGAAGCATCAGACAAGTAGAATCCAAAACAACAAAACACATTAGCTACAGCTATGGGTTGTCAGCCAAGTCCCATAGCCTTCTGCCTGTCCCCAGTCTACTTGGTCTGTTATTCATTTTCTGGTTGCTACTGCTGGTTCACTTGGTGCTACCTGAGAGAACAAGGAGTTTTATTTATTTAATTTGTATGGCTGCCCATCTCAACAAGTGACTCTGGGCAGTGAATAATCATTAAACAAATTAAAAACCAATTATCATAATACAAAAATTAAAATGCACATAGCAGCTGAGGAGAATGTTACAGTCCATGGTTTTTAACACAATCAGGAGATGTGACCCTTCACACACTTGGGGCCCCAGGCCTAGGCACATAACCAGATCTTATGAAAGGGCAGCAGGGTCAGGACCATCCTGATCTCCAGAGGGAGGATGTTCCATAAGGCTGGTGCTATGGCAGAGAAGACACGCTTCCTGGACAAAAAGTCTTCATGTACACTCTTTTCTCCCTGAAAAGAAAGAGGGCCAGCCAGCAAGCAACAGCAAGATGATGCTGTCAAGGTAATGCATGCTATATGCCAGCAAATTTGGAAAACACAAGAATGGCCATCAGATTGGAAAAAATCAACTTATATCCCCATACCAAAAAAGGGAAACACTAAAGAATGTTCAAACTATCGAACAGTGGCACTCATTTCACATGCCAGTAAGGTAATGCTCAAGATCCTGCAAGGTAGACCTCAGCAATTCATGGAGCGAGAATTGCCAGATGTACAAGCTGGGTTTAGAAAAGGCAGAGGAACTAGGGACCAAATTGCCAATACCCGATGGATAATGGAAAAAGCCAGGGAGTTTCAGAAAAACCTCTATTTCTGTTTTATTGACTATTCTAAAGCCTTTGACTGTGTGGACCACAACCAATTGTGGCAAGTTCTTAGCGGTATGGGGATACCAAGTCATCTTGTATGCCTCCTGAAGAATCTGTATAACGACCAAGTAGCAACAGTAAGAACAGACCACGGAACAACGGACTGGTTTAAGATTGGGAAAGGAGTACGGCAGGGCTGTATACTCTCACCCTGCCTATTCAACTTGTAGGCAGGACACATCATGTGACGTGCTGGGCTTGAGGAATCCAAGGCTGGAGTTAAAATCGCTGGAAGAAACATTAACAATCTCAGATATGCAGATGATACCACTTTGATGGCTGAAAGTGAAGAGGAACTGAGGAGCCTTATGATGAAGGTGAAAGAAGAAAGTGCTAAAGCTGGCTTGCAGCTAAACCTCAAAAAAAAAAGATTATGGCAACCAGCTTGATTGATAACTGGCAAATAGAGGGAGAAATCGTAGAAGCAGTGAAAGACTTTGTATTTCTAGGTGCGAAGATTACTGCAGATGCTGACTGCAGTCAGGAAATCAGAAGACGCTTAATCCTTGGGAGAAGAGCAATGACCAATCTCGATAAAATAGTTAAGAGCAGAGACATCACACTGACAACAAAGGTCCGCATAGTTAAAGCAATGGTGTTCCCCGTAGTAACATATGGCTGCGAGAGCTGGACCATAAGGAAGGCTGAGAGAAGGAAGATCGATGCTTTTGAACTGTGGTGTTGGAGGAAAATTCTGAGAGTGCCTTGGACTGCAAGAAGATCAAACCAGTCCATCCTCCAGGAAATAAAGCCAGACTGCTCACTTGTGGGAATGATATTAAAGGCCAAACTGAAATACTTTGGCCACATAATGAGAAGACAGGACACCCTGGAGAAGATGCTGATGCTAGGGAGAGTGGAAGGCAAAAGGAAGAGGGGCTGACCAAGGGCAAGATGGATGGATGATATTCTAGAGGTGACGGACTCGTCCCTGGGGGAGTTGGGGGTGTTGACTGACAGGAAGCTCTGGCGTGGGCTGGTCCATGAAGTCACGAAGAGTCGGAAGTGACTAAACGAATAAACAACAACAAGCTCAGGTAATGGGAGTTGCACCTAGGGTACACATTAGAATAGTGCAAGCCATGGTATTCCTTATGACTCTCTGTGGAACCAAAAGTTGAACTTTGGAGAAGCAGGATAGGAAGAGTATTGATGCCTCTGAAATTTGGTGTTGTAGAAGACTCATGTGGACAGCCAAGAAGAAAAACTATGGATCATCAAACAAATCAACCCAGAATTCTCACTCAAGGAACACATCAGCTCAAATTATTCTACTCTGAGCACATTATGTGAAGACCTAGTTCCCTAGAGAAGGCTCAAATGCTGGAAAGGTGGAAAGAAAAGACGAGGACAACCAGCAGCAAGGTAGATGGACTTGGTTACAATGGTGATAACTGCACTATTGGAAGACCTGAAAGATCAGGTGAGGGACAGATCATCATGGAGAAAATCTATTTGTGTGGTTGCTAAGAATTGACACCAACTTGATCGTACATAATTATCAATCAGTGCACATGTCCTGTACTCCTGTCTTGTATATACTCATCATTTCCAATACATTGAGATAATGTTCTGTTGTTTTCATTGTTCTGTTTTTATTCTTTGTATATATTGTTTGATTCTTTTGTGAGCTGCCTAGAGTTTGGTTTTAAGATGGGTGACTACACAGATGTTTAAATAAAATAAATATTATAATTACTTATATTTTTTATTTCCTATTTTGACATGTTCATTTAACAGTCAATTACTTTGATGCTGATTTGATATTTCTTTCCTGGGTCCTATTCAATCAGAGAACCAGGGATGTAAAATGCGAAGAAAGTAAAATATTTGTAGGATGGTAATAGTTTTTGGTCATATAACTGCAAACTGCCCCGTAATCGTATTTGGTGCTTCTACTGGTCGGGCCTCTGTTGTTTCAGATCATTGTTTTTCCAGGTCCTCCGAGGGCGAAAACTCAGTAGCCGCAATTCCGAACTCTGGCCCTTAGATGGCGACCGAGACAAGCCCTTTTCCCACTCTTCTCATCCTGTTTCCAGATCTTTCTGGAACTCCGGGAGGCCACCCGAGGACTCGCGGAAACTGCCGAAGACCCAGCCGGAGTTTCGCGGCGTCCTCGCCTGGCGACCAGCCGCGCCTGCGCAGAGGAGAGGAAGTGCCGGTTGGCGGCTGTTGCTCCGCAGTGGGAGAACGAGCGAGCGACGCGCTAAGGCGCCGTCTCCCCGCCGCGAGCACTGTCCCGCGAGGGCCCGCCACAGCAACGCGGAGGGAGGGGTGAGAAAAAAAGCGGACCGCACCCGCCGCAGCCATGTCTGTGGTGGGCATCGACCTGGGCTTCCAGAACTGCTACATCGCGGTGGCGCGGAGCGGCGGCATCGAGACCATCGCCAACGAGTACAGCGACCGCTGCACCCCGTGAGTCCTAGCCTTCCAACCGTCATTTGGGAACAGCCTCCGCTCCGAAGGAATTAACGGCCGCTCACGCTTTTTCCGTTGGCTCACTACCTGGCAGCCTCCGCCTCATGAAACCATTTAAGGAGCCTTCCCCCGAACAGTGCTGGGCTATGTTTCAGCTCCACCTACCTGGAAATCGCTAGGTTGGGGAAGGGCCGGTTGGAATTACAGGCTTCTTTCCCTTTCCTAGTCAAGTGTCCTGAGCCTATCCTTCCAGGCTCGTCATGGTGCCCTCTTGGGGGGCTGTTTATTGATTTATTGAATTTAGATGTCACCGCATCTTATTACTCTTGATGGTTAACCTTGCTTTCCCTGAATTACCACAGGGTTTTATTCTCGTATTCTATTATGACACGATTTCTTAACTATAGTTTATAGAATAATAACAGGCAGCTGATTTTGCCCAGGATTCTGAAATATTACCATGGTTTACAAACAACAGGTGGGTTCACACAACACCCTAAATCATGGCTCAGAGTGGTGTATGAACTTAGAAAGAAGCTGCTATGTATCAGCATGCAGCATTTATCCTGTACTGAGTGATTTCAGTGTTGTCAAATTAGCCATTTTTCAGCTTTGTGGTAGCTGGGTTTATTGAACTCTAGCTCATTCTTAACTGGTCCTACTAGGGAGGACAGTGAGGATTAGAGCCAGCAAATAGGGAGGATCATTATATTGAAATAAGACTTTTCCAGAAGTTTCTTGATCAGTCTTAACCTGGAAAAGCCAGGAATTTTGTTGGCACCATTTTCTACACAAAACATGTGATGCTGAATTTTCTTTCTTGATTGGTGCCTGAGGTTATCCAAATGTTTTAGAATTCCAACTTCCAGAATCAAATAGTTTTGGGGGCTTTGGATTGGAGAAATAGACTTTATCTCTTTCCAGAAAGATTTTTCTTCTTCCTTTGCACTTTAGTGAATAAGCTTGGGTTTTAGCAGTACAGTAATCTTCAGCCTTGATAGGTTTGGAACTAATTCACCATGAGCTTTGGCCTTCATGAGAGGAGCCCACTTAAACATTTTTTCTTACTTATTTAAATGCATACAAGTATTGTCATCCTATTTTTGTTATTTTCCCTTCTCGTTCTCTTGTCGGATTCTTTTTTTAAAATGAGAATTACATACCTAAAATATTGTAGCTCTGCTGGTTGTGTGTAGCCCTGTTATAAACTATAATAACCCCTATTCTGAAGATTATAATATCTAATAATCCCGTAACAATTTTTCCACTTTTGCCCATTGCCATTTTTTATCCATCCATCACAATAGCATTGAAACAGAAGAGCTTTCAGTTTTTGCAAATAGTTCCATGATTTAGCATTTCTTTCTGAACCTCAAAATAATTGTAATTTGTCTCTGCAGCAGCCAAAAATATTATAGTTGAGGGCAATTCAGGTCACAGTAATATGCAGCAGTTTTGCAGGTTCATCCTCTGAAATAAGCATGCTGCAGCTTATGTAGATGAAAGGAAAAAGCTAGATAGATAGGGTAAAAGAAGTTAGCCAATTTTTTCATCATTTCTGTTTTTCAGCATTCTTCCCTTTTGCCTGACTTGTTATTACTTGTTCTAGTGCCTCACCTAACAGGCATGGAGGGTGGTACCCGGAAAGAGATGATGTACTGTATAGATAATTACAGAGTATTTCAGGAGTAGGTAGAAATTGTTCACTCTTCCTTGCTTCCATTTACCAGGAGTTGTAAATGGGCACCATTTCTTTGTAGATTTAGTGAAGTAGAAAATTTGCATAATCAAAAGCACAAAAGAACAAAAATTCTTTGTCCCTTTGAAAAACAATATTTGTCCAAGCAAAGACTCCAGCTACTGTTTTCTTTAGTTAAATTTAGCAAAAAGTTAATGGTGATAATGAACTGGGTATGCAAAAACAGAATGGTGTGTGTATGTATGAGAGGGAGAGTGTGTGTGTGAATGAATGAATGAATGAATGAATGAATGAATGAATGAATTTGCTGGATCAGGCCAAAGATCCATCTGCTCCTTGTATTCCAAAACTCAGAAACAGGACTTGAAAATAATGGGCTTTCTTCTGTTTGGCCTTACCAACCTTACTCCTAGAAAGATGCTACCTTGCTATATCTGGAGGCTGATAGCTGTTATCTGCTCCTGGAGTTTACAGTGTTGTATAAAGAAATAAGAAATACTTCCTTAAGAATTTAACTTGTTGCTTTGGATTTTATGATCTTGAATAATTTGGAAACATTGTAAAATTCAGTAGTTCATGGTTATCCTTAAATCCAGATCAGTAACAAGTGTCCAACATTGCTGATTCTCATACAAATCTTTGTAAATTCCACTTCTATTATCTTCATTTTTTATTTTCTGAAGGTGAAATAAAATATTGGTGAGATAAGATTTGCCTTCGCAGAGGGGCTGCTTAAGTTTCTTGGGTGGGTTCTTTGCTCTGTAGAATCAGATTAGTTTCTTCCTTTACCATCATCACCTTCCATTATTAAATAGCAGGTTTGTTTTGTATTGATTCCCTTGAGTCAAGCTCAACTTTTGTGGACAAAACTTCCCAGTCTAGTTTACAGGATTGGGATTTATGTACAGTTGTAATTGAAATTATTCAACCCCCATTGCAAATCAGGTTGATCATCAAAATGTACAGACTTTCAGCTGTTTGCAATGAACAAATCAAACAAAAGCAATTGAAATAGAACTCAACGAATACTTCAAGTGGTGTCCCCAAATTCAACTGAAAATGCAACTTATAATGACTTCTTCAATCTCAAAATCATTCAACCCTCTGAATAGAATCCATCACAACAGCACACATACAGTATGCAAAACAGGTGTTGTCTCAAGCACACCTCATGCAACTAATCAAGGGCTTCATTAGTTGCACCAGGTGTGCTTGAGCTGGAACACATGAAATACCTGAACTGGCTAGGGGTTTGTTGAGTGTCACATTTGACTGCATGGTAGAAATACAATATGGCTTAGTCAAAAAGAATGGTCCAGAAAGGTAAGAGAAGAGATCATCGCCCTTCACAAACAAGGAACAGGATACAGAAGGATAGCGAAGGCACTGAATGTTCCTAGAGACACCGTTGGAAGCATAGTTCTCAAGTTCAAAGTTAAAGGAACAGTGGTTACACTACCTGGACGGGGCAGAAAAAGGAAGCTGTCAATGGCTGCAACCAGATTTCTGAGAAGGCAGGTGGAGAGAAACCCTCGAGTGACTGCAAAAGACCTGCAGCAAGACTTGGTGGCAACAGGCACAGGTTTCAGTGAGCGCAGTAAGGTGCGTACTAAACACAGAAGGTTTCCATGCCAGAACTCCAAGACGTACACCGCTGCTGACCCAAAAGCACAAAAAACAATTTGGCTCCAATATACTCAAAATCATATAAATAAGCCACAGAAGTTTTGGGATTCTGTTCTGTGGAGCGATGAAGCAAAACTGGAACTTTTCAGCCCGATGTATGGAGGAAGAAGAATGAAGCATACGCTGAAAAGAACACTCTGCCTACAGTTAAGCGTGGTGGTGGCATGGTGATGCTCTGGGGCTGCTTTGCATCCTCTGGCACTGGAAACCTGCAGCGTGTGGACAGCAAGATGGATTCATTGAAGTATCAGGAAATCCTAGGAGAAAACGTCATGCCATCTGTAAGTAAGCTGAAGCTTGCGTGTCATTGGACCTTCCAACAGGACAATGATCCCAAGCATACCTCAAATTCCACTAAGGCTTGGATGCAGAAGTAGTCCTGGAAGATTCTTCAGTGGCCATCACAGTCACCTGACTTGAACCCCATAGGAAATGTCTGGTGGGATTTGAAGAAGGCGGTTGCAGCATGCAAACCCAAGAATATTACTGAACTGGAGGCCGTTGCTCATGAGGAATGGGCTAAGATTCCTCAGGAGCACTGCCAGAAGCTGGTGTCTGGCTATGCATCTCATTTGCAGCAGGTCATAACAGCAAAAGGGTGCTCTACTAAGTACTGAAGATGCTTGTGATGAAGAGGTTGAATAATTTTGAGGCTGGAGAAGTCATTATAAATTGCATTTTCAGTTGACTTTGGGGATATCACTTGAAGCATTTGTTGTGTCGAGCTATTTCAATTGCTTTTGTCTGATTTGTTCATCGCAAACAGCTGAAAGTCTGCATATTGACAATCAACCTGATTTGCAATGGGGGTTGAATAATTTCGATTACCACTGTATATCTGTGCTTAATGGATACAGGAGTTTCAGATGCCTTTATTCTGTTCCCAAATTGATGAGTTTTTCCACATCCCTGTAGGTAACAATTTGATTTTTTTCATGCACATTTATAAAGTATCTGTTGTATTTCAGAGCTTGTATATCTTTGGGATCCAAAGCCCGGACTATTGGAAATGCAGCAAAAAGCCAGGTAAACATAACTTTATAGTTATTTTAATGAAAGTTTTCATTTTACTCAGCAGCACTTCTTAAATTTTCATCAGAATATTCTATTTATTCCAAAAAATTCCTTTTATTTATTTATTTAATTTTTACCCCACCTTTATTATTTTTATAAATAACTTAAGGCAGCAAACATACCTAATACTCCCTCCTCCTGTTTTCCCCACAACAACAACCCTGTGAGGTGAGTTGGGCTGAGAGAGAGGCCCAAAGTCACCCAGCCGGCTTTCATGCCTAAGGCAGGACTAGAACTCACAGACTCCTGGTTTCTATCCCATTGCCTTAACCACTAGACCAAACTTGTTAATCTAAAGCATTGATAACATTATTAGTGGACACTGTGAACTTAGGTATTTGTGTCTTGCATAAAACAAAATCTTGCTTACTATAGTAAGGAATTAGAAATGCTTAATATATTCATATTAAGTGTATCAGTCTTTACTAGTGATAATAAAACTATTGGAAAACTGTAAGATGAAAGGAGCTTTAATATGAACATGCAAAATTAATATCTTAATATTATTTTGGCAGATTATCACAAATATTAAGAATACAATACATGGATTTAAAAAGCTGCATGGGAGAGCATTTGATGATCCTTTTATAAAGGCTGAGAGATACAAACTGCCATATGAGCTTCAGAAATTACCTAATGGGAGTGTAGGAGTGAAGGTGAGCATGGTACCTTCTGTAATGATACCTGCTGTCGGATATGCAAAACAGTAAATGTTAAGATCTGGTCCTTCTAATTTACCTCAGTAAATAGAGATTGCTGATGGGATAAACAAATGCAACATCTCTGCCAACTTGAGTCCGTACTATGGATTCTAGTTTATTTATTAATTTATTTGGGTTTTTTTAAATACTCTAGGTACGCTATTTGGATGAAGAGAGATTATTTGCTATTGAACAAGTTACTGGAATGCTATTGGTTAAGCTTAAGGAGACATCAGAAAGTGCACTTAAAAAGCCTGTAGCTGATTGTGTCATTTCAGTAAGTTTTCATAATGATATAGGTATTTGAAAGTAATAATGTTATACTTCATTTGGAATTATTAGAATGTAATATGTTCCTGAAAAGACAGCACTATAAGCTAATAAAGTTTTGTTTTCTTGAATATTCTTGCCTGTTTCTCAGTTACTGATAATGCTTGCAGAAATGTGTAAACAATAGACAGTTGTAGACATAGTACACTTGATAAGCTGAAGTCTGCCCAAATACAGGTTTAGGGTGTTCATGACAAGTGCTTAAGAAATGTGCTGAAAATTAGTTGCTTTGGGGCAAAATGGATGGTTATGAAGAACAATTAGCATTGTCCCTCCCCTCATTGTTTTGTGACCAGCATTTCACGAAACTCACATATATTGTTGATAACATTATTTTGCAAGACACTTACATAATTACCAAATAATACATGAAGTTTTGCACCTAAATTGCTTAATTAGATAGCAGCTTATATTTGTTGCAGGTAGAGGGCTTCCTCAAAGCATTATGTCTAAAGGACTATTCATGAATCATTCCTTGAAATTAAAATGTAGACTGCTACTCAGCTCCCCTTCTCTTCCCATCCTAGCATTTTGTGGAGAAGCAAAAGCTGAAAATAGGAAACATGTACAGGCAGAATATATGTCCTTCTGCAGCACAGAGATCTAATTTGGTTCAGGACCTCACAGAGCCATAGAATTAGTCCGACCAATCCAGTGCTAACATTTGTAATCTAATACATTTTAATTAGCCTATTAATACCGAAACATTGGATTAATTGGTATAAATATATTTAAATTGCATACAGTGCTTCAAGGTTACAATTAAGTTTTTGTAGTAGGACATAAGCCATTTATCTTGTAGAAAACATGTTAGGAAGATGAATATGGTGAAATTAATTTAATAGAAAAACATTTTTCCACAGATCCCAAGCTTTTTTACTGATGCTGAGAGAAGGTCTGTGATAGCAGCAGTGCAAGTGGCAGGTTTAAATTGCTTGAGACTAATGAATGAAACTACAGCAGGTAAATATATGTTTTAATTGTTATATAGTAGTTTTGCTTTTAAATCAAATTCAAATAAAAGTATATAACATAACCACCTAGTGAGATTATGCAGTATACAACTAAATACTGGGTACCTTATTCACAAGTAAACTGTCCTCCAGTATGAGTGGTTTCTACTAAAATACGTATTGTAAATTCTTGGAGCGATATTAATGTATATCTGCTTGGCAATCTACTCACCATAATAAGTTCAATAGGACTAATACCACAATAGATATTTCTAGGATAGCAGTTGATAAATTTATATAATGCTTTGGATTCCAATCTTGAAAGCTGGTTCTAATTATTTTATGTAATTTGTGACATTAATAGTGTACCACAAATCATTTGGCTTAAATATACATACTGTTATTTGCTCACCATTTTTATAAGGAAAGACTGCAACAGGGAAAGTTTTTAAAGTTATTTCAAAATATTTTGGTGATTAGTGACAGTGTTACTAGTTCCCTTCAAAAATAGTATGACGAAAGAAACTTATATAAATTTTTAAAAGTAATGATTTTACTCCTTGCCTTGAGTTGCATGATCTGGGCAAATTCTTCAAATTATGCCAATTTTTTTTAACTGTAAGTAATTTCAATGACTTGTAATGAATACTGTCAGAACATATGTAAGAGAAATGAACATTCTGGGACATCTTATAATTTGGCAATGTTAACAGAAAAAACAAATGACATTTTGAATATTTTGGATCAGTCTTGACATGTGAAATTCCTATAAACTTTATTAACAGAATATTGTGTCTGATTTAATAAAGTAATTTGGCAAATGTGCTGTTCATACAAAAGGAATCAGACAATTTGAATTGCAGGGTTGTGGGGAGGTTGAGAAGAATAGGACCCTTCTGCAGTACCATCTTTTTCATTGCACAAACCCTGATAGACAATTTCAAGACAACATACAATTGTTTTCTGTTGACTTGAAAATGCTGATAACATGTAGTAGAAGTACTATGAACCGTCACCATCTTATGGCAACAAAAAACACTCATTCCATGCTAAATGGAAGAAAATAAATTATCTGCAAACTCTCTCTACATGTATATCCTTCCTTCATTTTGCATTTACTTGCCTGGCTTGTTTGGGGGACGTGATTCCTACCACAGTGGTAAGGGACTGGCAGAAAAACCATTAAACCGTTTCCCTTAAAAGACATAGTTAAGTCAAAGTATGTTTTAAAATGGTAAAACAGTATAGTTCTCCTAAAGCTGATAGATTTCATTTAGAAAATATTTAGATTCACAGTGGTAAATTACAAAGATATGAAAAACTGTTGCATCATGGAATGTTTGTGTTCCCCTTTCCATTTTTCTCCTAATATATGAAATTTCAGTCATTCTAGGATTAGTTCATCATGTTCTAAAAGTAAACGTGTCAGAATACATAGTTTTGCACATAACTAGTTACAGTGCAACAGATATTTTGAAGCTAATTGGTTCTGATCTTAGAAAAGAAGATTGCATTGAAGAACGTGGAAAAATGTATGCTTTCATAATTTCCCTTGGTTTTTCATAATTCTATAAGTTATTTTTAAAGTTTTTTTGTTCCATAGAATTTATTCTTTACATTCTTGCAGTTGCTTTAGCTTACGGAATTTATAAACAGGATCTACCAACCCTAGAGGAGACACCAAGGAATGTGGTTTTTGTGGACATGGGACATTCTGCATACCAGATTTCTGTTTGTGCTTTTAACAAAGGAAAATTAAAGGTAAATTGTTGAAGCAACATATAATTTACAAAAATAAACCACGATAAAGAATCAGCTCAGTCCCAAAATAAATAATATGAGCAATAGCATATCAGGAAAAAAGCTTGTAATTTGTTGCCTAATAGCTATGTTTATAACTTTTTCTGAATTTGCCATTAGAAAAAATGATGATGTTGTGCCAGTACAGTTACGCAGTGGATTCTTCTTGCATGGACATTGCATTCTATCTGAATTACCTAACCACAAGCATATTTTTTTTCTATCTGCTGTTACATTCCTTATTATTGTGCTTAACTTCTTAGGTACTTGGTACTACATTTGACCCCTTTTTGGGTGGTAGAAACTTTGATGACGCTTTGGTAGATTACTTCTGCGAAGAGTTCAGGATCAAGTATAAACTTAATGTTAAGGACAATGCTCGAGCGTTGCTGCGATTATATCAGGAGTGTGAAAAACTGAAGAAGCTGATGAGTGCAAATGCTTCTGATCTTCCAGTAAACATAGAATGCTTTATGAATGACATTGATGTCTCTAGCAAAATGAACAGGTATCATATTCAGTTGTATAAAGTGTAAATTATGAGATAACCATTTATGCCTGAAATATTTAATACACTTTTCTCCTTAAAATAGGGCTCAATTTGAACAATTGTGTGCATCTCTTCTGGCCAGAGTAGAACCTCCTTTGAGAGCAGTGATGGAACAAGCTAGTAAGTAAAAGCTGCAACAGCTTATTTTGGATTCTTAGATTTAATATCTAGGCTTCTTCTTGCTACTTTAGGCCATGCCTATCACACTGAATATTCTTTAATTCTTTAATGTTTCTGGAAGTTAAAAAAATATTTTGGTATTAGTGTTCTTACGAAGTTGGATATGAGTGGTTCTGTGAAGTACAAAAAAATGCTAAGAAGGTAGGGAAAGAAAATCATTTCCAAATAAGAATAATAGAAAAATGGCATCCACTATGCTAGGAAAGAACACTAACAAGGTAGGAAGAGCATGCAAATTATGGCTTCTAGAGTTCTTTTTATCGCCTAACAATAATTTTGCTTTGTCATGTGATGAGAGAGGGAGGTTTCTTAGACTGTAGGAATTGGCAATATTCTGAGCTGCTGCCCAACTGCCTCTCCCTTAAGGATGCATTTGGGAAATTTTGTGGATTTTTTTTTCTTATGCAGTCCCTGGTCTGATCTGACAAATTTTCAAACTTGATCTTTCTTTTGTTCACTTCCTCACCATACTAAATTTGATCCTGATGTATTTAGTTTTTGGACAGTTATCATGCTGATGTGCAAGCAGACAGAGTCTAACCCATTTACATAATTCCATTGGTTTAGAATGAATAAAAAGGAGTAGAAAGTGTGCTGGAAGGAAAATTAGATAGAAGATTGGGAAAGGAGAGTTAGACAGTATACATATGGATTCAGATCGAACACTGAATAAGCAACCAAAATCATGAGGCACAAGAAAATGGTCTTAAAATTAAATAACAGGTTCTTGTGATTTCTCGACTTGATAGAGATCAGGTGTAGTCAAGTAGCCATTGCAAAATGTACAGTAGAAGATGATCTTATAACGGATGAAAACCACCAAAACTAAGAAATACAAAAAAGAAGAAGAAAAACTCTACCTTATATTTTATACTAATAAATAGTCACTGGTTTACTATAGTTCATTTGTTGAATGGGACTTCTCTCTAACTGTATTGGGCCATCAGTTCGAAAATTGTACCATGCACCAGTAGAGCACACTGCTTTGAATTGAATTTCTGGTTATATTGTGCAAGTACAGTATAGAAATCTAAGTATCCAGCCTCCAGATGGCCACAAAGCTCCTCTGAGATACTGATGATTCTTCTTTCAACTGATAATGATTTAACTGTAGACTATCTGGATGAAGGCAAGCATTTTATAAGTTCTTTGGTTTGCTTTTTTTTTTCTATTCCAGTGGTAGACCATAATAGAAATGAAAATAGAGTGAAACAAGTGAAGCTTGCATCAAAACGTTGCAGTGTAAGACATTTGCTCTTCAGGATTCCAGTTCCATTGTAGTCTTCATCTTGCTCAAATGGCCACTGAGCATTTCATGGTCATTGAGCATTGAACTGTTTTTGAGGCCCCCTCCTAGGGTGTTTTATTTTTGTTAAGATATTTCCATTTCTACAGAAGTTGGGGTTCCCATAAGCCTTCTCAGATTTTTCTTTTACTGGGATATCAGTTTTGGTTTGAGAAACATGAACATTTACAACCTGAACATCAGAAATCTTGGGGTCTGTGGCTGAAAAACAAAAGTTGGTATGGTATAAAACTGCATACCTTCCTTTTGGTTAGTGCTTTTCTTTAGACAGCAAAGTGTCTAAACCATTTTGTTTTTGGGGTTTATTTGGAATGAAATTGGAGAGAAAGAGACCAAGTGCCCCTTTGCCAGCTGCTGCTGCTCACTGTCAATTTAATACTGTACGCTATGTGAAGGTGAAAGGTCCCCTATGCAAGCACCGAGTCATGTCTGACCCTTTGGGGGGATGCCGCTTTCGCGACGTTTTCTTGGCAGACTATAGCAGGGTGGTTTGCTATTGCCTTCCCCAGTCGTCACTTTCCCCAGCAAGCTGGGTGCTCATTTTACCAACCTTGGTGTCCTGATTACCAGGAAACACACTGAGACAATGACTTGGTCTCTAATGTTTATTAGTAGTACTTAACAAGAATCCTAACAAACTGAGGAAGCGTGGGAAAAACCCAGCCATATAAACCCCAAAGGTTAAGGCGGTCCCGATCTGTGTCTCTTTGAATGGCTGAACAGTTCCTCAGTGCTACGCATGCGCTTGACAGTCTGGGTGGGAGCCCCCTGCTCGCCATCCTTACTCATGACACTTGGAAGGACAGAAGGCTGAGTCGACCTGAGCCAGCTTCCGCTGGGATCGAACAAACGAATCAGCTCCCGCTGGGATCGAACTCTGGTCGCGGGGAGAGTTTTGGTTGCAATACTGCCACCTACCGCTCTGTGCCACATGAGGCTCCACTGTATACTATACCATATTTATTTTTGTTACTTATTTATGTAAATTATTTGTTTACTTCTGCTGGACTTTGGGACCTAGCAGGTTGCTTTCTATGTTATATGTATCATTATTTCTAATTGTATTGTTTTGGCATGCTTATTTAATACTTAGATTCAGAGCCCTATTACCTGTAAGAGTGGCATGTATGTTTTTTGAAACAGAGAATTTCCACAAGTATTCAGAAAGGAAGGGTAGGTTTTAACAGGTGTTAATAGAAGAGACGTACCAATGTGTAGTAGAGAAACGTCTTTCATCCTTGCAGTCTCTCAACCAAGTATATCCATACTGTCTGAAACAGACTATATTTTTCATCTATAAAAACGAATTATCTCCTGTTTGTCTCCCAGAACTACAGCGTGAAGATATATACAGTATAGAAATAGTAGGTGGAGCAACTCGTATCCCAGCTGTGAAGGAGCAGATTTGCAAATTTTTCTGTAAAGATATAAGTACCACATTAAATGCAGATGAAGCTGTTGCAAGGGGTTGTGCATTACAGGTGTGTTAACTGTTTTTCTGTTCAATATTACTACTTAAAATCCTTGGCCTTGTAAATTTATCAAAAGAAGCATGCTATAATTACATTAATCTTCACATTAAGGCCTTGAAGATAACACAGCTACTTAATCAGTTTAACTGAAATTAGACTATATGTATTTTTAATTAACATTTTGACTAATCCTGAATCCATTCTCTGAAACAGCTGAGTTCTGTTTATGAGCTATGTCACATCTCTTGTATGATTATTCAGATAGGGGGAAAAGGTTACTAGTCTTCTCCAAGTACATTGCTCTTGCTACAACAACTTTTCTTAGGCTTCATAACTGTGAAGTTAAAATGTAGTTGACTAGTACCTGATAAGCAGCATAAAAATAAATGTGTACCAGTCACATGTCTGAGTGATACTCCATTTCTTTTCTAGTGTGCAATTCTGTCCCCAGCATTTAAAGTTCGTGAATTTTCCATCACAGATGTTGTTCCTTACTCAATTACTCTGAGGTGGCAATCATCTTATGAGGAAGGAACAGGGTAAGAGTTTTGAGATAAAAAACAATATGAAAGAACTAAGTAGATAGTGTATCTATAAATACAAGGTAGGTTAGATTTGCCATTTGATGTATGGTTAACTTTGTATAGGTATATTGTTTGGATGAATTATAAACAAGTCCACTGATTTCACCATGAAAAAACTATTACATAATTTCTTGAACTTATAAAGAGATAGAATTCTTCATATGCTTCTATTTTTCCCTGGAAGAGCAGAATCCCATAATCCTTTTGCTATTCCCAATGTGGTAAGCGTTCTTCTCTCTTCCCTTCTAGTGAGCACTTCCAGAATTCGTTTGGGCAAAGACAAGGCTTTCTCATCTCATATTTCCTGTGAGTGTGATATTCATGCTCATTGTGGGATGAGAAGGCAATATAACTGTACTGTGCATTGAGGGCTAGAATATTTTTTGAAGCATAACATAACTATGTGCCTGTTCTTCTCAGTTCTCAAAAAGGGATACCTGCTTGTTTCTGATTTTGTGCTGGACTTGAGAGTCAACTCAGTGTAAAGTGTTAAGTGCAATTCAGAAGGAAGTTTCTTCCCCCAAGGTGCTTATTCACATTACAAAGAGGAAGGCAGTTCCCTTGCTGATTTTAAGGTCATCAAACTATAGCGAATGGTTTATTTTTAAAAGCCTTTGGTTCCAAAACGAGAAACTTCCAGTACATTTTACCTTGTATTCCAAAATACCTTAGCCAGTCTTGTATACTGTGCATATTGGGAAAACAGATTGCTTTTCTGTCCAGGCAACAGAATACCTTGAGCTAATCCTGCTGATTGCACCTTTCCACCCCCCACCCATCTTTCCCTCCTCACCACGCAGGTAGTGAGGACAATAACTATACTACTTTTTCATCAGTACCTCCCTTCTTTCTCCTTGAGTACTCTAGAGATGCAAGAGAACTAAGGGAATATATTGGGCTTATCCTCATGTTTTACTAACTGTGCCATGAAGATAACTTCACTAACCATTTTTAGATAATGTATGTCCACAACATTGCCTTCAATTCATCCCCAATGCACTGCAGAAGCAACTTAAAGTTAGATTTAACTTTTTGAATCTTGTCTCATTTCGTGTCAGAAATGCAGGAAATAGAAAGGGGAAAGTATTAATTAAAATTGAAAAAGTTAAAAACATTTGATAAAAATATAAAATTTATATAACTCTAGCCCAATGCTGGGCCACATTGATGGCAGAGGTGTTTCTGATCAATAAGTCACTCTGTGTGCATGTCGGTCCCAAAGGGCACTGTAAAAGATGGGTGGTAGTTTGAATATTGCCGCATTTGCAGCAAATATTTTTGCCCTCAGGGAGAAACCCACATTTTTCCATATAATCTTTAGTTCTGGCCAAACCAGTGCGCAGCTGTTTAAACATCTCCAAACCATCCACTCCTCCTCTGAACTTCCAGGCAACTCCTGAAGTGGTTCTATCCAATTATGAAGATGTTTTACTTGGGATTTTCATCTTTTTAATCATTCTGTTTGAGGTATAGTAGCCAATCTCCTCAACACAGTCTGAGAAGCTCCTCCTTGATGTCAGTCTTTTTGTAGGAGGTACTTGGCCAAATAAGGGGTGTGCCAGATTGTGTAACACCTTTCCATATTCCACATCTTGTGCCACACTCCTTCTAATGCCTGGCGGGGCTATTCCTGCCAAGTTATATAATTTATCAAGTGGAGTGGGGCGTAAACATCCCGTAACAATGGGGCATGTGTCACTTAGCGCCCTATCCACCTGAGTAGAGTGCGCAGAGTAGCCCCAAATGGGGCATACTTTCCCACCAAGTAGCACAATGCAAGGGTAGCCATGCGTAGAGTAGTAGGGTGAGTACCCCAAGTAGTACCAGCCAGCTTCCTGAGATTATTATGGGTGGAAATCTTTTACTTTAACTTGCAACAATGTCTTTTAAAGGTTAATGTTTGGTCCAGTGTTACACCGAGGTAACAGGGCGCCTCACAATGTGCCAAACTCACTCCATCCCATATAATAGCAAGCCTACATCTGGCCTGCCTATTTTTGAGGTGGAATGCACAGACGTTAGTTTTTGATGGGTTAGGTTTTAGTCCATTCTCATTATAATATTCAGACATATCCTTAAGAGCGAGCTTGTCTTTTTGAATTTAAAGTAGGGTTTTCCATCATCTTCTGGCACAAGTCTGGCCATATGAACAATCTGTGATACATCATTGGTGATACTACTGATGACTAGGATCTGCTAAGCTCTGATTAGCTGTTGTACTCATGTTGCCTGCATTGCTGGGCACTGCCCTCAGTGGCCATTTTGGGTTGGGCTGCTGGAAAAGTCAAACACATGGCTCCTGCAATTGTATCTGTCCTTCTAAGACATGATTGAACGTTACCTGGCTTCCTTACATTACCACATTTAGTGGTCTTTTGAAAGAGCACTTGACTTGTCTTTAAGAAAAAAGGCTAGTGCTCCCATCAGTCTAAATGTGGAACAAAGGTAATATGCTGCCAGAAGTTTGTTGCAGGGTCTGTTCACAAAAAATGTGTGCACTGTAGGTTTTCTGCTGCCTTTCATGATGTGTGGCCATACTTTTTTTTTTCGTACTTGAAGGATGGGTACCATTTTGCCTACTCCAGTGCTATTTTGCATGCTTCACAGGCTATTTCCAGCCATTAGCACTTGCCTCTAGAATTGCCCTTTCATTTTGGTGCTGAGTTGTTGGTCAGCAGTGTGGAAAATTTCTACACCAGCAAACTGTCACTCAGTCAGCTTGAAAGATGGCTATAGCCTCTGTCATATGTACCTGCTTAGAGGTTTCCAAGCCTGCTATATCATACAGTAAGGACAGCAATAGTGTTTTGTTTTGTTTTGCCAGCAAGTGACACTGGCAAGATAGGAGAATTCCAAACAAGGGGAAGTCTCTAGTCAGTATTGTTAAAGTATCCTTATCCTTAAATTATCCCACATTAAAACTGTAAGGACCGCACTAGTCACTGAACTCTTCACTATGGCAGAGCTCTGTCATTGGTGCAGTACATATAATACCACTATACTTTTTGGCCACCTTAAAGACTGGAGGAATGCACAATAATGTGCATGAAGTAGAGCCCACTGTTTAAATGCAGCGTTTAAAAGACTGAGCCAGCACGTTACAATGAAAATAGTAAAAATTACTATCCTTCTCTCTCTCTCTCTCTCTCTCTCTCTCTCTCTCTCTCTCTCTCTCTCTCTCTCTGTGTCTGCTTGTTCTTAATTGCAAGGACTTTCACATTACTCTGCATGAAGGTGGAGGCCATATATGTTTAATTTTTAATTCAGCTCCTCTCATCGTCCCTATAGATTGACGTGCTCGTCTCAGTCTTAAGTTGTGCTTATCCTAGCTTGTTATCTTTAAAGAGGTTACAGTTATAAAATTAGAGTTCTTCAGCATGCTGTATGTTTATGTAGGAGCATTCTTTCCCCAAACAAATGCTTCACTAAATTAAAATTGAATGAATGTTCTATGATGGTGACTTCCTCTCAAAATGTTTTTGTGAAAATATCTAAGTCTCATAACGGATGGTTTATTATGAATGATTGACTACAGTATACCCATTTGTAATATGGAAGTAATACATGGTTTTAAGATTCAGCCACTAATTCTCTGGCCTCGGGTAATTATTTAATATCACAAGATATATTGTGACTCCTTTCCTGTGCTTCTCATTATTTGTAGTTTATCAGTTCTTTTTGAGTTTTAATTATAAGCATTCTTCTTTACTATAGTGAATGTGAAGTCTTCAGCAAAAATCATGCTACTCCATTCTCAAAAGTTATTACTTTCCATAAAAAAGAGCCTTTTGAACTGGAAGCATTTTATACACATCCTCATGATGTTCCTTATCCTGATACAAGAATAGGTAATTTTTCTTCTTCTTGAGCATGTCAATGTATCTTTTTTAAAAGTGAGTTTCATATAATGAGAATATTCACCTAATAGATTTAGGAAATAACTTTGTGTTAATTACCGATTCCTTGTTTTCTGTGGACAGTGCTTTTAGCTTTCTCTTATGGGAATGAGTTGTGACCTGCCAGCTTTCCCATTGTCTTTCTTGTGGGAAGCCAGCAGGGAAGGTTGCAAATGGCAATCATGTGACCACAGGACACTGCAACCGTTGTAAGTGCAAGCCAGTTGCCAAGCACCCAGATTGTGATCACATGACCATGGGGGTGCTGTAATGTCCAGAAGTTCGAGGACCGGTTGGAAGTACCACTTGTTCATAGCTGTTGCAACCTTGAATGGTCGCTGAATGAGTGGTTGTTAACTGAGGACTACCTGTACAGTGAAACTTGGGGAAAGGTGAAATTATTGTAACAATGTACTAAAAGGTTCTTCATACCACCCCTAGAGTCTGCACCTCCCCAAGGGAGGTACACCTCACAGTTTGGGAAACCCTGCTGCAGGCTTTGTGTGACTTACAGATAATCAGTATGATCAACACAAACAGGAATGGGGAACCCATGGCCCACTAGACTTTGCTGAACTACAACTCCAGCTAAATCAAGTGGATCATGTACCATATTTCCCACCCATGTCACAAACATGATAAGAACAAGCAGGAGGCTTTTTCTGGTGAAAAAGATGTGCTACATATATGAACTAGAATTCATTTATAAGATTCAGCTGTTCATTCTTGCAGGTAACTTGCAGTCTGACACTCTTTTTTAAATTATTTTTTTAATCTGCAAATTCCATCACCTTCATTCAATTTTTCAAGAACATGCAGGCATTTTTTTTCCTAGTCTTATCTCATGTGATTTTTGACTGCTCCATGTAAAAGCTCTGTAAACAGACTGCAAGCTTAACGTAACAAAAAACTTTTTTAGACAGTTAAAAAGAATAAAAAGCCTGCTTTTTGCTAATCAGAAGAATACAAATTCATGAAGGGTTCCAAACAAACCACATCTTTTCTGAGACTTTTCCTTGCTTACCTTCTTGTACCTTCTAAATCTGTTCCAGAACATCTCTTAACACTTGTTTGTATTTTTGGGAGGACTGAGGCCATACTGTTTCAGTGTGATTACCAGATGGACATAACTGGATAAACCAATGACTTAACATAATAGCTATAAATTATCAGTACTATAAATTATCAGTATAGTCTTTTGGGATGCATCTATAGGGATATATCTGTCGCTTTTTAAAAAATGTTCAGTAACATCCTGCTTTGCAAAATTTCTTGTGGCAAATCCACTGTGACTGTTTTGCCCCTGCCTCTCCACTTTTACTTCTTAAAGGAAAGAAATGTGTGTCTGGCTGTTAATAGCAGCATTAGCAGCAGTTTAAGGAAGGTGCCCATCAATGACCCATGCACAGGGGTTTTTTGTTTTAATGAGCTTTGTATGAGTTTATAAATGTTTTTGTAACGTGTTTGGTATAAATAACTAGTGCCATATTGCTGTATTGTTTAGGCCATTTTGTTATTCAAAATGTTGGTCCCCAACACGATGGTGATAATTCAAAAGTTAAAGTTAAAGTGCGAGTTAATATCCATGGAATCTTCAGTGTGGCTAATGCATCTGTTATAGAGAAGCAAAATTTGGACAATGATCTTAATGATATTCCAATGGACACAGAATTGTCATGTAAGAATCAAAGCAAAGAAGAACTGGTATGTAAAAACTCTAAATAGAATTTAATTCTAAATTCTAAATTGTGGTATGTATTGCAGTAAATATAGGTTTTGTTTTACATGTAATTCTTGTAATTGAGAATGTATTTTGTCATCTTTTATGCTTGTTTCAGTAACTTTTTTTTCTAACTTGTGAAATTTCTTAATGCTAGTGCTTCAGTATTTTCTCCTATCCCATCTTAATTTACTTGTTTTCTACCTTCTCTTTAGTCTTTTTTATTTTCCTTGCTTTTATGAAAATGCATACTCACTCTTTCTCTATACTAAAACAAGCTATGTCTTTGACAATGTATTGAATGAGATATTGTCTTTTTTAAAACAATAATCTAAAATTTAAAAGGTATATATTTATGCTTAGTTGTCATTTGTAAATCTCAGTGCTGCCTCCTTAATTTTCATAAAAGTTGTAAAATAGTTAATTGAAACTATTTATGGCAGGTCTCATAGAAGCATGCCAGTAATAACTGAAAATATGGTTGTAACTTGAATATTGCTAATCCAAACATAGTTAAGATGTAGATAAAGGATAATTACTGTCCCAAATACAAAAGTAGCCATTTTAATGCTTAAGCCATGTTTTCCCATCAAATACTTGCTAATTATTTTCTGTTTACTATGAAGGATATTGACACTTACCTTTCATGACTGCAGATAAAACCTTTAACTCTGAGGCTGAAGCTTGTTAAATATATAGCTTTCACTAGGCAGAATATTCTTTCTCTAAAGTTTGATTTCTTTTTTGAGTATATAGTAGGGTATAAAAGAGGGTGATTGTAAGAATTTTTTAATTCTGTGCTTTTCAAAAGTAAAATTTTCATACAGTTAATGTGATATATCTAAATATTAAGGCTTTATAGTGCTTTGTATATGAACCAAAAAAAAAGTTTCAAAGCATGTAGGAGTACTCATGTAACACAAATAATTATCAAGTATTTGATGGGGAAACATGTTGGCAACTTTGTAAAGCAGCGGTGTCTTTTTCTGGGATCATTCCACTATCCTCTATGCTGCATACTTCTACAAAAAAATATAGATGATTTGGTACTTTATATCAAAAATTACTTCTAGTTTAGAGTTTGGCTAGCAGTTGAGCATGCTAGTAGTACTTGGGTAGATTAAGAAAAAATAAACTATTCAAAAATATTGGAATATTTTTCTGACTTAAATACCAGAAGTATCATATATAAAGGATAAATGGTATTCTGCCTCTGTTGCAGAATGCTGGGAAAGCCTTTAGCCCAGGAGAGGTCAAAAAAGTCACACACCAAGCATTTCTATAAAAATAATTTATTTACAGAAAACAAAAACAAAAGCAAAACATTTAAAGGACCTAGCTCCCTTTTTGGAGCAAGCCTTGCTGAGCTACATTTCCAGCAGAGAGTAAAAAAAGGAAGTGAGAAGACAAGTCCGGGCAGGTCCTCCCCCCAGGCTATTTTGCATGAAGCACGTGAGAGGAGACAATCACTTGCAGCCTTTTCACCCGGCCAAATGATTAGGTATAAAAGTAGCTTAATCTGTTAGTAGGGAAAACCTCAACACTCCCCTTTTTACACTATAGATTAAGTTTCAAACCAATCTTCTCTGACAACTCTTTGTGTCTTGGTACAGGAAGAGGTTTGGTTAAAATATCAGCAATCATGTCTTTTGATTCACAATATTTTAACATTATTTCTCCTTTGCTTATCATATCTTTGATATATTGATATCTAATATCGATATGTTTTGTTCTATTTCTGCAGGCTTCAGATTTTGCCATAGCAATGCAAGCTTGATTATCCTCATAAACAGTTATAGGCTGGTTCACTTCCATGCCTATGTCTTTTAACAAATGTTTAAACCATGTAACCTCATTACAGGTTTGTGTTAGAGAATAAACTCTGCTTCTGCAGTGGAAAGAGCAACAAGTGTTTGTTTTCTAGAATGCCAGCCTAAGCTAGATCCAGCAAATTGAATTAAAATCCCAGAAGTGGATTTTCTGTCACTGACATCTGCTCCCCAGTCAGAATCGGCAAAAGCCTGCAATTTCTCGGTTCCAGAGGCATTTAGCTTCAGGCAATAATTCTTTGTTCCTTGCAAATACCTCATTAACCTCTTCAATGCTGCTTTTCCAGTAGATGTAGGTTTCTCTACCTGTCTACTTAAAATGGCCACAGAATTTGAGATATCTGGGCGAGAATGATTTGCAATGTACAGTAAACTTCCAATTGCAGATCTATAGTTCTCTGCCTCAGTTAATTGAGTTTCTCCTATATCTTTCTGAAAATCTATTATCATCGGAGTAGAGACTGGTTTACAGTCTTGCATATTAAAATCTTCTAGGAGCTTTTGAATTTTACTACGTTGGTTTAACAGAAAGCTACCATCCTTGTCTCTGTGTACTTCCAAACCTAGGTAATTGGTCACAACTCCAAGGCTTTTTAATATGAAATGGCTTTTCATGCAGGCTTCAAAATCAAGCCTTTGTTTTTCTGTTGATGTGAATAGCAGCAAATCATCAACATAAATGCACAGATACATACAGCCTTGTTTGTCCTTCTTCATATATACACAGGGATCTGCTTTTCCTTTTTCAAAACCAAAATTCTGCAGTTTTTCATCTACTTTTTGGTTCCAGGATCTAGCAGCTTGTTTTAACCCATAGATTGACTTCTGCAGTTCACAGACTAGATTCTCCCCTTTTTCATAGCCAGGGGGTTGCTGCATGTATAATCTGTGGTCTAAATCACCATAGAGAAATGCAGTTTGAATGTCATAGTGGTTAACTGACATTCCCTTGAGTGCAGCAACTTTTAACAGTAATCTAATTGATTCACCTTTAGTAACTGGTGCAAAAGTCTTGTCAAAGTCTAAATCTTTCCTTTGAGTGAACCCTTTTGCAACCAACCTTGCTTTATATTTTTGGATTTTGCCATCAGCATCCCTTTTCAGTTTGAAAACCCACCTACAACCCAGACAGCGTTCATTGGGAGGTAGATTTACCAGTTTCCATGTTTTATTTTCTTTCAAGGATGCTAATTCCTGTTGCATGGCAGAATGCCAATTTTGTGCAATCTCAGGTGGTAAAGCATTCACTTGTTCTAAAGACTCAGGTTCTGTGAATATGTGAAAAGCCTTTACTGTTTCAGCCTGAAAACGTGATGGAGGAACGCCTTTATTACTCCTCTGAGATCTGCGAGGTAATACCGGGCTTAAATTTTGACTCCTATCACTTTCCTGAGAAGCATCTGTCTCATCAGACAGATCTTCAGTTTGCTTTTCTAGTTTAATGTCCTCATCAGGCAAAAGATCACCATCAGCAAGTCCTTGCTGTTCTCTTGTGGTGGTCAGATCAACTGGAGAGCTAGAATTTAATCTCCCCCAGTTTTGTTCAGCAAAAGAAGCGCTTTTGCTAATTATTAATTTCTCTCCCATTATGAACCTGTAGCTCCTCTGGCTTTGTTCATAGCCAACAAAGATGGCTTTCTTTGTTGTGGGGCCTCCTTTCCTTCTCTGCTGTTTTGGAATGTGAACCCATGCAGTGCTACCAAACACTCTAAGATGGCTTACCTTTGGTTTCACACCATAAAACAAATGGAATGGAGTGTCCTGAATCATAGAGTTATACAACCTGTTCTGAACATAACAAGCAGTCGATAAAGCTTCTCCCCAGAACTTAAAACATAATCGTGAATCTTTTAACATGCATTCCATCGCATTTTGCAAGGTTCTGCCCTTTCTTTCAGCAACACCATTTTGCTGAGGGGTGTACGGGTTAGAAAGAATTTGTTCTATCCCTTTTTCCACTAGGAACCTTCTGAATTTGTGAGAAAGGTATTCTCCTCCTCTATCACATTGGAGTGCAGATACAGGCCTAGGGAATTTTCCATTTGCCCATGTCACAAAACTTTTAAATTTCTCAAATGCCTCATCTTTATGTTTTAAGATGTAGATAAATGTGTATCTTGAGAAATCATCAATGATGGTCATTGCATACCTTGCTTGTCCAAGACTTGGAGCAAAAGGACCAATAATGTCAGAGTGTACAATTTCCAAAGGTCTAGTTGTAACTCTGTCACTGTGCTTACTCACAGGAGCTTTTAGTGTTTTGCATTCTTTGCAAACTACACAATCTAAGTATTTATCACAGGGTTTTATCTTTAGGTCAGCACACAGCTGTGGCATTTGTGCTATATACTTGTAATTAGCATGACCAAGTCTCCTGTGCATCAGGTGTACACATTGGTCATGATATGGTGTGTTGCCAACTGCAGCCTTGCAGCTTGGCTTCCTTGCATTTTGCACAATGTACAAGGAGTCTTTTAACATACCAGTAGCACACAATTTCCCATTTTTACGTATCTCACAACCATTTTTCTTAAATGTTATGATATACCCTGTTGCAGCCAATTGTGCCACAGATAAAAGGTTTGATTGTAAATTTGGCACATACAACACACCTTTTACAGTTTCTCCTAAGCAGGATAAATACAAGTCACCTTGTCCCATAATTTTGGTGACAGACCCATCAGCCAAAGATACACTTTGTCTTTCAGTTTTAGACAGTGACACAAAAGAGCTTTTACAATTACATAAATGACAACTGGCCCCAGAATCTAACACCCATACATCAGAATTACCCTTCTCAGCAACCTGTGCAATTTGGGTTGTCTGAAGAGCCTTCTTCTGTGTTGCCCTTGTGTTCTTCTGCTCTGTCTTTCTACTCTTGGGTCTCATGGCACAGTCTCTTTGCAAATGTCCAGCTGAACCACAAGTGAAGCATCTCTGGCTTGCTAGCGCTGTGGCCTCAGGTTCCTTTCCCTTCTTTTCCCTTCTTTTCTGGTCTTGCAGCTTTCCAGAAGAGATGGGGGGGGATCTTTCCTCTCTCTTCTCCCATTCAGC